>NC_056731.1:1865709582-1865909582 GCF_019279795.1 Protopterus annectens | reverse complement strand
CATATGAAAATAAATATATGTGTAATTGTCAAACACACATAGTGAAAGAATAAAATATATTTTATCCAAAACCAATCTAATGAAAATCACAACCCAATGAAAACCAATAATCTGGAAAACCGATAATTGAAGTTAACAAATTAAATTACATTACATCTCCTCAGTACAATGAGACTGCCACGTTAACTATTTCCATACTTCCCAAGATAACAAAGCTCTTTGAAGGCTGCCCAAAGACCTCTACAATTTCACTAAAAAATGACACAAACTCAGAATGACACCTAACACTCTCCTTGATTAATTTCCTATATGTACACATGTATAAAATGCATGTCAAGATTATTTTTGAGAAGTTAATTACTGATTTCTGATTTAAAGGGGCAGATTTATCTTGAAAGGTATCATGCAATGTATCTGTCACATTTTCCCTATTACTGTTACTTACATTTAGTATTAGGTTCCCTTATCTGTGATGTTAGTAGTCCCCATGCAATGTATCCTAGGGTTAGACCTTTAGAAACCCTTGGTCAGACATTGCCTTACAGACTAGATAGAGGTTGTCTCTAAGTAATATGTAAGAAAGGCAATACACTGAAGTCCTGAAGTGCTTTTGAATAATTATTTTTTCCATCCATATGATATTCTAGTAAGGAATCATTCTGTTTTTTTTTTATTTTTTAGGTGATGGCTACATACAGTTATGTGTCAGAAGATAGAGGTATAAAATGGCACAACCATCTCCCTAGATTGACTAGACATGCCATTTAGAACTAGATGCGTTATAAAGTATGATTTTATACTGCACTGATACATAATGGCCAAAGTTTAAACTGTGGTCCACCACTATCCCTAAATCATTAATATTTAATAACAGTGTCATTTTAATGAAAATATTACTTATTTTGTAATCATATTTTATGTCCTTTTTGCTAAGTCTAGCAATGCTGCCTTTACCAAAAGGTAGAGTTATTATTCCTTCATCAAATGTGCATTTTTCCAAACTGTCATATAGAACTTTGGCATCTTTTGTTGCTGTAATAAGGCTGTCCACTTTGCAATCATCAGCTTATAATGGTATAATAATGTACTTTTTGCAGGTCTGTACTTCATGTTTTCATTTATTTGCACGTTGTCGACCAAAAGTGGAAATGTGCAAAAGTGTTTTTCAGTCTCTTAGAGGCCATAGACTGCAAAATCATTCTTTCCATATCAAGGAAGGCCAACTTGCAGTGTCACAGCAATTTTTTGCTGGGACCCCTCTGTCCCCCTGGATACAGATGAAGGGTTGGAGGAGGAGAGACGTATGTGTAGATCAGTGGCAGGATATAAGGGTCAAAACTACATGAAGCAAAACAAAAGTAAGTGAAGCATAATTTTTTCCTTATTTTGTTACATGACTAAAAGAGAGTAATAACTAAGAATCAATAAAACTCTAAAATACTTAAAATACCAATTTACCAGTATTTTTTTTTTTAGATGGAGTTGTTTTGGAGGACCTGTTAATTATTCATGGACCATTTTTTTGCAGGAGATCTTGAAAGCTATCCTCCATGTGCAGGATTGCTATCTTTGATTCTTCAGAACCCATTTCCAACTTTTATATCTGGCAATTGTGCATTTCCCACATTTTCAAACTTGTTCTTATTTTTCACTGAACTACTCTTCACTGTACCTTTAAATGTTCCAGTTCTCTAAGCAAAGAATACTCAGAACTCTCAAGATGAATTGCTTGCACCTGCAGACAGCTTGTCTCTGAAAATTGTCAGCAAATATTTTGAAAAAACAAAATAGATATCAACTTTGCAACTCCATGAAAGAATCTTTGTAAATTTCTCTGAGAACACAATGCACAGACTTCCCCTAAGTGTCTGCACTTGCAGATTTCATGTATACAAATGAGAACATTTGGTAATTGGAACAAAAAAAAAAGCCATTAACTTTGCAGATGCCAGAAAATTAACATTTCGAATGCCACTCCCAAAGCGGCAAATCAGCAATCCAGTCCAACAAATATAACAAATAAGTCCATCAACTAAGTATAAAAACAAACCTTTTTTATTGAATGTATGCTTCAAGTGAAGCCTAAGTATTACAACGAACAAGAGCTTTTGTCCTTTACAATGCCAGGACTTCTTCAAAGTTAAATGCTTAACAGACATTTTACTATAAAACACCAATTAATAGCACACCCCCCCCATTAAATTAAAAGGATATACAGTTCCACATCTACAGATTTCCCCATTTATTTGTCATATAAATTTTGTTCCTTAGCAATCCTAAGACATAAGAATAAAATTAAAAATACCATAATGTTTAAAAAAGAAAGCATAATGCAACATATAGGTATAGATAAATTGTATATTAAAAAGTATTTTAGGGATACATTTCCTGACTTAATCTATTGATAATTGATGGCTTTCATTTTTAAAAAACATGTGATAGACATGTGTTCATGCAACCTGCCCAGACCAGTTGCATTTATTTTAAGTTGCCGTTTGGTTTCCTTACATTCTAATTTAATCTTGGTTAGACCACCCCTTGGGTCTTTTTCACTACTTCAATAATAAAAAAACCTAAAGGCATGATTATTGTTCTTTTCTATGTGCTTTGAGAGGGCATTAGATTGATTCTTGTTTTTTATATCCCTAATCATCATCGTCTTCTTTCGGCTGTTCCCGTTAGGGGTCGCCACAGAAGATCAACTGTTTCCATTTCTTCCTGTCCTCTGCATCTTGCTCTGTCACACCAACCACCTGCATGTCCTCTCTCACCACATCCATAAACATTATCTTAGGCCTTCCTCTTTTCCTATTAGCTGGCAGCTTCATCCTTAGCATCTTTTTCCCAATATACTCTGCATCCCTCCTCAGCACATGTCCAAACCAACGTAATCTTTCCTCTCTGGCTTTGTCTCCAAACCTTCCAACCTGGGCTGACCCTCTAATATAGTTATTCCTAATCCTGTCCATCCTCATCACACCCAGTGCAAATCTTAACATCTTCAACTCTGCCACATCAAGCTCTGACTCCTGCCTTTTTGTCAATACCACTGTCTCCAACCCATATAACATAGCTGGTCTCACTACCCTCTTGTAGACCTTCCCTTTCACTCTTACTGGTACTCTTCTGTCACAAATCACTCCTGACACTCTTCCACCCACTCCATCCTGCCTGTACTCTCTTCTTCACATCTCTTCCACACTCACCATTACTCTGAACTACTGATCCCAAGTATTGAAACTCATCTACCTTCGGCACCTGTACTCCTTGCATCCTCACCTTTCCTCTAATATGCTCATATATTCAGTCTTTTAGATGACCCTCTATTTTTCCAATACAGAAGGAAGGGCAAACCATGCAACAAAAACCACTGTGTTCATGTTACAATTACATCTTTTAGGATAAAAAAAGTTTCCATATTCTGGGATATTTGGATGCCCCTTTAACAATATACTTACACTGTGGGTATCTCCCACATTTTTTCATCCCATTGTTTCTACCTATTCTTATTCATTTACCTGTTTTAGTTTCTAAGAAAATTTCCAAATTCCAGTCTCTCTTATAAATGACCACAGGACCATTCCCTATTTTTCTTTAGCAATACCCCCATTTCAAGAAATTTCCAATTGTTGACCACAATATTCCTAATGGCTTCAGCATCTTTATGGTAGCTATTAATGAAGTCCTTTTTGAAGCAGTTGGTGTCATTATCAACTCTCTCAAAAATGGGGGGGGGGCAATACCCAACATTTATATATATATATATATATATATATATATATACATATATATATACATATATGGATCTACCTTACTAGATCGACATGTTAAAACAGTGAAAACGACTTCACCAACGCCAGAAGATCGAAAATTACTTCACCGACGCCAGAACATCGACAAGGCAGAAGACCGATGGAGGAAGACACCGACGCTGAGAACACTGCGATGGGGAAAGGATGTGTAAGTATGCGGTAGTGACGGACGTTAGGGTGCGAGTAAGGTAAGTGTGTGATGTTGACGGTGTGTAGGGGTAGGGGTGGGATAAGTGAGTTAGGGTTAGGGCGCGGGTTAGGTAAGGGTGCGAGTAAGGTAAGTGTGTGATGTTGGCGGTCTGTAGGGGTAGGGGTGGGATAAGTGAGTTAGGGTTAGGGCGCGGGTTAGGTAAGGGTGCGAGTAAGGTAAGTGTGCGATGTTGGTGGTCTGTAGGGGTAGGGGTGGGATAAGTGAGTTAGGGTTAGGCGGTTAGGTGAGTGTCGATAGTGACGGACCTTAGGGTAAGGGTTTGGGTTAGGGTTGTAGATAGTTGTGTATGTATGGGTTAGTGTTGGTTTGTAAGGATTTTGGTGTGCTTGTGTTGTGTGTGTGGGTTTTGGATAGGGGATTTGTTTTGTTTGTTGGTATGATGTGTCCGGTGTATGCGGTGTCGTGTTTGTGCACTGTCGATGTTCTGGCGTCGGTGAAGTAATTTTCGATCTTCTGGCGTCGGTGAAGTCGTTTTCGCTGTTTTAACATGTCAATCTAGTAAGGTAGATCGACATATATATATATATATATATATATATATATATATATATATATATATATCTGTGGTCCGTTTAAGATATACTTCCTTAAAAATCCCATTTAAAAAAACAGTTGTATAACTCCTATTCATTAACATAGATCTCAATTTCTCACCTTCTATGAAGGATTTCTCAAGACTAGTCACCATTCTAGATATTCTCACTACCTGGCTTTTAACTAATGCTTTCTTTTGCTATTTAGGATGACAACTGTCAAAGTGAAGTAGAGTATTTGAATTTGTGGGTTTTTATATAAATTCTACAAAAAACACCTATTACACCTACTAATGTGATCTATGTCGATTTGTGTATCTAAATAACATATACTTGTTTTGAATTTATTCATAGTGAACTTTAAAAAGTTGTAGTATTATTTATATAACAAAACAATTACTCTAACCTATCTTCTGTATCTCTCCAGAATATTACCAAGTCATCTAAAAACCACACGTGAAATATCCATGAATTCCTAAATTCTGGATTAAAAACTAATTTATTTTCCCACTAGGCAAGGACTACATTCGCAAAAACAGCGGAGCCTGCAGCACCCATTCTCACCCCCGTTGTTTGTTTAAAGGTGGTCCCTTAAAACCAGATGCAGTTATCTACTACTAATTTCCTCAAAGTTACAAGGACCCCGCTGGTATTATTATCTAGGACGCCCTTAGATTCAAGGTACGCTGTAAACCAGCTGAGGCCAAATTGATATGGTATTACTGTAAAAAGATCAGTTACATCTTCTTCTTCTTCTTTCTTCTTTTCCCAGTTAGGGGTCACAACAGCGGATCACCTGTCCACTCATGATTGGCAGTGGAGTTTTACAGTGTTGAGTTGCCAGCCCGGCGCCCAACCTTCCACAGAAAGCACACACATGGACGCACTCATGCCTACATCTACAGTAGTTAAAATAAGGTGTGCTCTGTACATTTCATTGATTCTTGGTAAGGTAATCCCAGGAATCTCTTACAATATGTCTTTCATCAGGCAATATATATATTTTTTATTTTAAATCAATAAACTTTGCTAGATTGTATATTTTAGAACCATTTGCATCAACACTAGGGCGCAAAGGTGGGTCATGTAAATTTTTGGTATACCAAAGATTCCTGGTGTAGAAGGAAAGTCTACTCCTAAAATATGGATAGTCTATATTCATAATTTGTCCTTGCATTAAAAGGTCATACAAAGTGGTGTCAATCTTTACGTATGCTATATTTAATTAATTTATAGAAATCTCCTCATATTTTTTCTGTAAATAACAAACTTTCTGTCCTAGAGTTGTAGTCAGTAATATCCATGACTACCAACCATCCCCCTTTATCAGGTTTCATTATTCTTAACTCTTTATTACCACATACATTTTAATAGTGCCATTTCACCCTGATTCATATTATTATTAATAATATTGTTATTGTTCTTAAACTGGAACACTTTTAAATTCTTCCAAATATCAGTTTTACACATCTTCTCATTCTAAGTTTATAAGAGCAACATTTAAAACCTGCCTATAGTTTGGGGCCTTTGTCCCTCCATTTTGTCAGGCTTTGTCCAGATTTCTTGCACTAAGAGTTTGAGAGGCATGCCAGGTTATAACACTGACAGATTAGGCATATTCAAGAAAAAAGCTGGTGGTGAAAACATATTAGACATCTCTTTTTTCTGCACTCTGTCAGCTTTCTCTAACTCAGAAATCTTACTAACCATCCTAAAACCAAATACTCATAAGACAGTCACAATCATGGGTGTACACATACCCCCTGATAACAATGCTAAAACACTGGAAGATATTCTCTGCTGGGCCTCCTCAAAAATTCCTTATGAAACCATAATATTGGCTGATGTTAATACAGATTAGTTGACCATACAATCTAAAAAATCAACCAATAATATACATCTCTACAAGTTCACCCAACTTATAACCAAATCAACTAAATATAACAAAGCCAGAGCCAAACACCCAACCCTTGAGTGGATCATAACATCCTCTCTGAATAAAATATCATCTCATGGAACTCAATCTACACCATAAGGTACCAAAGCATCAGCTACAAAACACATCATTACAACCTGATAAGAAAACTTAACTACTTTTCATAAAGATGCGTTTATCAATACACCATATCCCTTAACTGGGAACTATCTCTGAGTCCAATAAAATCTCCCTAGATATACTAAACACTCTAATCCGCTCAGAAGAAAAAGAATCAAAGCCGACCCTGCCATGAAACAAAGAGAGAAGCATGGAAAGTCTGGACAAAAATAAAACAGTTCCCAATTTACTAACATGTAGACAACTAAGAAACCTAACAAAACAACGTATCGTCAAAGATAAGAAAGCCTATTACTCAACCAGTCAAAACATACACACTAATAATCCAAACCCATTCTGGAGCTCCATCAATAAACTGTTAAATCCAGGGCAAGCTACACAGCCAACACCAAACACAAATGAAATGATACTATAGCCTACCAATTCAATGTCCACTGTATACAGATTGTACAGTCATTAACCAACCAGGTGACTAATCATACTGTTGATGTCCCTACTCAAGTAAATAACCTCCTTCAACACTTCTCCTTCCAACCAGTTTTCGCAGATACCATCAAAAAATTCCTCAAAAATGTAATGCTTACTACAACTGCTGTTGACAATCTACCTTTGTGAATATCTTAAAACAGCAGCTGAGGCTATTGTATATCCTGTTTCAATGTCTGATAAATTAATCCATATCTGAAAATAAAATTCCCACAGCATAAAAAAAAGCTTTCATTATTCCACTGCACAAGGGTGGAATCAATAGAGATCTTTCAAACTACAGCCTAAATGACATATTTCGCCCCTATAAGAAAAGTTCTAAATATGTATTTCTACGCAACTTCTCAACACTCTAATAGCTAATCAGATTCTGTCTTCAACCCCAACATGGCTTCTGCCATCATCACAGCACAACTACTGCTTTGCTGAATTTTTTTTAATACTGTCAACACCGATAGAAATGCCAGATGTCTAGTCTCCACCATCTTCCTAGACTTACCAAAAGCTTTTGAAACTGTCTGCAAATTGGTGGAGTCATGGGGGTGAAATCATGGAGAAAATACAAGAAGAAGAAGATGTAGAACACACAACAAAAAGAAATCATACACACAGACAGCAAAAGAGGGAGAAAGAAGAAATGAGTAGATGAAAATGAAGAAGTATGTAATAAGAATAAGAAGTAAGAAAGAAACAGGACTGGACAGGTATAAAGTTGAACCACTGGGTGTTTCACTCAAGGAGGTAAAACATTTATTCTTATCAACAAAAACATACTGTGAAATATTTTTTGAATCAGAACAGTGTATAGAAATTTCTTAGAAAAATATGAAAAAAGAACTGTAATCCTTGGACTGAATATGTAGTACAGGCATTTCACAGAGAGACAAAAAAACAGTTTTGATACAATTTAGAACAGAAGTTGAAAAAGATGAACTGAAAGAACACTTAAAACAATATGTAAAGATGCAATGGATACAACAAAAATATGTGATGAAAGAGGTTTATGGACTGGGGGTTGGGAATGTGGAATTATTTTGAAAATACAATGTGATAATGTGCATGGATCATGCTATCCCAACAGAACCAAGACGCTATCCTCCAAAAAAAAGGAAGTCAATCTGGTGGTCCCCTGCCATAAATAAACTCTACAACAGAAGGAAGAAACTGTTGCAAAAGATAGTAAACTCGAGTGGAGGAGCTGCCTGGTCAGCCTCAGTAAGAAGCTGAGATTCTTTATAAGATCCTCCAAAGCTAGCTACGAAAACAAAATCACCACTGATTCTAAGGGCAACCACAAAGCATTATATAGCTTTTTCAAGAATTTCAATGGCAACACCCAGATCTGCTCTGAGATACAGCCCAACAGCATGAAAATTAGAGAACCAACTGATATTGCCAACATCCTGGCAGATAGGTTCAGTGCTAGCTTTAACCCCCCCCCTTTCACCCTCTAAAGGGCCCATATCTATACAGGAAGAATGCAGAGTCCCTGTAATCACATCTATGCAGGTAAAAGCTACACTCTCTAAAACCAAAAACACAGCATCCATGGGACCGGACAACATCCCAGACTGCATTTTACATGAACTTCAGAACGAACTGGCTCCCCACCTAAGCACCATGTTCAATCATAGTCTCAGGTTGGGCTTTGTGCCCACTTAATGGTGCACAGCAACAGTTATCCCTCTCCACAAAGGGAGAGCCACCACTGATCCTGGAAACTATCGCCCTATTAGCCTGACGAGCCTGGTCTGCAAGGCCATGGAATGTATCATCATGGAACTCATAAACAAAGACATTGGCAACCTCCAAACTCTGGAACCCACCCAGTTCAGGTTTGTGCAGATCATGCCTTCTGAACCTGATCGGCTTCTTTGAGACAGTCACCAAAGGCGTAGATGAGGGTAAGGTGGTTCACACCACCTATCTTGACCTTGCCAAGGCTTTCAACACCATCCTCCATTCTGGAATTATAGCTAAACTCACTAAATTAGGTATAAATTCCTATGTCACAAGATTGGTTGCCAACTGGCTTACTGAAAGAACACACACTGTAAAAGTTGCAGAATCCAAATCTGACTTCAAACCAGTGACAAGTGGAGTACCACAGTGTTCAGTCCTGGGACCTCTCCTGTTTGGTATCTACTTCTCTGAAGTACAGGCTAACACAGAAGGCCTCTAGCTAATGAAGTTTGCAGATGACTGCAAACTAGGAGCCATAGTCGACTCCCCAAATGATGTGGACATCCTACAGAAGGGCCTCACTGAGACAGATGCCTGGTGTCAGAGGCATGGTCTCAAGCTCAATGCCAAAAAGTGCATTGTCATCCCCTTTGGTAAAAACTCTGTACCCATAAACTACCACATAAACGGCAGTCTACTTAACACTGAATGTGTGATAAGAGACCTTGGGACCCAGGTGGACAGTAGTCTCTCCTTTGATAATATCATTGCCACAGTAGTCAGGAAATCCTTCCATGTGGCACACCTCATCACAAAAGGGTTCTCATAGGTTCATAGGTAGGTACTAGGCTATCTGCCCAAAGGCATTATAAATCTAGCCAGAATGTGTTGGCTTTCACTGCCCCCTTAGATTAGTTCCCTGTGCCTCTGTCCAGCAGAGCCACTGAAGTGATCCACGGGGTAAACTTTCTGTTTCCCATCCACTCGTCAAGGTTTTTTTTAAGAGTGTTAGCGAGGTGCTCTGCCTAATGTAGATTGGAATCTTGTTCCAAAGCATGGGAAGTTTCTGGGGCAGGAATCTATCCCTCCAGCACATCCTATTTATTGCTGTGGTGAGGTTTAGATCCCTAGAATGTGTGGCTCGAGGGGATAAGGTTTTCTTTAGGTGGAGCATGTCCATCAATTCTGGGTTGGACATGTCAGGCAGAGATCACCTCTGAGTAGGCGGTATGCAACCGAGTACAGCTAGAGTTTCTTCAGTCGAGCTGCATAGGAAATCTGTTTGAGGCCAGTGATCCTCTTGGTGAGGTACTTCTGTTGTCTTTCCAGCTGTTGCAGGTGTCTTGTAAGATACAACCCAAATAGGGCGTTGTACTCTATGCTGGTTCTGATGAGTGATGAGTAGAGGGGCACAATGACCTCTTTTGATCTGGATGCAAACCCTTTTGTGATTAGGTGGGCCATGTAGAAGGATTTTCTAACCACTTTGGCAATGTGATTATCAAAGGTGAGATTACTATCTACTTGGGTCCCCAAGATCCCTTATTACGTCTTCCATATTTAGGGTACTACCACCTATGTGGTAGTTTGTGGGTACTTTGTATTTTCCAAAGGGGATGATTATGCACTTTTTGGCATTTAGCTTGAGGCCATGATTTTGACACCAGGTATCCATCTCAGTGAGACCCTTTTGGAGGATGTCTGTGTCAGCCAGAGAGTCAATTATAGCCCCTCATTTGTAGTTGTCTGTGAACTTGGTCAGCCATAGTCCTCCTGTGCTTGCCTGTACCTCAGAGAAGTATATGCCGAGCAGGAGGGGTCCTAGGACTGAGTCCTGGGGAACACCACTTGCAACTGGTTTAGAGTCAGACCTAGCTCCTGCAACTCTCACCATGTGGGTTCTGTCTGTGAGCCAGTTGGCAACCCATCTTGTGACGTAGGGGGTTATGTTCAGGCTGGTGAGCTTGTCTTTAATACCAGAATGGGGAATGGTGTTGAAGGCCTTTATGAGGTCTAGGTAGGCTGTGTGGACCACCTTTCCCATGTCTATAGCCTTGGTAACTGTCTCAAAGAAGTCCACCAGGTTTAGGAGGCATGATCTTCCCTTAACAAAGCTGAACTGGGTATGGTCTAATGTTTGGAGGTTCCCAATGTCGCTGTTAATGAGTTCCATGATGATGCACTCCATACCCTTGCAGACCAAACTAGTCAGGCTTATAGGGCAATAGTTCCCGGGGTCTGTTGTGGCTCCACCTTTCTGGAGCAGAATAACTGTTGCTGTGTGCCACTCTTTGGGTACGCAGCCTGTGGACAGGCTGAGTTTGAACAGTGTGTTTAGGTGAGGGGTTAGTTCGTCTTTGAGCTCATGTAGGTCGCAGCCTGGGACACCGTCCGGTCCCATTGATACTGTGTTTTTGGCTTTGTAGAGAGCTGTTTTAACCTGAGAGTCTGTGATTTCAGGGACTCTACATTCTTCTGGTATGGTTTTGGGCCTTTTTGGGGGTGAGAGGGGGGTGAAGTTTGCACTGAACCTGTCTGCCAGGATATTGATGATATCAGCCAGTTCAGTGTATTTTGTGCCATTCTGCACTAACTCCGAGCAGATCTGAGCATTGCCACTTAGATTCTTGACATAGCTAAAGAATGCCTTGTGGTTATCTTTGGAGTCCTTGGCAATTTTTCTTTCAAAGCTCGCCTTGGATGATTTTATGAGGGATCATAGTTTCTTACTGATACTGATCAGGGATGTCGTCCCTTCTTGGGATTTTACTCTTTTCTATACTAGTTTCCTCCTTTTATTGTATAGCTTGTTTATGGCAGGAGTCCACCAGACTGGTTTCCTTTTCTTGGAGGAGTGAGTCTTGGTTTTCCTTGGGATGGCACGATCCATGCATTCTTGTAGGTGCCTGTAGAATGAATTAGTAAAGGCTTTTGCAGCTTGAACAGCATTATCCTTCCACATGGGGGCTTTGAAGCTTTCCATCTCGGTCTTAAGTAACGTGAAGTTTGCTTTTGAAAAGTGTTTCACAGTGGTTTTCTTGTCCGGGGGTAGGGGCGAAATGTGGATATCCAAAGTCATTTGTTTATGGTCAGATTTAACCAGTGAGGGGTTGACATCCAGTGTGGAACACCGGTCACCCATGTTGGTGATGACCAGGTCCAATATGTTGTCACCTCTAGTGGGAGTGCTGACCAGTTGAATCAGGGCATTTGAGTTTATAACTTCTAGGAAATGTTGGGCAAGGGAGTTAGTACTTGAGTAGCTCTCCCAGTTAATGTTTGGGTAATTGAAATCACTCAATATTAGGGTGTTTGGTAGGACCTTTATGTTTCCCAGTGTTTCCAGAAACATGGAATAGGGGTCCTGGGACATGGTGGTTGATCTGTAGCAAGCTACAATTTGAATTGCAGTTTTGCCCATTGTTAGTTGCACGTGGATGATCTCTGAAGCATCGTGCTGTGCCACTAACCTGGAGGTGTGGGTATCCTTGATGAATATGGATACGCCCCGCCTTTTGTATTTCGGTTTGGGTTCTGTGGCTGAAATGTATGGTATGAGTTGTAGCGTGGTAGTGCTGGGGTGCTCTCTGGAGCCTTAAACCAGGTTTCTGTTACTGCACATATATCGATTTTCTCCATACTGAGGAGTGCCTCGAGTGCATGCATTTTTTAGACTTCTGGCATTGAGTAGCATTACCCTCAGTTTTTTGTTACTTGTGCTATTTACGGTGGTGGGTTTGTCTTTTGAGCCTATCCTAAAAAAGGCACTATCAGGGTGGCAAGAGCCTTGGCCAGTATTCGAAAGCCTAAGGGTGACAGGTGCAAGCCATCTCTAGCGAAGCAGCGTGGCTTGTCGAGCATGTCATCCCAGGTGGACAGACACTGGTTCCCCTTTGAATGACACCAAAAACTTAGCCAATTGTTGAAACTGAGAATTTTTTCTTTATACCGTAGTATCATTCTTGGTGAGGGCAGGATGATACTCATGGTCAGGGTCATACCGACCTGGGCTATGTGATCAGAGAGCTCTTCCATGTCTCTTTTCATTTAGTCCAGGGAGGTATGGCTCAGGTCATTCACACCAACGTGGACAATGACAGAGTCATATTTGTAATTGTTCTGGAGTGACCTGAGTGCTTGTGTTATGTGGCGGATCCTGGCACCCAACAGGCATCTAACAGTAACCTTCTCCTTATTCAGCCTAGTGAGTGGGACGTCAGTGTGCCTGACTATAGAATCACCTATTAGTAGTATGTTGGGTATGTTATTTTGCCTTAAGAGCTGCGATTTCATGGCACACTGGTTTTGTTAAGTATGTGTTTCATGGTTTGTGTTGGGGGGGTTGAGGTTGCTTGGATGTTTGCTTTGGAGGTCTCTGTTGGTTTTGCAGATTTTTATTTAGAGCTTCCGAGTACGTTTTCATGCATTTGTGTGTGTTTTTTGCCGATGTTGGTTTTAATGGGTCTATGTGAGACTGGTGGTGTGATTCAAGTATTTCCCTTCTTCTCTTGACTGTCTGATCCAGTCTTCGGTTGAGAGAGCTTAGCCTCCAGTTTGGCTGTATAATTGCATCTCTCGCATGTATTAGTGTTTGGTGGTAGGAGGAGAGGGTTGTCTGAGTACATGAGGCAGTTGTAATATTGCCTCAAAATGCCCAGATTCACCAGTTGGAGTGTACACCTGAAACTGCCCTTTGGACATGCCTGGATAGGTACAGTGAACTGTTTTACTGGATAGCTGGTAAGATCGAATAGAGAGCCTTATCCTTCTGTACAGTACAGGAGGGTCTATTGCTAGGGTTTATAAGTGCTTGCTATAGGTTATGAGCAAGTGCCAGGCTGAGAAATGAATGGCTTGAGTGCTTAAGTTGAAAGTTTGTCTAGTTCCAAGGGAAAAATTGAAGAGGAGACTTTGTGGAGCCAGGAATAGTTTTACCCTAGCTAACCGGCACTGCCTGGAGTGCAAAACTGGGCAAATATGATATATTTAGAGCAGGGAAATGAAAGAGATAGAAATAAGACCAAAATGGCCAATAAACTACTAATTTCTGGGCTGAAACCACTCCTCCAGGGACTGATAGGCTGCTCAAAGCTCCCCTCTCTCACAGGTGAACAGAGAAACTTCCTTCTATCCAAGTAAGGTAAGGGCAAACACAGAGATTTGTAATGCAGCCCTCAATTCAGCACTAACATGAAAACTGGATTATACTAGCTTAGAAGGCGGGAAACAAGTATATATATATATATATATATATATATATATATATATATATATATATATTTCAGAAAATAAAGCAGCTGCAATCAAAAAAGAAAACTTTAAATCCACAGAAAAGGATACTAATTGTTATATATCTCAGATCAGAGTTGTAGTCAATGCCCCTAGGAATAAAGTAGAAAGAAACACAAATACAGTAAAAGCAGATGAATAAAGTAAAAAAAAGAAATATATATATATATATATATATATATATATATATATATATATAAAACAATAGAAAACGAACAAAGTGATTTAAACAAGTTACCCAATTAACCAGAAAAAAGCTCAAAAAATGAGCCCTGTTCCAGCAGTCTTCAATCAGACAAGTTCTAACTGCACACTCCTGCTACTAGGGTGCAGGGGAACCTTCTCCAAAAAAAGATGGCCTGGATCAGTGCTCAGGTTATACAAACAAAGCTAGATTCAGCAGGCCTGAATCTGGTCTATGCTACAGCAACAAGGAGCACCAATTTCAGAAAGAAACAGTTCAAATAAGCAGGCACAATAAGCCTGTGACCAGAAATTCCCAGCTCAGAAGGGCAGAATCCAACCTCTCCTCCCACAAGAGTGCAGACGACAAACTCTCTTAATGTAGAATAACTGGCCTGAAGCCCAAGTGCTTAAGCCAGAACTAATACACTTTTAGAATAGCAAACACTGGGCCTTCAATCGGCAAGTCACAGCTTAGAAGGATGTAAGCTACCTGTCCTGCCACAACAGTGCAGACCACAAACCTTCTTAATGTAAAACAACCTGTACGAAGCCCAAGTGCCTAAACCAAAAGACTTAGAATAACAGTTACAATTTAATCAGGCTACTACCAAGCAGCAATAAATGCAACAGAATAAATAAAATTGAGGTCTTTTAAGAAAAGCAAAAGAAATAGGAGGAAACACAAATACAGTAAAAGCAGATGAATAAAGTGCAAATGTTTTTTTAGTGCAAGGAGAGAGGGAGGAAGAACCTAAATGGGTTGGCCTTCTCAAATCTTCTCTCTGTATTAAGCAGAGTGAACACTAGACTCAGAATATGATCTCACTGTACTCGGTTAGGTGAGCAAATGAGATGGACAGAGGAGGAGTGTGCTAATACAGACTTACAGGAAGGATGGGCAATTCCAGAGCCACCAACGCTAATATCAACACAAGAAGGGAGAGTGGGTGGGGAACTAACTGCAGAGAGACACACAGCACACTGTTCAATGAAACACACAATTAGGAAACAGAAAAAAATGAAAATACAGTACTTTTAAAACTGCAAGTTTGTACTTAACAGAAGACTAAAATACACTACTGCAAGTTTGACTTAACTTCAGCTTCTAATGCAAATGTTTGTAGCCAAGTAAGTCTCTCATAAGTTGAGCATAAAAAACTCTACTTGGCACTCATTAGACCCATTATAGAGTACAATGCCCCTTTTGGAATGTACCTCACAAGACATCAGCAGCTGGAAAGGCCACAGAAGTACCTCACAAAGAGGATTACTGGCCTCAAACAGATGCCCTACACTGACCATCTCAAAGAACTCCATCCTTACTCTGCAGCATATCACCTACTCTGAGGAGATCTCTGCCTAACATATAAAGCTATGCTAAACCCAGAGCTGTTGGACATGCTACACCTTAAGAAATCCCAATCCCTCTGAGTTACATGCTCGAGGGACCTAAACCTTGTCACCACAATAAACAGGACATGCTGGGGGGATAGATTCCTGTCCCAGAGACTTCCTATACTCTGGAACAAGCTACCCATCCATGTCAAACAAAGTTCCTCATTAGCACTCTTCAAGAAAAATCTTGATGAGTGGATAGGGAATAGGAAATACACCTTGGGGATCACTTCTGTGGCTCTGCTCAACAGGGACACAGGAAATTAACTTTCTTGGGTGGCGTAAGCCAGGGAATTTGCTTGGCTAGGCTTACTTAGGCCCTTGGGCCGATAGCCTAGTACCTATCTATGAACCTATGAACCTATGGTGCATATTCCTAGTGTGATTAATGTGAATGGTAATAGAGGATTTGTTAAATACAGAGGGCACCCTAAGACATGTTTTTTTTGTGGAAAAAATAATCACTTGATTAGTGAATGTGATAAATTAAAATATTTTATTTGTGGTAAAGAAGGGCATGAAGAAAAAAATGTGATATGAAATGTAAAAAATGTGGAAAAACTGGACATACATGGGTAGATTGTGAAGAAAATGTAGAAATTGTAGAAAAAGTACATGATAAAAATGGGTAGATTGTGAAGAAAATGTAGAAACTGTAGAAAAAGAAGGTATAAAGGATTCAGTACATGATAAAAATATAGAAAAATAACAAGAAAAATGAAAAAAAAGATATAATAATGGTGACAAAACACGGGGAAAGAGAGGGGGGAAGAAGAGGTGCTCGATACAAGTGAAAAAGAATATGTAAATTGGAAAGTATTGAGAGGAAAGAAAAATTTCATAAGGAAAAGGGTAAAAGAGAGGAAAAGAAAATGTAAAAACGTAATTGTGAAAGAGAATAAAAAAGGTAAAGGATGAGGCAGGAACAACATCAATATCATTTAATAGCTGAAGAGTTTAGCTTTAAATGTGAATAGCATGAAGAATATTAGAAGAAGAGCAGGTATTTTAGAATAGTGTGCTTCAGTGGACATACATATTATCATATTAGAAGATAGTGGGGTCTGACAGAAGAAGAAATATTACAAACTGAAGTCCTATGGGGTGGAATGATTATTTGGAATATGGGAAAAGACACATGTTCAGGTATAGGTATATTACATAAAGAAAACACAATGTAAGACTTTACAATAGTCAAACTGGAAGAATAACAATATTTGACTTAAGATGGAAACTAATGTTTACATAATTATTGCAGTATATGCATATGTTACAAAGAAAGAAAGAGGAATAATGTTTACAAAAATTCTAAATTATGTAGGTGTTAATATGGATATAATATTTGTGGGAAATCTTAAACTGCAATTTATGAACAGGAAAAAAAATAACAATGATGTTAAAACGATACATAAAATAATGAAAAGTGGAAGGTTATACATATGGGATAACAAACATTGGACTTATAGAAGAGGAGAAATTAAAACAGAAACTGACTATTTCTTAGTATCTGATAGCTTAACAATATTGCAAAAAGGGATAAAAAAACATTTTTTCAGATCATATAGCTATATGGATAGAGGTATATGAGAAAGAAGGATACATAAAAATAGGCAAAGATGTTAAAAGGCTTAATGAAAAAGACTTAATAAAGACAATAGAAAAGAAATAGATAAATTATGGAAAGATCATACAGGTATGAGAATATTTTATGGAAATTGGACAAGTTGCTGGATACGTTTTACAGAAAAATATAAAAAGTGCTTTTTGGAGTATCAAGATGAAAAGGGAAGCGTAGAGAAATTAAGATATAAACAATTGAGTCGAGAAGTGCTTAATGAAATAATAAGCGATACGAGAATCTTCTTTAAGAAAGAAAAATAAATATATGCTATAAACTAAGAAAATATTAAAAGAATATTATATAAACAAATATATACAAGGAAGAAAAGAAGTAGCACCTTACTTGAATAAATTAGTGAAAAAGAACAAAAGAATAATACGAGAATTAAAGAATAATGAAGGAGAGAAGATAATAACGCAAGACAGACTATCTGAGGTGATTAAAAGCATATAGAACATAATTCTGTAAAAAATTTAATGAAAATAAAGCAAAAATGGATAGTTAAAAACTAAGTGAGGAAGATAATAAGAATCTAGAAAAAATATAAATGTGAAAGAGCTAAAAGAAATATTAAAAGATATTAATATGGATACAACTACAGGACTGGACTGTACTGGATATCATATGTACAGTGATATGGAAACTTGGCAAAAATCCTTTTTGTGGAGGTACTAAATGAATGGTTAAGGAAAGGTATAGTAGATAAACATATATATATATATATATATATATATATATATATATATATATATATATGGGAATCATGAAATCTATATGGACAAAAGGAGATCTAATACTTAGAGCAATATTCAGCATGACTGTAACTTAAAGCCCATCTAGGGCAGTAACAATACAGTAAAATATATCTTATTTCAGTGCAATACATGTTGTGAATTTTGAAATTAACCATAGTGCAGTACTCTAAGAACCATAGTGCAATACTTTAATGTTCACAGTGCAATACTGAAATGTCTTTTTCTGTGCAAGGATCAATGCAATGTCTTAACCAAGTACCTTTTCAACACTAAAGACTCATGCAACTAAGTGTTCACTTTGAAAAATGTTAACATGTGTTTCTAATTATGTGCAATATTAGTTTGTCTACATGTGTGTCTGTGATGTAATAGCTAGGTGTTATATGTGTAAATGTCTGTGAAAATAGTCTATATGTTGTCTGCACATTGAATCCGGAGACACATCATTTTGTTCAGTTTTTGTACTTGTGTAATTTCTGAATGATAATAAAGTCTACTTTGACTTTTGACATTCACTTTTTTTGACTTTATAAAAATTATATAAAAACTGGAGACCAATAGTACTGAATAATACAGATTATAAGATATTTATGAGAATAATAACAAAAAAAAAAACACAAATAAAGGAGATAAATTGCTTGAGCAAACAATCTTTGGTAGAACATTCTGGCTAGGCTTATAGATGCCCTTGGGCAGATAGCCTAGTACTTACCTATGAACCTATGAACCTATGAAAAGGGAAAGAAAGTCATGAATTACTATGATGGGAGATCTAAGTAAGGCATTTGATAAAATGCAATATGAAGCTTTATGGGATATGATAGGGGCTTATAACATAAGAGATAGAATAGTTAAAGTAATTAAGTCCATATATAAAAAATAATATAAGAAAAATTTTAAATGGATTGCTAAGTGAAGAAATCAAAATTAAATATGGAATAAAACAAGGAGGCCCAGCAAGCAGTATCATATTTGCTTTAGTTATGAATATAATTGTTAATAAAATCAATAGAACGTTAAATATGGCAGGATATAAGATAACGGATGAAATATAACTGCCAATAATACTTACATATGCAGATGATATAGTACTAATCACTAAAAATAAAGAAGGGATGGAAAAGACAATTAAAATGTTAATGAAAGGGTTAATGGCAATTGGCTTATGTATAAATAAGGATAAAAGTAAAGGTTTTGGATTCACGGGAAATATAGGAGATATATACTTTACTAGAGAGACCATAGATATATTAGGAATAGTATTTGGAAAAACTGAATATATCAAAAACAATGGGAGAAAATTATTCAGGAAATAAGAGACATGCATATTTTGGAAGTCATATAAGCTATCATACAAGAAAAAACTATATTTGATAAACTCGATTTTAATAGGCAAGTTAGCATATGTAAAAAGTACATATATGATACCACCTAATTATGAAAAAGATATAATGTCTACAATATTTTCATTCATATGGGGATATAGACGAAATCCAGTGAGAAGGGGAATTTTGTATGTAAAGAAAGAAGAAGGAGGATTGGGATTAATAAACCCACTTGTTCATACAGCTTCATTAAATCTGTACAAAGCCTTAATAAGTTAAAGAAAAAAGAGAATACGAATTTGACAGAATACATTTTATATGATAAATATATATGTTTTGAGGAAAAAATAGAAATAGGGAAAAGAATGAAAAATTATATGAATGAAGATAGAATGGAATATAAAAATAAAATATTCTTTTGTAAGTTAAAAGTGAATATAGTTGAAAAAATAGGAAAGAATGGTATTTAAACATTATGAAAGAACACTATTTTATCTTTCCTTGGAAATATTTAGAGATGAAAAAGAAGAAATCGATTAAAACAAGATTCATGTTGTGTAAAAAACATTTGAATGCAAAGATTTTCTGTGGAGATTATCAACAAGCAAACTACCTGTAAAGGCTAACATGCCCTGTAAAAGAAAACAAGAAAGGAATGCATTTATTATGGAGAATCTGAAACAGCAGAACATGTTTTTTTAAGTGTGCTAGAGTAAAGATGTTATAGGAATAAATATGTAAAAATAAAATGTTGAAAAGTTTTGAAAGGTTAGAACATATAAAGATGGATATGATGGAGTATGGGTATTATGAAAACACAAGACAAAAAGAAGTAAAGAAAATTGAAGAAGAATATTTTATATTTTGTGGACATTATGAATGGAAAAATTTAATGAAGTTAAATATAATGGAAAATGAATATTAGTAGAAATTCTAAAGACAATGGCCAGGATTCAGTAATCCTCCGTGTAAGACTAAATAAGTCATACACGGAAACTGCAGCCTAAGAGTATGACGTCAGCGCACCATGCATATTCATGAGGGCGCACTGACTCAACTCTAAGGCTAACATGGAGCATGCACGAGTGCAGGGGGCATGTCAGACTGCCAAGCAGTCCAAATATCCACGCCCCTGCAAGTGCCTAAATCTGCAAATGTCACCATACATGAGTGAGTCCTCTCAAATGTGTATATCTCCAACACTACACTCCCCCACATTCAAAATCCTTGTACAAATAAAATAAAATGTAAAACAATTATTTTTTTTTTATTATTCCCGATATAGCTGCCCGTATTTGCGCGTGTGTGCACGGGTCTGCCCATTGCTTAGCTACAGTTAGCAGTTAAGACATCGAAGAGGATAATAAACCACTTATATGCAAATTAAGCCAAATAGCAATATCGTAGTGGTAGAGTCTTCGCACAAAGAGGAGGCATTCCTGGTTCGAGTCCCACCACTCCCCTTTCCATTTTCTGTAGGAAATCTGTGCATAAAAATAATTCCTGACATTTACCTTTTAAACTTTAGTAAAAAGCATTGACATGGCCTATTTAGTAGTGAACAATATTTTATATATATATATATATATATATATATATATATATATATATATAAAGAAGGTGAAATGGTCATGCACACTGATGAATGCATAAATAACATATCTTAAGCAATGTGAAGCACTGCTAAGCAACGTTTACCAGTATTAAGCACAATTATGAATAATTGCCCATAGCTTAGCACTGCTTTAACTAGTGCAATGGCTTTGCGCGGAGCTGCGTATCACACCAACTAGTGCAAACAAAACATGTTTGTGCGAAGCTGTGCACCACACTAACTAGTGCAACGTCGGGCAATGTCGAGCAATGTAGAGCAATGTTGGGCAAAGTTGAGCAAAGTCGGCTAAACACAGCCACACCTCCTAGCCAGTCAGGCCAGTAGTAAAATAAAAAGCAATGACAGGCCTCGAACCCAGGATACTGTGCACCATAATCACAGTACTGAACCACTAAGCCATGACAGCATTTGCTGTCCATGCACTGTCAACATACATATACATATTAATCAAAGTTTACTCAGTGCTAAGCAGGTGTGCACTCAGCTGAGAATTTTCAAATCTGGCCAATCACAAATAAGTGTGGGAAATGAGGAATATCCAAGCTCCATAGGCGGGAATACTTGCCATAACTGGTTGTAGGTCCCATCTGCAGGCAGCATGGCTGGTGTCGGAGAGGGCTCTCACTTTTCAGCGCAACAGTGGGGCACTGAGGAGTCAAAAGTGATGGTTTGGCTCCTTGTCCATAATCATGATGACAGACTCCTGCAGGGCCAGTTCCAGGGCACTGAATACAAAGCGGTAGCCTGGAACCATCTCGCACATGATCTCACCAATGCCACAGGCATCCCTCGGACTGGTGAGCAGGTCAGACACCACTACACAGACCTGAAGAGACCCAAGCAGGACCAACTGAACCAATGGATACAGGAGGCCAATGGGATGCACAATGCCCCACTACTGAGTAGGTAGCCTTGGAATGGAGTATGTAAGAATTGCTATTGTACTCAATATTATGGATAGGTATATGTTTCAATATCACTTCATTTACTTCACAGCTGCAGGTGTCCGTGCTGCGAATCAGCAAGCCTATGCAGATAGGCTGCTAAGGCTGCACCACCAGGCAGGTTAGTAATTATTCTGCATGTACTGTTATATAAACTAAGTGAGAGAGCCTGAAAAAGAGTGTTGTAACCCATTAATAAAGGTATAATAAGTCCTGAATAATTTCTCTGTATGTACTGTTATATAAAATAACTGAGAGAGCCAGAAAAAGAGTGTTGTAACCCATTAATAAAGGTATAATACATCTTGAATAAGTCTTCTGAATGCACTGTAATATCAAATAAATGAGAGAGCCTGTAGAAAAGTATGCAATGTAATTAATAAAGGTATAATTCCTGGAGTGTGTCCGTGTCACTTAGTTCGAAATGTTGTTTTACTCTTGCATTATATAAATAGTACTGTTGTATTAAGCGCTGTCAACCCACACTTGGACAGGCCCATATAAAGTGAATGAAGGGAGTACCAGTAGCTGTGAAGCATATATACAGTCCTCAACTGTTGGTTAATGGCTGGCATGCATAGGTAAATCTGGCACACAAGTAGCTTGTTAATGTGTTCCCCAGAAATGTCAGTGTGCTGCTAGAAATGTAGGGGGCTGCAAAAATATAACTGATAATGTCACCTGAACACATCTAGATATGTAGATATATAAATATAAATAAAATATATAAATACGTAGGAGTAACATCTGCATCCTGAACAGTTTGTATGTCAGATACAGGTCAGGTATATAAGGAACTAGCAAAACCCATTTCACAACTTAATGGACTTTGCCTAGTGTAATAATACATGTAGGGGGGATATATACCTGCAGTCAATAGGAATGTAGTGTAAACTATAAGTACATATAAGTTGTTAATGGAGGTATCTTTTTACACCCTACTGTATGTGCATAAACAATGCAATTCCACACCTCAATGGGTATGTCTAATCTCAAAATATTTGTTGGGACATATGTCCTATTGGTTTATAAATATCTGCATTTACTTTGATGCATGTGCCCTGTTCACATACCACAATCTTGATGGCCTGTTGCCACCAAGCAATCCTGCATGCTGTTGGAATGTTCACTGTTGTTCTATATATGCATGTGTTATGTTGCTGTTCAACTGTTGGAACTCTGGTGTGTTGGGTTAATGGGAATATTACTGCATGCTGTTACAATTAATTTGGAATGCTGTTGGCTGTTACCAACCCATATTGTCATTAAATCCTCCTAAACATAGAACGTATGGGAAGGCCAGTCCCAGTGGACCCACCTGTCCCACCTCAGCTGGCGATGGCACCTGGCACCAGCAGATCTGGTGCCCAGCCCGAGACCTCCTCCTCCATTGGCCCTGTGCCACTTTCGGGTGGAAGCACTGCAGGGGATGGGGCTCACCCCCCCCCCGTGCAAGCGTGGCTGGAGGAAGGCCATCTCTCACCTTCTGAATGGTCCGGGCTGTGGTGCGTAGGGAGATCCAGCATTCATTCGCTGATCCTCTATCCCAGCTCGAGGCAAGAGTGGCACGACTCATGGGTGAGCCTGTCCCTCCTACGCAGCCCCCAGCACAGCCACACTCTGGGCTGTGAAGGTGCAGTGGTGTTTGCCCATGGGCAGGGATCTCAATTCCACTGTTGCCATCTGTGGGCTCATGGGCTTGCAATTTCCAAACATCCTTCCTCGTCAATGGTGTTCACCCACCCCATGTGTCATATTCCGCCCCTGTATGCGTCTTGTTTGTCTTGACTGTTTACCTCCCCAACCTACCTCCCCAAATATACCTACTTCCCCTACCCCACATTCCACTCTCACCTGAAAAAAAAATGGGCAATCTGCTCCCACAAAAAAATTACGCTCCATACATAGCTGCCCATTTTGCATACATGTCCGCTGGGCACATAAACTGAAATTTAATTGGCAGTACAATATACTTTGTTGTTCTCACCCCTCTCTCAGGGGTGGAAGGTTTCAAATTTCCCTCCAAATTACTAGTATATGCACAGCTGTTGCTGTTAAAGAAATAGGCAGCTATGGACCTTCCCTACACCTGTCCTGCACATCCCTAGCTGTTTTCCCTGCTGTCTTTCCCTCTTTGTGCCCCTTTTTCACCACTTTCCTATCTCCTCAGTTTCTTCTCTTTCAAAGAAATGAGCCCGAGGGTTAGCAGGAGTAAGCACTTTTAAGCAGTCGTTAGCGGGTTTGCACGAGTGTGCGCTTGTGTGCGCTTAGTTAAGTATTGTTTAGCGTCACGCAAACCCGCTTACAACTGCTTAAAATTGCCTTAGTCACCCTGCACGTGAGGGCCCTTGTTCTGCTCAGCAGCAAAATAAAACACCACTGTCAGTCTCGAACCCTGGACCTTGGACACACTAGACTGCATGAAGTACCAGTAAGCCACAGTAAATATACAGCAGGGTGTTTCTGAAATATATATATCATGCATCAGAATGAGTGAATGTAAAGGAAAGATAGGAATGCCATAACACAAAACCTGTTCTGTGGAACTTTACCAGCAGTTGTGGAATTACATTACATGACTGTGATAACAGAACCAGCCATTCTAGCAGGAAATAATGTTACAGCAGCATTTTACAACCCCCACACAGTATCATAGCAGGACAATCCCCACCCAAATGTACAAAATACCTGTGTGTTCAAGGTCCAGCAAGGATGTAGGTAGGCATATTCAGTACTGGAATTGTCCAGTTTTCATGAGCATCCTGTGCTAATGTCAACAAAATAAAAAGCACAAACTGTGCAGAAGTGAGTACATTAATATTCACAGTATAGCAGTTCACAAACAGTTCATGTGCCAAATGAAAACATCTCAATAACTACGTAAGTATGGCAGCTAATTGCATAAGTAGAAAAGAAACTACGTACTCCCATGTATCTTGTGTTAGCATTTGTAGGAGTGAGTACAATTCTACACTGACAACTGTGTACTGGAAGTGGCAACATTCAGGTCTGAGTACAACATTCAAATCACTGGCTACACCCCTAGCATGAGATATAAGAAGTATACCAACCTTCTGACTTACACAACGGTGTCCACAGCAAACAAGCATGGTCCCCACATTGGAAAGCTGAAAGGGCTATGTCTACCTGACTTAGCAATTTATAGCATTGGGTTGCTATGATAGTGAGTACTGCAAGTACCATTCAGCAGGTTGCATGCAATTGCCAAATGGTGGCCACCAATTGGTGCAGAGGCCATCACATGCACATGTGCAGATACCTATAAAAGCAGGCTGTACTTGCTGTCCACACATGCAATCATTTCATTGCAGGTACGGAGAGAGAGAGAGAGAGAGCGAGAGAGAGAGAGAGACACAGACAAAAGCAACAGAAAAAAAGATATAAAAAAACATATTGAAAAAAAATTAATATATTGAAAAAAGATAAAAAAAAATATATTGAAAAATAAATAATATATTGAAAACAAATTACATTGAAAAAAAAATATCTTGAAAAAAAATAAAATATATAAAAAATATTTAACTACAAAACACACGGAACTGACAAATACAAACAAATACAAATGAAAGGTATGTAACAGCTATGTATTTACTGGCATGTAGTAGATGTTTTTGAAGAGTACTCTACATAGTTTTACTTATCCATATGTGACAGCAGTACGTATTTATGCACAGATGCCCTGCATAACTACTGGCATGGAGAAATCAGTGTGTAGCTGTGTGCAGTGGGATATGACTGTGACATATGTAGTTCAGCATTAAATGTCAAACATCTGATCCATGTTATCTGTGTTCTGTACAGTAGTGTGTGCAATGTCTGTTTGGGGGAGTAGCGCATACAGTTATATAAACATGGATGTGACAAAGTAACAAATGCATGATAGTCATATTAATGTGTAGCTTAGCATTGGCAACAGCTGTACCAGGCTAGTATGCTAATCTAGCATTTGCAGCTATATATACACCCTCTAATATTACTGTGTGCTCACATGTGACACCTGTTCATGTTGCAGCAAGGCCCAACAGGTCAGCCATGAGGTACATGAACTTACAACAGTGTAGACCTTGTGTGTGTATGGCACACACATACGGAGAGATCTATCTGTGTCAGATATATTAGCATCTGTACATGTGCATAGAGCAAGGGACATACTGCAACTGTTTGTGAAGGGTGGACATATATATGTTGTTGAAGGTTGTTATGTGCATATTTCTATGTAGGTTGTAGTGTGTGGCAAACAAGACAGCATACAGTGCTGGTATATGACATGTAGTGGTTAAACGCCGTGGGTATGATTTGTCAGGTTTGCAGTGTTGCAGCCAGTGAGGCCTGCTAAAGCTACATGGACTAAGAACACCTTCAATGCATTCCGCACAACACTGTGCAATATTATGACATAACTGTATACCTCACAACCTTCGCATAATTGATATCCCCACCATGAAAGGTGGACTGTATATGTGCCTATATGTATATCTATATGTACACCAATGGATGTTTATATGTATGTGTGTGTGTGTGTGTGTATATATATATATATAGAGAGAGAGAGAGACAGGGCCATATTTACTGCAACAGATGCCTGTTGACAAAGCCATGGACTCAAGCTCAATGTTGACACTGCATTGGCATCCCTTCTTGCAAAAACTCTATACCCATTAACTACCACATAGGAGGCAGTCTACTTAACACCGAAGGTGTGATAAGAGACCATGGGACACAGGTGGACAGTAGTCTCCCCTTTGATAATCACAGTGCCACACTAGTCATGTCATCTGTCTACGTGGCACACGTCATCACAAAAGGTGTGTCATCCTGAGAAATATAGGTCAGTGTTTCCCTCTACTCATCACACATAAAACCCATTATAGAGTACAATGCCCCATGTGGTATGTACCTCACAAGACATCTACAGCAGCTGGAAAGGACACAGACATACCTCACAAAGAGTAATACCAGCCTCAAACAGATGCTCTATGCAGACCATCTCACAAAACCACAGCTAGACTGTGTCAAATACCGCCTACCCAGAGGTGACCTCTGCCTAACATACAAAGCTATGTCAAACCCAGAGCTGTTGGACATGCTCCACGTAAACAGATCAATATCCCTACGAGCTACACGCTCAAGGGACCTAAAACTTGTGACCTCAATAAACAGCACATGCTGGAGGGATAGATTCCTATCTCAGAGACATCCCATACTCTAGAACAAACCACCTATCAATAGCAAACAAAGCTCCTAATTAGCAGTCATCATAAATAATCCTGATTATTGTATAGGAGATAGGAAATACACCCCGGGAATCACCTCTGTGGCTCTACTTGACAGGGCCACGTGAAATTAAATTACCTGTGTGTCAAAGGCCAGGGTAGTGTATGGCTAGACTTCTATAGGCCCTAGGGCCAATAGCCTATCACCTACCTATGAACCGATACACACCCACATGTACTTGTTGCAATAATTGCTGTGTGAGGTTGACTGAGTGTGATGGTGAATGTGTCAGAGTTCTGTATATGTGTGATAGCTTAGTGGGAAACTGTTTCTGTCATGGTATTATGTGTCCTAGCTGTGATCCCAGCAAAAGATGTGTATGCTATTGCTAGGCAGTAAAAGCAGTATGCCATAGGGTCTGACGTAGTCCCTTGGTGTTGGCTGGGGTGTCCCATTGTAGGTTAAAGCAGTACATGTATGCTTATTGAGTGCTACTGCTGGTGAATCCAACTCCTGTATGAACTGTAGTACTACCTGAAGCTGTATGGCTAAACAGCACAGTATGGTGTATGTCCACATTTCTTGGAACCACTGTTTTGTGTGTTCCCTGTAGTCCTCACAGATTACATACCTCAGGCATAAGGTATTGTAACTACTGACTCACAGCACTGTATGGTACACAGGTAAAGGTCATCTGGGTTGCCATACTTTTGTGTCTGGTATGTATGTCTGATGTCTGTGTGGGTATGCCTGTACCATGGCCTCGGTCATATGTGTGTTACAGGATATAAGTGAATATCTAGCAACATGTATAGTCTAGTACAGCAGTATGCCACCTATATTAACGAATGCGCACATATGTTAGGCAGGGCTTTGCCATCAACGACTAGTGTGGTATACTGGTAATACTGTAACAGGACTTTACAATCATTGCAATGGATTACATATTTCTTGATGCATTAGCTTGATATATACCTCCTGTGGCTAGGTGGTGCATTGTGTTGCATACAGTGTGCCATGTACTGTTGTATAGTCTTACAAACTGGTTTATTTTTGTTGTTGTGCAAAACATGGTTTGATATATAGAGTGTGCCAGTCACTGTCAGGCAGTTGTGGGTTAAGCAGTGATATGTGGTGTTGAAAGTGTGTATCCTCTGACAGCCAATAGGTTGCTAGATATGGCAGTTAATTGATATCTGTACTTTAGAATGTAAAGTGTGCCACATGACTTGCTCACACATATTGTTTCATTGTCTTCCAGGGTCATGTCCCCCCATCGTAATCCCCCCTATAGCCCAGCAGAGGAGGAACAAATTACAACAAGCCTGGTGCAGCACTACGCCCTGCTGTTCTCAAGAACCAGCCAGGACCAGCATGAGCAGACTGCACTGTGGCAAGATCTTGACCGTAGGGTAAATGACATAGGCATGCATAACCGGACATATGAGCAGGTACGCCATCATTGCAGTGATTTAATTAGACATGTCCGGCAGCGTGCATCTGTTATCCGTAGACAACAGCTTGCCACAGGTGGTGGGGTAGCCATCCACCCCCCCCCTCACCAGAGTGGAGGAGCTGCTCCTGAGCCAGGTGGCTCCTGGCCAACAACAACAACTAACATGTATCATCATGGAGGCCGGAGCCACCCAGCAAGCTGACACAGAGCGTGCAGGTAACATGGTATAGCTGTAGACTACTGTTACCTCTATTGATAGAACATGCTTATGTGAGATGTGTACTGTGTAGTTAGAAGATGTGTTGCCTAGTGTTGTGCAATACTAATAATTAGGAATATAATCTGCAGGCCTGTGACTGTCAACCGCTGTACTACTGTAAGATTGCAAGCACACAGTAGCAATGCCACAGTTGTTGCCACTGACAAACTGTCTCATATCCTTGTAGGTCCCTCTGGTGTGACAGCAAGGCAGCAGACCCATGCTGGTGAGTGTGTTCTACATTTAATATTGCTAATTAAATGTGCATGTCATAGGTGAGGTGTAGGCCATGTACACGTAACACACCTACGCATAATACATGCTGTGCATGTTTGCTGTGAGACTATGCACATCCCAGTAACGTGAGTAGCTGCCTCAAACACATGCAATACACAGAGCATCCCACACAATTGTGGCAACACTGTAGTGGACATTGGATAGGCAGATTCGATACACATGCACACAACATACACAACTTTGTCATATGTAGTACACGTTAACATACTACACATGGCATATTCAGACACCCGCTGCAAGGTCACACTCCAGTATCCCAAATGTCATCCACACAGAACACATAATATACCTAAGGGATAGAGGCCTCTCATGTGGTTGTGTGACACTCTTCAACACATAACACATTCATTTTAGGCAATGCCCATTATTGGGGACCTTACAAACCCATGTAACAACTGGCTATGAAATGGTGAATGTAGCCATGGTACTGCAGTTCCGGTACAGCATGGTATGTGCCGGTCTGGCACACATTAATAGCCTTGAGTGACCACATGATGCTGCATTATGATGGCTCATGGTACTGCACCCCATCCAGTTACAGTGACCACAGTACTACACATTAATTGCTATGGACCTCAATGTTGTGTGTGTGCAAACATATGCAACTATACACAATATGCATAGCAATCACCATTTGTACAAAGTGACACATATATCTCTTGTAATGCTATGGAGTGTATAGGTCACATGACACACACTGTGTATGTGTGATGTTTAATGTTGCAGTTGTGTTGTAGCATGCCATGTCATGGCTGGCACTGGCATGTCCACAATATGTTCTACACTCACCATAATCACTGTACAATGCCTATGTTGAGCAATGGTATTCCATCAGGTATACATGCACCGCTCATCCTGTGTGTATACATAGCATGCATGTGCTAAACCTGTGTCCACAATTATCTGCTAAAGACACAGACGCTCTAATCAGAAATGGATATCTATGTGACACACAGATACACATCCAGCCATGGTATGTATACCTGTGAGTGATGATGCACATGACATTGCAGAGCTTTTAATACTTGCACAGCAATGTTGTGTCCATGTACACATTGCATTCCAGGGTGAGGCCAATCATTGAACAACAACACACATGCATCAAAGCCATGTATACTGTTATCAGCAAGGGCTGTCTACACTCGCACTGCATGCTGTTGAGCAACACACATCCTGCATGCTGACACATGTGATATAACTGGCTTGTGATACTGTACCTCACCATCACCCGCTGTTGAGTATGTTCTGGATTGCTGTTGGTGGTGGTGTGTGTGTGTGTGTGTGTGTGTGTGTGTGTGTGTGTGTGTGTGTGTGTGTGTGTGTGTGTGTGTCTGTTTTAGTGAACAGTGCATTTGTGTTCATGTGTGCATGTGTGCATGTGTTCATGTGGGCATGTGTTCATGTGTTCTTGTGTGCATGTGTGCCGACATCATGTACAGGTCGTAAAGTGTGTTTCCTGTCTTCCTTTCACAGGTGCTGGCTTTGGGCTGGTTCATTGCAGCAGGGAAACTGATGTCACTGAGCAAAATAGTGATAATGATGATAGGTGTGTTGAAGCACAGGCATGTTTGCCAGGGTCTGTCATTGGGCCACCAATCGACAGTACACAAGTGTCCACCCCATCCATGCACACAGTCATACTGCCAATACATCCATCACCAATGCCCTTAGCTGAGGGACAGTGTACAGTCGGCATTGGCCAGGACAGTGTGGTATCTATGGCACATGCATCCCGACACAGCAGCTGTACCCAGATGTCTGGAAGGGTACCACATAGGCAGATGTCCAGGGGTTCTCGTTGGAGCACTGCTGCTCATCATGCCACTGGCAGACGTGCCACAAGTCTTACAACCTCACGCATGATCCAGGCTGTCATGGAGGCACAGGCACGTATGGAATGATACACCAGACAGGGACAAAGGGCACAGAGGGCACATAACACTGCCGTAATTGACAGTATCAGTGACCTAGCAAGTGCCATCCATAATTACACAGAGGTCACTGATAGACGCTGGGGTGAGACATTAGATGTCCTCCGCAATGTCATGTCAATGTGTCAGGACAGTGCGGGACGGTTGAGTCGTTGACGTGGACGTATGCCAGCAACATCAACAGCTGGCAGTCGCCGCGGACATCCCTCAAGTCACAGCCACTCCCATAGTGCCAGTACCAGCCCCAGCAATGTTGCAGGTGGGCTGTCCATAGAATGTCCTAGAAGACCACGTGCACGTGGCTCTGGACAGTCCCAGCAGGGACATGGGTAAAGTGTACATCCATCTACCTCTGGGGATAGTACCCAGTCTGGCTTAGTACCTGATAATGTCAGTAGCACCCCTGCCAGATACAGGTACCGTATCCATGGCCAGAGACAGTGATCTGTAAAGCCTGGCAGGTACACTCTGTGGCTGTCCCACAAATACCCATATATGGCAGCCACATGGTGGAACTGTGTGCATGCAGACACACACACACATAAACCAGACACCTAGGGCTAACACATACCCACACACATTACATCAACATTGGCCCATAGCAGTACTCTTGCCCTCACACACACACACACACACACATACATGTCGATTGTATGGCTCACTGTAGGCCTCTGGCAAGCCAACAACACACCCTGTGCATATGATGAAACCTGTGCCACCTCCTGTCATCTATAACATTGATGCAGGAACAAGCTACCATGGTGCTGATGCACAGGGCGACTTTATAGCAGTATAGCAATGTTAGCATGTTGTCAGCAGTAGAGTGTAATGATATGCTTGAAAGTGTAGCTGAGCAGACATGATGCATTAAAGCTATGATTGTCGATGTAGTATTGTTTACACCAGGGTTAGTTCCAATAGTGTATTGTCTGCCCACGTGCCACTTGGCTGATGTGTGTAGTATTGGCAGCATGTGTTAGAGAGTGGACAGTATGTGTGGGATGTGTGTAGCACAGATTTGCAGGCGTACATTTGTGAACACGGTGGAGGTGCACTGTCTGCATGTACGTGCATAGTGGACACATGGGCAGGGTGACATGCCCTGTATTACACAGTAACACTCCATAGTTTCTATTGGTGGCCAGTATGCATTGTACTACACACATTTTGGAACTTGACTACACATGTGTGTATGACATGGTTTGACACTGTGCTGTGGGTGATACTGTTACTATCTATCATTGTTTTGCATTCTGGTAGTATTATTTATTTATTTATTTATTTATTTTACATTTGTTTACCGGGTTAGTCTAACTGGATACATATCCATTTACAGCAGAGACCCGGGGAGAAAAGCTCCACAAAGAAAACAATACAAAGTTATTACATCAAGGTAAATTCTTAATAACAAAAGATAGAGAGACACAAAATTTGCATACTAATACATTTGTCAGTTCCATGGTATATAAGTAACAGAAATATTTAAGAGGCTTTTTGGATTAGTCAGGGTTTGAACAAGGACATAGCCAATGAGCCTTGAAGAAAAGCTTGAGATTAGTTTTGAAATGACTAGGAGAGGTAATAAGTCTTAGGTTGTTAGGAAGGGAATTCCATAACTTTCCTATGGAGTTGGCATAAAGAGCATCCCCTCCCGAATTGTTAGATTTCGTGGTTTGTACCAGGATACTATTTGAAGATCGAAGGCAGTTGAGATTGGAGTAGGGGGAGAAGAGTTTATTCAGTGAAGGGGTTTTGTCCGGTTCTTTAATTATCTTAAATGCTTCAGTAAGTTGGGTGAGTTTGAGAAGATTAGGCAATTCTAACCAGTCAAGTTTTTTTAGGTTAAGGCAGTGATGAGTACGATAAGGTACTCCTGTTACAAACTTGGCAATATGGTTATAGGCAACAGAGAGTTTCTTTAGCTCAGTTTTATTAAGGAAGGATAGTACCGGAGAGGCATGCAGTAAAGTGGAGAGAAGGTGTGTTCGTGCAATGGTTAGTTTGGTGTTGGGAGTGAGAAAGTTCTTAATTCTGTACATGGAACCCAATTTCTTGTTTACTGACTTAATGGTTTGACAAATGTGTATATCAAATTTGAGCTTGTGATCAATAGTAACACCTAGAAGTTTGGTGTGAGAGACAGGCTCTATGATGGTGCCATTAGTGGATTGAACGTGAAAGGTCCTATTATTGGAATGTAGAGGGTGTTGCCCTAAGGGAGTAGATAAGGAGGGGAAAATTAGTAGTAATTTAGTTTTTGTTGGATTTAGGATGAGCTTCCATTCAGAGAACCATTTTTCAACTGCAGCAAAGCAGTTTTGGGTGACTAATTGGAGATTATGGAGAGAGACATCGGAACAAATCAGGGTACAGTCATCTGCATATTGAATGCAGATGGCTTTGGGGATGACTGAATGGAGATCATTTATGAATACGGAGAAAAGAAGGGGACCAAGAATTGAGCCTTGTGGGACTCCAATAGTGTTTGGTAGCAAGTGAGATAGCTTGCTTTGCCACTGGACTGCTTGTTGTCTCCCAGAAAGGTAAGCTTTAAACCAGGTTAAGGCTGAGTTATCAAGGCGAAGGTTTTCGAGGGTGTCGAGCAATAGTTGGTGATTGACCATGTCAAAGGCTTTTGACAAGTCAAGAAAGAGAGCTGAAGTAATTAATTTGTTGTTATGTTGCTGTTAACAGAGTTAACAAAGGAGAGTAGGGCAGTGGTTGTACTATGATGGGGGCGAAAACCATGTTGAGTTTCGGACAAGAGATTGTTTAGGGTGAGATATTGAAGGAGTTGCTTGTGTACACACCTCTCCATGATTTTAGCTATTGGAGACAATATTGCTATAGGTCTATAGTTCGATGTTTCCGTGGAAGAGCCTCCCTTATGAAGTGGGATGACGTATGATATTTTCCAAATAGAGGGGATAGTTGCCTCTGTTAAAGTTCTGTTAATCAAGATTGAGACCGGATAGGCAATAACATCTGATGCTATTTGTAGATATTCTGCTGGGAGATGATCAGCCGATAGGGTGGATAGTTTAAGTTTCTTCAATAGGGTTCTAATATAGGAGGTAGATATTGGTTGGAGGGTAAAGGTGGGTAGAGATTTACCAGTGGCGTTGGTACAGGAGGAGGAAGAAGTAGGTAGCTGACTGGCTAGGGACTGAATGGTCTCGGTGAAAAAAGTGTTGAATGTATTAGCTACTTCTTCAGGACTTTTACCAATGAGTTTCTCAGGGGTGGGGGTAGTTGATTTCCCAGGATGAAGGAGGTTATTAAAACCTGCCCAAAACTTCTTTGGGTTATGCTGGTGTTTATCCTGGAGGTGACAGAAATAGTTCTTTTTATCACGGGTAATATCTGTTTTTGTGGAGTTTCTAAGCTGCTGAAATCGCATACGATCTAGAGGTGCTTTAGTGGTTCGCCACTTTTCCCAGGCCTGGTCTCTAAGTTTGATTTTTGATTTGGTTTCTTTGGTAAGCCAAGGTGCTATCCGGACTTTGGATCTAATAAGGCGTTAAGGAGCATGAAAGTCCAGTATTTTTATGAATGTGTCATTAAAGTATGTCACACTATCTTCTAGGGGAAGTGTTTTTAGGATGGACCAGTTACAGGATTTGAGTTCTGCTAGGAATTGTCCTGGGACAAATTTCTTCTTATTTCTAATAAGTCTGTATATGGGAAGGTTTGTACATGTAGATTTATGTTTTATTATATAAATGACAAGGTGGTCACTGAGATCATTAGGCAGAGTCCCAGTGGTATAATTAAATCTGTCTTTGTTGGTAAGAATCCAGTCGATGGTGCTTTCTTTTTGGTGTGTATTTCCAATTCTTGTTGGGGATATAATGTTTTGGGAGAAGCCATGTAGATTAATGGGCAGGGGATTCATTTGGTCAGAGCACTGGGACCAGTCAATGTTAAAGTCGCCTAGTACAATAGTTTCTTGAGGGTAGTAAGTGGCTAACCAACTTAGAGTTAATTCCAATGTTTCTAAGTTCTTCCCAGGTGGAATATATACTACAATAAAATTTATACTTTTTTGGTTGTTTAGGCATATTTTTAGGGCAATGAGTTCCATGTTGGAGACCTTGGGAGGTTGTAGTGGATTCATAACGATGTTCAATGTGTTTCTAAACATTACTGCTATTCCACCACCCTTTTTTTTGTCCGATCAACCCTAAGTAAATTATACCCTGGTGGGAGAATCTCTTCATCCTTTGTGGATGGTTTGAGCCAGGTTTCAGATAGGCACATGATGTCTGGGAGATGTGTGGCTAACATAGCATGTAGATTATGAATCTTGTTATTGATACTTCTTAGATTAAGATGGAAGATGAGGAGGGAGCTGGATGATTTTTGAGCTAGTTTTGGGGTGACAGGGTCAGGGTTAAGGGTTGGGCCAGGGTTGGGATGTACATCACCATCTTTAGCAATACATTTTTTCAGATGGTCTATGAGTCTTAGTAGTTTGTAAAGTATCTTTAGACTTGATTTAGAAGTGGTTGCTTTTGGGTAGCATTGGGTGAGATACACAGTATTAAAATTTAATATAGTAGTAGGGAAGCTAGAAGGAGAAATCATATTAGAGGGGGGGATTAGAGTGTACGCAGGTATGAGCATTGGGGAATTGAATACCCAATAGAGTTTGGTATTCATATTGCGAAGAGAAATACGGGATAAATAGAAGTAGAATTGAGAGTGGGAAGATAGAATTCATTCCTTTACCCATGGTAAGAAGAAATTATGGCTAGTGGGGTGGGAGGAGTTGGGATAGTCGGCTAATATATTGGTAGTTAGCCTGAATTGTGGGAGGGGATATGTTAAGATGAAGGGGGCTGTAATTGGTTCAGAGCTGAGTGGGATGGGTTTGTTGATCTGATAAATATAGAGATAGCGGGGGCGGGTGGGATATGGGGGCAGGGTGGGGCGTGGAGCAAGCCCGAGCGAAGCGTGGGCGAAGCGGAGCGGGGATACACCAGTCAGGAGTTTGTAGGGTCTTAAAGGCCAGCTGCTTGTAAGTACACTATTCTGCTATTAAAACGCAGGTAATTCTTAAAGCTTATGTCTTAGCAGCTTGTAATGGTGGGCATATCAAGGTGAAGTTAGTGTCCAAACTACTTAGCTTCACACTGCCTGCATGTTAGAACAATATTGGGGTGTTAGGTTTAATAAATGTATAGGCTGCTTGGTCAAGGTCTGCCAGGTTAGGTGAAAAGTAATGTTTTATTTCCTGCCAGTGAGACGCTTTCCAGTAATCAACAATGTAGCAAGGGTATTTGTTTTTACCCTTTTTCCTTGGGGATAGTAGACAGTAATCTTAAGTAGTAGGAGTCAGCCTGTGCATTCGCACTGAGGTTGCGATCTTTCAGCGTCAACGCGTATTAACGGGAGCCACACAGGAATTATTTAAAGAGGGCTGCCTAAGATAAAAATAAAAAGGAACAGAGAAATTTCAGTATAGTGGTAGTGTGTGCCCTGAATTAGGAAAACATATAAGCACAGCAGTCACATTCAAATAGTTAGTGGTAATATACTAGTTGCGTTTTCAGCAGGAAAAAGGATCACTAACTAGGTAAGACTCAATCCATAAAACAGAATATACATCCACGATAAACTTTGTATACATAACGTCAACAACCTGACCATAACCAATCGTTAGATGATGTCTTGACAACTGACACACAGATGTAGGACACACAGTAACATTTGGATCCTTCAGGTACTATACTATACTATGCCAGTAACCAGTGGTATTCACCTGCACCCATTACTGAGACCACTCCTGTTTGGCATATACCTCTCTTAGGTACAAGCAATTACAGTAGGGATATGTCCGTCCATGTCTGGTAGTGGCCTATAATGCATTCTCCAGATGACACACACACATCCTCCACAAGGGTATCATACAGACAGATACCTGTTGTCAAACCCATGCTGTAAAGCTATAAGCCAAACAAAGCATAGTCATCCACCTTTACGGAACATAGTATCCCCACAGTACCACATAGGTAGTAGCCACCAACATGATGAACAGGTACCAATGTGTACATGCAACCAAGTGTTAGGTCATCTTTCCTTTGATAATCACATTTCCAAAGGTATTTTGAAATCCCTCGGTGGATCACATAAGCAATAAGGGGTCTGCATGCATATCCACAAAGGTTGTTGTACACCTATAATGAATAGCCATCATTGACAGACTTTGCTGCATTTGAACAGGTCTGACATATACCTCGGCCATAAACCCTCACTCACACAATTCAATAGAAACCGTAATGAGTGTGTGTGTGTGACACGGATGACCTAGGCCAGGGATCACTGCAGTGGCTGGCCTTGTCACAAGCATACAGATGTGACCTAAGGTCTGGAAAGCAGCAGCACACTCTGGCAAAGATGACAGATGTGTTCTTGGAGAAAGGAGGGTTCCCACACATGCAATAATTGAGGTCAGATGTACGTATATGTATTTGACACACAGATACCTCACATGTGCAATGCACATACTGTTGTCATACTGATATGTCATACAGTAGTAAAAGCAAAACCCACAACACATTGACCAACAGTGTCACACACATAGAGCACACACACTCACAGGATTCAAACCCCTACCTAACTACTTCATGATACTAGAGGAATGCGCATTAACATGACGTGCTATACACATTACTGGGAGTTCTCTTTTCCACAGGTATATTTGTAGGATGGTGACATCATCGGACTTGACAAAGATAAGTATACCACTTGTAAGGTGTTCTACTACTCTCCAAAAGGGTTGCTCCTCTCCATGGTGAGTACACACAAACACACACACACAGTTGTCAAGTGCAGGATTCAAGCCCCTACCTAACTACTTCATGATACTAGAGGAGTACACATTAACACGATGCGCTATCCACATTACTGGGAGGTCTCTTTTCCACAGGTATATTTGTAGGATGGTGACATCATCAGACTTGACAAAGATAAGTATACCACTTGTAAGGTGTTCTCCTACTCTCTCCATGGTGATTACACACAAACACACATAGTTGTCAAGTGCAGGATTCAAACCCCTAACTAACTACTTCATGATACTAGAGGAATACGCATTAACACGACGCGCTATACACATTACTGGGAGGTCTCTTTTCCACAGGTATATTTGTGGGATGGTGACATCATCAGACTTGACAAAGATTAGTATACCACTTTTAAGGTGTTTACTACTCTCCAAAAAGGTTGCACCTCCCCAAGGAGACCACACACAAACTTGTCAAGTGCAGGATTCAAACCCCTACCTAACTATTTTATGATACTACAGGACTATGCATTTACACAACGCACTATACACATTACTATGAGTTCTCCTTTCCACAGGTATATTTGTAGGATGATGACATCATCAGACTATACAAAGTGGGTTACATTAGGTGGGCTACATAGAAGGAATGTCTAAACACTTTGGCCATGTGAACATCAAAGGAGAGTTTACTATCTACCTGTGTCCCCAGGGCCATAATGACTTTCTCCGTACATACTGGATTACCACCTATGTGGTAATTTGTGTGCACTTTGTTTTACCCAAAGTGGATAACTATGCATTCCTTCTGGAGGATGTCTGTGTCAGCCGTAGAGACGATTATGGACCACAGTTAGCAGTCATCTGCAAACCTGTTCATCCATACACCTCCCATGCTTGCCTGTACCTCTGAGCAGTATCTACTGAACATGTGGGGTCCAGGACCACGACCAGTGGGATGCCATTTGTGACTGGCTTAGAGTCAGACATGGCACTCGCAACTCTGAACATGTGTGTTTGATCTGTGAGCCACTTGGTCACCCATCCTGTGACATAGCTGTTAATGTTCAAGCTGGTACGCTTGTCCATGATGACAGAGTGGGGAATGGTGTAGAAAGTCCTTAGTGAGGTCCAGGTGGGCTGTGTGGACTACTTTCACCTCCATCTATGTCCTTGGTAACTGTTTGAAATATGTCAACTAGGTTTAGGAGGCAGGATCTGCCTTTAACAAGGTGATGTTGTGTACAGTCCAGTGTCTGGAGGTCCCCAATGTCTCTGTTTATGGGTTCCATGACAATTTGCTCAATAGCTTTGTAGACCAGGCTGAGTAGACATATAGGGCAATGGTTTCCAGGTTCTATTGTGGCACCCCCTTTGTGGAGCTGAATGACTGTTAGTGTATGCCATTCTTTGGGTACATAGCCTGTGGTATGCTTGAGTCTGGACAGTGAATGTAGGTGAGGGTGTAGTTCCTTTTGGGCTTAGTGTAAGATGCAGCCTGGGACACCATCCAGTTCCATTGATGCTGTGTTCTTAGCTTTGGAGAGGGTTGTCTTTACCTGCATGTCCATGACATCTGGGGCTCTGCATCCTTCTGTGATGGACACAGGCCCTTTTGGGGATGATGGGGGGAGTTTACACTGAACTTGTCCCCCAGGATGTGGGCAATGAAAGTTGATTGAGTGTATTTCTTGCCATTTTTCAGTAGCTGACAGCATATTTGGAAGTCGATACCTACATGTCTGGTATAGCTACCGAAGGCTTTGTAGTTGTTATTCTTACATTCCTTGAATATTTTTGTCTTTAGAAACTGTCCTTGGATTATTTTATGAGCGATCATTGTTTCTTCCTAATAATGATCAGTGATGCCTTTCCTTTAGTGAAGTTTGCTCTATCATGTGTTCGTTTCCTCCTTCTATTGTCTAGCTTATTTATGGGTGATGACCACCAGATTGGTTTCTTATTTTTGGAGGAGTGCATCTTGGTTTTATTTGGGATGTCTCGATCCATGCATCCCTGTAGATGCTCATAGGATGCACTTGTAAAGGATTCGGCAGATTGTATACCATTATCCTATAGCAAGAGGTCTTTGGAACGTTCCACTTTGGTGTTGGGAGGTGTGCAGTTTGCTTTTGAAAATGTCTTCACAGTGGTTTCATTGACTGGGTGGGGGTGAGATGTGGATGCCCAGTGTGATTACTTTATGATCTGATATTACCAGCGAGGGGTTTATCTCTGTTGTGGAACACTGGTACCCTATGTTGGTGGTGATCATATCCAGTATGCTGTCACCTGTAGTGGGCATGGTGACGAGCTGTTCCAGGGTGTTAGAATTTTTAAACTCTAGGAAACATTGGGCAAAGGACATTGTACATGAGTAATTCTCCCACTCAATGTTTGGGTAGTTGTAATCTCCTCATATAATGGTGTTTGATAGGACCTTTATATTTTCCACAGTTCTCAAGAATACTGAATGAGGTTCCTGAGACAAGGTAGGTGATCTGTAGAAGGCTAAAATCTGATGAGCAGCTTTGCCCAATGTTAGTTGCACTTGCATAGTCTCCAAGGACTCATGCTGTGCCACTAACCTGAAGGTGTGGGTATCCATAAGGTAAATGGGTACACACCTTCCTTTTGTATTTCACTTGTGGTTTTGGGTCCAAAGGTCAGAGTGATTATGAGTGTTTTACATGGAGCATGTCCAACAGCTCTGTGTTTGACATAGCTTTGTATGTTAGGCAGTGAACACCTCTGAGTAGGCGATATGCAAGGGAGTACGGATGGAGCATTTTGAGGTGGTCTGTGTATGGCATGTATTTCAGCCCATTAATGCTCTTTGCGAGGTATTGCTGCAGGCTTTCCAGTTGTTGTAGTTGTCTTGTGAGTTACATAGCAAAAGTGGCATTGTACTCTATTATAGTTCTAGTGAGTGATGGGTAGAGAGGAACAATGTCCTCTTCTATTCTTCATGAGACACATTTTGTGATGAGGTGTGCCACATAGGAGGTTTTCCTGACTACTGTGGGGATGTGATCATCACAGTTGTGTCCACTGTTCACCTGTGACCCAAGGCCTGTTGTCACACTTTCAGTAAAAACAAGAAATATTGCCAGTAGAATCCACACAAAACGTCTCAAATACAAGATAAATGTAAAAACCACAGAAAAAGAGATGCTGACAGCTGCAAAAATCCAATAAGGCCTTTACTAGTGCAAAAACACAAGCACTTTCACAAAATGAGCTTCCTCAGGTGTACATCAAACACTAATGAGGAAAACCTCCTATGTGGCACACCTCATCACAAAATGTGTCTCATGAAGAATAGAAGAGGACATTGTTCCTCTCTACCCATCACTCACTAGAACTATAATAGAGTACAATGCCACTTTTGCTATGTAACTCACAAGACAACTACAACAACTGGAAAGCCTGCAGCAATACCTCGCAAAGAGCATTAATGGCCTGAAATACATGCCATACACAGACCACCTCAAAATGCTCCATCTGTACTCCCTTGCATATCGCCTACTCAGAGGTGTTCACTGCCTAACATACAAAGCTATGTCAAACACAGAGCTGTTGGACATGCTCCACGTAAAACACTCATAATCACTCTGACCTTTGGACCCAAAACCAGAAGTGAAATACAAAAGGAAGGTGTGTACCCATTTACCTTATGGATACCCACACCACAAACCCAGTTTCACATAGAACTATCACAACTGCAAAACAAACATATAAACACACAAAGACATACTCGGAGGCACTGATCAAAAATCTACCAAAACTACAGAGGCCTCCAAAGCAGACACCCAAGCAACTGCCACCTCAAGACATAAGACATGCAACACATAGTTCTCAAAGTCAGTGTGCTAAACAGTCACAGCCCTTAAGGCCAAACACAATGCCAGACACACTTGTTATAGGTGACTCCATAGTCAGACACACTGACGTCCCACTCACCAGACTGAACAAGAAAAAGATCACAGTAAGCTGCCTGTCAGGCGCTAGAATCCGCCACATAACACAAGCACTCAGGTCACTCCACGGCAAGTACAAGTATGACTCAGTCATTGCCCATGCCGGTGTGAACGACCTGAGACGTACCTCCCTGGACTACATGAAAAGAGACAATAGAGGAGCTCTCAGATTATGTAGCCCAGGCCGGTATGACCCTGACCCTGAGCAGTATCCTACCCTCACCAAGAATGATGCCACAATACAGAGACAAAATGATCAGCTTTAAAAATTGGCTTAATTACTGGTGTCATTCTAAGGGGATCCAATGTCTGTCTGCCTGGGATGACATGCTTGACAAGCCACGCTGCTTCGCAAGGGACGGCTTGCACCTGTCACCCCTGGGCTTCCGGATATTGGCAAAGGCTCTTGCCACCCCCATAGTGCCTTTTTAGGCAAGGCTCAAATGATAAACCTACCGCCCTAGAAAACAAAAATGGAGAAAAACTAAGGGTAATACTGCTTAATGCCAGAAGTCTAAACCTCAAGATGCACGCCTCAAGCCCTCCTCAGTATGGAGAACATCGATGTCTGTGCTGTGACTGAAACCTGGTTCAAGGCTCCTGAGAGCACCCCAGCACTATCAGGTTATACCTCATATCATGCGTTCCGGCCCCAAAATCCGGACCGAACCACAAAAGGAGGGGAGTATCCATATTCATAAAGGATACCCACACCTCCAGGTTAGTGGCAACGCATCAAGCATCGGAGACCATCCAGGTGCAATTAACCATAGGTAAAACTGCCCTACAGTTTGTAACATGCTACAGACCACCTTCTCAAACTCAGGAAACCCACACAGCCTTCCTGAAGACACTGGAGAGTATGAATGTCTCTCCAAACACCATCATATTGGGTGACTTCAACTACCCAAACATAGACTGGGAACATTACTCAAGCCCCAACACCCTAGCCCAAAGGTTCCTTGAGTTCATAAACTCAAATGCTATGGAACAACTAGTCACCATTCCCACAAGAGGAGAAAATATACTAGACCTGATCATCACAAACATGGGGACAAAATGCTCCACACGAAGTATATCCTCATTGGTGAGATCAGACCATAAATTAATCTCACTGGAGATCCACATCCCGCCCCACCCCCAGCAATAAAGACCACAGTGAAGAACTTCTCAAAAGCAAACTTCACACTTCTTAAGACTGGAGTGGTATCCTTCAAGGCCCCCGAGCCAGTGGAAACCACAACGCACGCTGCTGAAACCCTTACAAATGCCTTCGTCGAGCACCTCCAGGAATGTATGGATCAAGCAATCCCTAATAAAATCAAGACCCTTTCCACCAAAGGCAGGCGCCCGGTCTGGTGGACTCCAGCCATAAACAAACTCTACAACAAGAGGAGAAAGCTACTACATGACAGAGCAAAATCCCTAAATGGGAAGGCATCTCTGATCAATACTAGCAAAAAACTACGATCACTCATAAAATCATCCAAGGCCAACTTTGAGAGAAAAATCGCTAATGACACAAAAGACAATCATAAAGCCTTCTTTAGCTATGTTAGAAACCTGGGTGGAAACTCCCAGATATGCTCAGAATTAGTCCAAAATGATAGAAAAATCACTGAACCCACAGACATTGCCAACATACTGGCAGACAGGTTCAGTGCAAATTTCTCCCCTCCCTCCCCCCCAAAAGGAGAAATATTTATCCAACCAGAGTCTAGCCTCCCAAACATCTCAGATTCCCAGGTGAGAGCTGCTCTCTCTAAAGCAAAAAAACACAGCATCAATGGGACCGGATGGTGTCCCCAGCTGTGTGCTACACGAACTCAATGAGGAACTAAACCCACACATAAGGCTGCTGTTTAATCTTATCCTTACTACAGGATACGTACCCAAAGAATGGCGTACGGCAACTGTGGTCCCACTCCACAAAGGCGGTGCTTCTACGGACCCTGGAAATTACCGCCCCATAAGCTTGATGAGCCTTGTCTGCAAAGCTATGGAGAGGATCATAATGGAACTCATAAATAAAGACATTGGGGACCTACAGACACTGGATCCTACCCAGTTTGGCTTTGTCAAGGGCAGATCCTGCCTCTTGAACTTGGTCGACTTTCGAAACAGTCACTAAGGCCATTGATGAGGGTAAGGCAGTTCACACAGCCTACCTTGACCTAGCAAAAGCGTTCGACACAATACCCCACTCGGACATCATAGAAAAGCTCACCAGCTTAGATGTAAACCCATATGTCACAAGATGGGTTGCAAACTGGCTCAAGGACAGAACACACAGGGTTAGAGTTGCTGGTGCCATGTCAGACTCTAAGCCGGTCACGAGCGGTGTCCCACAGGGCTCGGTCCTGGGCCCCCTCTTGTTCGGCATTTATTTTTCTGAGGTGCAGGCAAACATGGGGGGATTGTGGCTGACAAAATTTGCAGATGACTGCAAACTGGGCACCATAATTGACACTCCATCAGACACAGACATCCTCCAGAAAGGTCTCATAGAAATGGATAACTGGTGCCAGAGCCATGGCCTTAAGTTAAATGCCAAAAAATGTATAGTCATACCCTTTGGGAAAAACAAGGTAACCCCTAATTACCACATAGGTGGTAATCCATTAAACACGGAAGAAGTTATCAGGGACCTGGGGACCCAAGTTGACAGTAACCTCTCTTTTGACACTCACATTGCCAAAGTGGTTAGGAAGACCTTCTACATTGCCCACCTGATCATGAAGGATTCACATCCAGATCAGGAGAGGTCATTGTACCTCTGTACTCTTCACTTATCAGACCAATGATTGAGTACAACGCCCCATTCGGAATGTACCTTACCCGACACCTGCAGCAGTTGGAAAGACCCCAAAAGTTCCTCACCAAAAGGATAAAGGGGCTCAAACATATGTCATACGATGCCCGACTGAAGAAACTCCAGCTCTATTCAGTCGCATACCGTCTGCTCAGAGGTGATCTGTGCCTGACATACAAGGCCATGTCCAACCCGGAATTAATGGACATGCTCCACCTCAAAAAATCCAAACCCACCAGAGCCACGAGCAAGAGACTTAAACCTCAACACGGATATAAATAGGACGTACTGGAAGGACAGATTCATCACCCAGAGACTCCCTACACTATGGAATAGAATCCCAGTCCATGTGAGGCAGAGCCCCTCACTGACTCTGTTCAAGAGAAATCTTGACGAGTGGATGGGAGATCGTAGGTTTACCCCGGGAATCATCTCTGTATCACTGCTGGACAGAGGCACAGCAAACTAATGGGTATAGTATTCTCATCCTAAGGGGTGGTGAAAGCCACACACACTCTGGCTAGGCTTTTAAATGCCCTAGGGCAGATAGCCTAGTATGAACCTATGAACCTATGAGACACACCTATATATACACAGTACAAATCACATGATGCAAAACAATCAACTTCCTGCTTAAAAAATTTTAACATGTATGTAAGAAATACGTATAAAAATATATACACGTAAATAAAACCTAAACAGTAAACATAAATATAAATATAAACATCATTTAATATACATTAAATACTAAAATAAACAAATAAACACTTTAAAATCATCTTTTTAGTGGCCTCATTTTCAACCTAGGTTTTAGGGGAATGCATTCATTAAGACCATGCCCTTCCGTACTTTTCAATCTGGTAATCCAGATAGCTTCTAGATTCTCAGTCCTATTATACATATCACCCTGTCTAATACTCTCATGCAACAACGCAATCACTCTAAAACCAAAAACATGAGATACATCTGTACTAGATACATGTTTAGAAAGTGCATTAGTTGTACTGAGTTTCCTGATGTTATAAACATGCTCCCTAATCCGATCCCTAAGATACCTATCCATCTTACCAACATAAAATTTGGCACAAGTCCTACAGCTAGCAAGGTAAACAACATGTTTACTATCACAGGTGCCAGAAACTTTAAAAATGCAGTTTCTACCCTGGTCAGGGTGAGTAAATGATGACCCACTATCTATATAGCTACACCAATTGCAATTCCCACACTGTTGAGTGCCAGTGCAAACACTTTGTAACCTATCCTCCTTCGGATAGCAAAGTCTCCTTTTAATAGATCTGTCATTTCTAAAACTGATCCTAGGAGTATCATCAATTATACCTGATACTTCACTGTCCGTCAATAACACCTGCCAGTGTTTCCTAATAATATTAATATACCTATCCACATCAGAAGTGTATTTCAGAGAGACTCTCAGATTGGCCTGAGTTGAGATCTTATCTGAACTTTCAGAAGGTTGTTTCTTCATGGAGAAATAAGGTCTGGCTCTATCACTCCGTTTACACGTAGCTCTAGGTACTTGTTCAGACAAGGTTCTATCATCATACCCTCTTTCTTTCAAGAAGCTTTTAACTCTATCCACTTCACTTTCAAAATCTTCTTCCCTCACATTTAGTCTTGAAGCCCTCATGACCTGATTTGCCACAACATTTCTAAATATATGGGGGGGATGCGCACTGTCACAATGTAAAAGATGGTTAACATGACAACTCTTCCTGTACTGTTTGGTATATACATTCCCTTCTGGGTGTCTCAGTACTGCTACATCTAAAAAATCTAAACCTTCATAAGATATCTTATGTGTGAATTGCAAATAATCTGTAGACTTGTTAACATGCAGCAAAAATCTGGACAAACACTCCTCATCTCCCTCCCACAAAATAAAAACATCGTCTAAAAATCTACGATAAAAATAAACATGCTCACCAAAAGGACCCTTAAAGATATAATGGTCCTCCCAAACTGCCATAACTGCATTGGCGTAGCTGTTGGCACAAGAAGTGCCCATAGCTATGCCATTGCACTGTCTAAACATCTGGTTACCAAACAAAAATATATTGTGTTCAAGCACCATTCTCAATAAATTTACCAATAAAGTGACTATCTCATTACTATACTGAGTATAGCTCTCCAAAAATTGTTGAACAGCTGTCACACCCATGTCATTAGGTATCACAGTAAATAGAGAAACTACATCTAAAGTAATGAAAGAAGCCTGACAATCAGTGTGTGTGGATAAAAAATCATACAAATCTCCAAGAAAATGCTCAGTGTCCCTGAGTATATGCTGTGTGTTATTCAGGATAGGTCTGAGGTGCTTCTCTATAAATATAGAAATGGATTCAGTGCACCACCCTCTACCTGAGATGATAGGTCTCATAGGTGGATCCAGAGTGGATTTATGCACCTTAGGTAAACCTTGCAAGTGGTTTCATAGTAAGAAAATACTCAAATAATTTCTTATCTATCAATCGTTGTTCAAAAAAGCGCCTCACACCATTCGCTACTTCATCTATATGTGCAGCAACCTGCGTCAAATTTAATTCTTCATAAAACAACCTGTCCCTCAGACTCTCTAGCATCCTAGCCTAATACCAGTCTCTGTCAAGTACTACAATAAGCCCACCTTTATCTGCTGGTCTAAAAACAAGCCGTCGATCATTCTCCAACTCCCTCAAGGCTATATTCTCCTGCCTGGTTAGATTGAATCTCCTCTTCCTGGATTGTATATCAGGACTCATACATGTATCATAAATATCCCTTATACACAATTTCTCAAATGCATTAATTATTGAATTATTATTAGGGATAAAAGAACTCGGTTTCGAAAACATGTTCAGTCGCTTATCAATATCACTATTCTTATACATTAATTTTAAAGTCAAATTTCTAGTAAAGTCTTAATATCCATGATCACATCTACAAAACATGAATAGCTGGTGGGTATAAACGAAATACCTTTCTTCAATACTGCCAGCTGATAGTCATTCAAGAAAATACTTGATAAATTCAAAACTAATCCTTCTTCGCATTTGAGAACGCTTTCTTTATACTTATCTGCCCTGTCGAGGCATTGTCCCATTTCTGCTTCCAGTTCTTGGCTACAGAGTTTTTAACAAAGGGGATGACAATGCACCTTTTAGCATTGAGCTAGAGCCCATGGCTTTGACAACAGCCATCTGTCTCAGTGAGGCCCTTTTGTAGGATGTCCACATCTTTAGTGTTTACAATTATGGCTACTAGTTTGCAGTCCTCTGGAAGCTTCAGTAGCCACAGACCTTCCATGTTAAAGTTTACTTCAGGGAAGAAGACACTAAACAGGACAAGACCCAGGACTGGACCCTGTGGTACTGCACTCATCACTGGTCCAAAGTCATACTTGGAGTCTGCTACTTTCACAGTGTGTGTTCTGTCAGTAAGCCTGTTGGCAACCCATCTTGTGACATAGCAATTTATACCTAGTTTAGTGGGTTTATCTATATTTCCAGAGTGTGGGGTGGTGCTGTAAGCCCATGGCAGGATCTACATAGGCTGTGCAAACCACCTTACCCTTGTCTACGGTTCTGGTGACTGCTTCAATGTCATCTATCGGGTTTAGGAGACATAATCTGCATTTTACAAGCCCAGCATGGTTGCGGTCCAGGGTTTGGGGATTACCAATGTAAATTTTTATAAGTTGTATGATGATACATTCCATGGCCTTGAAGAGCGGGCTCATCAGGTTAATGGGGTGCTAGTTCCTGGGGTCCGTGGTGTCTCCACCCTTGTGTAGTGGGATAGCTATCATTGTGCACCATTCAGCAGGCAAAAAGGATGAGGTGAGGCTATGACTGCACAGGGTACGTCAGTGTGGTGCCTGTTTGTTCTGTGGTTTGTGTAGAACACAGCCTGGGAAGTTATCTGGTCCCATGGCTGCTGTGATACTGGCTTTGGAGAGTGTTTTTTACCTGTGCAGCCGTGATGACAGCAACTTTGCAGTCTTCCATTATAGAGATGTGCTCTTTCATGGGTGAGAGGGGGGTAAAGTTAACACTGATCCTATCTGCCAGGATGTTGGCAATATCAGTTGGGTCTGTATATTTAGTGCCATTGAGCTGTAACTCAGAACAGACATGGACCTGTCTGTTGGGCAGAGATCTCCTGAGTAGACAGTATGCAACAGAGTACAGATTGGGTTACATTCAGTCTTGTTGCATGGGACAACTGTTTGAGGCCAGTAATCCTCTTGTTAAGGTACTTCAGTGGTCTTTCTAGCTGCTGAACGTGCCTAGTCAGATTCATCCCAAGTGTGTTGTGGTACTCTCTGATGGGTCTGATGACTGATGTGTAGTGGGAACCTCCTTTGACCTACATGCACAGACCTTGGCAGTTTGTGTGAACACATAGCATGAGTTTTCTGACCACTTTGTGAATGTGTTTCTGGAAGTAGAGATGACTATCCACATTTGTCCATAGATTCCCTTATTATCACATCCGTATTTAGCCTGTGTGTGTGAGCATGCCCAGTATGACCTTTCAGTATGTTGCTGCCTGACATTTGCTTAGTTTATTTGTGTGTGAGCATGCCCAGTATGACTTTTCAGTATGTTGTTGTCTGACATTTGCTTCATTTATTTGTGTGTGAGCATGCCCAGTATGACATTTCAGTGTGATGCTGAATGAAATCCACTACATTTGTTGGAGTGTGTGAGTATGCCCGGTAAATAGACATTTATACTATATGTGTATGGAAATTCAAGTTGTATTTTTACAGCAGGGCTCACCTTTGTGTCATAGATCAACAGGGATCATGCTGTGCCTGCAGGGCTTCCATGAGACACTTTGCATAGACCTATCAACATTTCTACATACAGGGGGGACAGCTATTCTTTGTACATTTCTACCCGGGGGCACACCTGGATTGTTACTGTGGGTGTACATAGGATGAGGGTTTCACCTGACACTTATACACATTTGCTATGCCTGCACTGCTATGTATGGTACACCATTTCAGTCTGTACTGTTGCCTATTGTACTGGCTTGAGGCATACTACTGTACTACAGATTTTAGCGTCCAATGTCACGCATATTAGATTGTGCTTCATAGCCTACACAACCCACATCACACAGCCTGGCCTGATGTTCTCTGTCTGCATAGGCCTGTGGGGGAGTTTACCCATATGCCTCTTTAGGGCCATGATACAGCATTCCTTTGTGTTTGCATTAGTGTACAATTGTCCTGCTGTGTCTGTGCCACTGGATTGCTATCATGGCTTAGTGGTTCAGTACTGTGACTATAGTGCACAGTATCCTGGGTTCGAGCCCTGTCACTGCTTTTTATTTTCATGCTGGGCAGACCAGACTGCTTAAGGAACAGTAAAGCAAATATGAGCATGTTTACCTGACTTTGCTCAACTTTGTTCAACGTTGCCCGATGTTGCGCTAGTTAGCACAGGCAATTTTGTTTACATATACTAAATATTGGTAAAAGCTGCTTAGCACTGCTTTATATTGCTTAAAACATGGCAATCATGCCTCAGGTGGTGCTGCAGGGCTGCCTATGTCGGATGCACATACTACACTCCCTATACATGTTTGGAAACAGGTAGTGTCAAGTTAGGTATCCCTTTTAGTTTATGTGCGAGTCAGAGAGAGGTATCATTTCCAGGGTTCCTACTGAGCCAGTGTATGTGCTATGCATTGCCTCTTTGCCAAGGCCAAGGCATACTGGGTACACCTCCTTCTGCCTACTGGGGCAGGCTCAGGTTGCTCCTCCTTCGAGTCACACTGTGCCTGTGCAGGCCTTGGCAATGGTGGGGGGCTGTTTGGCCCTGCCCCATGCTGTTCCTGCTGCAGCTGTTTTCGCAGGATCATATTGTGTAGCATGGCACATACCATGACAATTTGGGTACATGTAGTTGGTGAGTACTGCAAGGCTCCACCAGATGTGTCCAGGCACTGGAACCGTGACTTAAGCATCCCAAACACATGCTCGATTACATTTCGTGTTTGTGCGTGTGCCTCATTATGGAGTTCTTGTTCAGGTGTGTGTGCATTTCTGATGGGTGTCATCAGCCACGGCTCCAGTGCGTATCCAGCATCCCCCACTAGGTGACCGTCAGGGATGTCCCCATTGGCAAATGTCTGGTACAGCTGCGTCAGATGCCAGATATGGGAATCGTGGTAGCTTCCAGGGCAGCCAGCACACACATTCAGTATTATGCCCTGGGCATCACACATGACCTGGAAGTTGATGGAGTGGAAGCCCTTGTGGTTGATGTAGGCCCTACCCCGCTCACCGGCTAGTGCTTTGATGTGTATGTGCATGGAGTCATTTGCACCCACTACCTCAGGGTATTCCGCTATTTGCTGGAAGAGACACATATTGCTGGCCAATACCTCACAGGAAATGGGGAAATATACATGATCACTGACATGTGCTGATGCGACATTCAGGAACTGGTGCAGTACCCTGGATGCTGATGCCTGTGAAATCCCCATCATATTACCAGTTGGTCTCTGGAAGGTACCTGTTGCTAGTATTCTTAGGCCAACACATACCTTGGTTTCCACTGGGATGGGTTCCCCTCTGTTAGTTCTGTGTGTGAGGCATGGCCTGCATAGATCAACAATTTGCTGCAGAAGGTCTCTGTCCACTCTATAGTGCTCCACTATCTCCAGCTCATGTAGCCCCTGGTAGGTTACCCTGGGTCTGTACACTCTTCTCCGTCTCCTCACTGTGGGTTGCTCAGCAGCATTCGCAAAGGCACCACCCTCAGCATCTTGCACATGTTGCCTTATAATAGCAATGGCAGCCCCTAACAGTTTTTGTATCAGTTAAGCTTTTTAAGTTTTCACTTCTCTTTGTAGACTGCAGTGTTGCAGTGTTTCTGAGAAAAACATAGGGGAATGTTGTTTGCAGAGTTTTAAGTGCTGGGCTGGGCTAGTGTACTGCCTGTGTAATTGGCTGATTCTGATTGATTTCACCTGGCCGCTCTGCTAGTTCCCCTTGGATAACTTCCTACTACTTCTTTTCCTTCCTTTTCCCTTTCTGTTTCCACAGGGGGCAGCGCCACGCAAACACATGCACATGCACGCACACGCGCGCACAAGCTTACACAGGCTTAGGCGGGTGCAAATACGCACACACAGACTTACACAGGCTTACACGGGCGCACGCATGCGCACACAGGCTTAGACAGTTTTACAGGCACGCACACAGTGTAAGCAGCTTTGCAAGAAACTTTGGTGATATCTACAGCATACACCTTCGGTTTCTGGGTTTCAGTTAAGGCAACTGTAGACACGCCTCTTCCAGTCCTGAGTAACTTACAGCAAACACATGCCACTCTGCTCCAATAAGCTTACAGTCCTTGATACATACCTCCTCATGATGTCACCTATTTTCTACTCTGTTACTCCCCTAATCCTACTCTTACACTCTAGGGACATGGTTCACATGGCAGGGAAAATTGGGATTCACTATCCTTATCTTCATTTATATAGGATTGCCTACTAATGCTTGGTTACATCTCTCAGACTGAGCTTCCCCCCTTAGCAACCACTACTCAATAGCCATGTTGTCTACAACCTGCCATTCACCTGCATGGCAGAAGAATATTTTTAATAAAATGCCTATTTTTGGCTTTTATTTTTTTTTTCTGGTTTTTAGAGTGCCACACGTTTGCGTGGCACTGCTCTACGCTTAAACATCAGAGATCGGGGAAAAAAAAATTTTTTTATTATTTTGCAGCAGATAACAATGCCAATGGCCTTATATTTGGCCATTGGCATGCTTCCTCAACTGGATGCATCCTTTATTTGGAGCTGTCATAGCTCCGTTTTGCTATTTGCAGAATGGTACTCTGTTACCAACGGAGTACATTTCTGCAAATAACACTACTCTTACTCGGACATGTTAGTGTTTCCTGGATCGCAAATTTACCTCATTTGCATAGCTTTCAGCAGCAAATGAGGTAATTTGCATAACCTAACACTGTCTGTGCAAGAGTAGTTTTAGGAGCTCTCATGCATGCCCCTGCCGGCTGTTCCTGGATCGCTCGGCAGACATATTGGCTGTCTGGAGTCTTACTCTACTCTTAGACTCCGTGCAAGCCTTCGTGAATACAGCCCAATATGTTATTGGCTTTGTAAAAAAGGTGGGGGAGTGCTTAATAACATAAAATGGCCTTATGTTGTATAAAGGTGTAAATAATTGTAAATAATGTCTACAATATCAATTATGTAAATAATGTATATAAGTAATGTTTTTCAATAAAGAACCCCTACTCTTTTTGGGATCTTTTGCATCTTACTTGAGCTATCATCAACTCAGACAGATGGAACCTCAGTTTAACGTCTCATCCAAAGGATAGTTTTCCTTTTCAGTGCAGTGGTAATGAAACAGCTACACATTGAATTTTAAGTGACAAATCACAATTTAAGGGAATGCTTTTTCTTTTTCTATATTAATATTTGACATACAAGAAAACATTACATTTAGGGGAAAAACAAATACTGGTTTGTATCCCTTACATTATAAAAACAAAATATATTAATGATGTTATGTATTACATATTCACCGCTGTGTGAGAAAGTAAAAAACGTCATGCCTATTATGGACTGAATTGAAAGAAATTTACAGTGGGAAAGCTGTGAATTATAATAATAATTTGTCAACTATAAAACCAGAACATTGTTTGTAGCTTCAACATATTTCTAAAATACAATAAACAATAGGTTCTGCTCCTTGCACACACATACTGTCACAGTAGAATAAGCCCCTTCTCAGAGGGTATACCATATCCAACAATGAAGAAGTTATATGAAGGCCAAAATAATGTACTTCAATCTGTCCCTAGACTTGCACTGCACAAATCAGCCATATTAATGATTTTTGTGATCATGCAGCATCTATATGCTTTTGGACACAGTTTACCTACCAGAAACTATGGTCAGTTTCTCTGTAAACTTCTGATTTCTCACTGTGAGGAAAACAAAAGACACAATGCCACATTAAATCATTTCAGTGTGTGTTCCTTTCATACATGTACAGTGGCCCTTAACAAGCTAGATCAATGAACATTCAACAGTGGTCATATAACTGATATGCTTCAAGTTATATAATGTCTCTCTACCCTAGCTCCCCAAACTGACACCTTCTATGTACACCAGTGATGTGCGCTTTGACAAAAGTAAAAAATAATGACCACAATTATGTTTTTCAACTTGTTCCTCAAATACAAATCTACACTGGCTCCAAAAATACATATCATTTATCTTTTTAAGTAACTGCCCTTTACCTTCACATATAGCTTATATCAACAAAAAAACAGCTCTTTTCTCTGTATACTTTAATCCAAATTTAGCAAAATGGCAGACAATACTGCAACTAAATAAAAAACAACCTGCTACACAGGTCCTGTAGCCAGAAGATAAACTTTTAGTCAACAATGTTTAAGCACTTTCATCCTTGTGTTAAGGACTTCTTCACTTCTTCAGAACCAAAAGTAAAAAAAAAAAAAAAAAAAAAACAACAGAACTGCTATGTATACTTTTAAAGTTTGATTGTGGAGAAATACATAGTGACCTCTGTGGTAGTCAGTGTGAAGCTTGTAGTAGTCTATCAGTGAAACATATAACAGAAGCTGTATATAGAGTTAAATAATTTTTTCACAGAAACTGTAATCATTGTTTTCAGTGAACCGACATGTAAAACATATAGAATGCTAGAAAAAAATGTATACCGTATCTAGCTGTTTCAGTAGAAATGCAACAGTGTTGTAACAAAGTGAAACTGGCTTTTCAGATGTGCATATATCTGCAACATATAAAGTTCAGTGTTCACTGAAATATTACTTTAGGTCTAAGGACTCAATACCTTATTTGATTTGGTGGCTTCCCCAGAGTTATGTGTCATAGAAACAGGGAACTTTACATTTTTGCATTTACATACAAAATAAAAGCCAAGCAGAAAATCTGGAACTATGGACTCTTTTAAGCAGAGACAGTGATTGTTAAGTTCAGTTTTTGGCTTGCACTTGAAGCACACTCAATGCTCAATAGCTCTAGGACAGAAACTCAAGTGTGAGATTCATTGCTTGTGAGACTGTGCAACTGATTTTTGGACTTAAAAAGTCACAGATAGACAGAATTTGATGAACTATTTAGCTAGTGGTTCTGATAGGTTCAGATAAGCTTGTCTGAATTCTACTACAGATACTCTATCTGCAAAAACACAACTATTTTGTACTTTACCGTGCTAGCATAAAGCTATCTGTATATATCTATATATATTTACATAAATATTATTATAAAATACATTGTTTAATTTATTACAAGCAGGAGTGGCCTTAGGTCAACTGGTTCCCTAGGCAAAATGGCTCCATGGCACCCCACCACCACCACCACACCACCTGGTGCCCCTATCCTGGTCTACCTACACCAAATAAATACTGGAAAAGTGCCCCTGCTAGACAGGGGCCCTAGGCGGCCACCTAGTTGGCCTATGCCTAAGGCCGGCTATGATTACAAGTAAAGAAATATACTGATTCAATAGCACAGGCTTGTGTTTGGTGGTTTATTTATGGTGTAATGGTATTTGTGTGTAGATCTGGTGATCTGCTTTTGAAGAGTGACCATTTGAAGCGATTGGTATCCTACAAATAATCTTGGCCAAGTTTCAGTTACACTGAAAGGCATTATGATTGGTGCAAGGTTGGGAAGATCCTGTGTAGCCGGTGACTGTAACTCTGCTCAGCAGCTGGTCAGTGTAAAGATAATTTGGGTGTAGCAGCTACTGGCTGTTACTTGAGGCAACATTCCACATTTATCATATGTTTGTAAGGCCAACCACCCTTTCATATTATTTGTAAGTAATGCACATCTTGTGACTGTAGCACCAAACCTTTTAGCCTGCCTTGACTATTGGCTGTTTCTGTCATCCATTATTTACCACCACCCTCTCTCACATGATAAAAACCCACATGCAACCTTAGTTCATGAAAAAAAATTCTTCCTCCAAATACCCAGTTCTGCCAGCCTTTTGTTTTATTTTTTGCTTAAATGTTTTATTGATTCTACATCAATAAAAATTCTGATAACAAGATAATAGTAATACTTCTTTCTATACGAAAAAATATGAAACCGGCAAATCTTTTGAATCACACAGTGGCACATGGACATGGCTGTGTACAATAGTCCAATCCTCCAGATTCAAACTAGTGCAGGAAACGTGTATTATATAAACCCTTAATATACTGGGCTACTACTAAAGGGTTGAATAAACTACTTAAAAGAATACCAGCTGAAAGGAGCGATGGCTGTTTATAGTAGGTATGCAAGAAAACAGGTGCAGTACAAGCGGGTACTACAGTACGTCTTGCATCCTGACTGCTTTCAACCTGATAGTTTTAACATTTACTGACATGCAACGCAAAAATGAGTGACGGGAACAACTCCTATCTCTTCTGACCTTGACTAAATAAAAACAAGCACACGCCTCTTCCTCAGACATTTAATTCACCTTACAACTCTTCTGAACAATAAGGAGGTTATATGACCAACATAATAATAATAATAACGGGCGATGACAGCAAACTGATTTCAATTTCGAAAATTAATGCAGTTTGAATCCAACTTCTTCCATATTACCACGTACTTCTGATGGCGAATATAACAAACATACCCTATTCTCCTCAGAAAGGACTTGATAATATTTCCAAGACCTCTAAACCCTCCCCCTTCTGCAGGACTACCCAATCAGCTACTTTCTGAACATCCATCCTTCCACAGTTAACCTTAGAACCACGACAAGTTCTGCAGCCGGTACAATTCGTTATCCAATCGAATGAGAGATTGTGCATGATCCCTGTGGCTACGTCAGCACCCACGAGGAAGGGTTAAGCAAGGAAATAGTAATCACAGACAAGCATGGCTGCCAAGGTAAGTCAAGGGAGTCTGGGGAAGCATACAAATCATAGATTAAATCTGTTCTTTTGTTGACTACTGCTGTATTTCTTACAAGCCTGTTTTATTCTACTAAAGAGACTTTGGCATAAGTGCAGAAGACACCCTAATCGGTTATGCAAAGGATCGAGAAGTGTGTGTACATTAATGACAGTTCTGGGAAATGATAGGCATTTTGAAGTGACAGGCCTGTATTGCAGGTAAAAAGAAACTTCTGCAAAAGGGGTATTGAAGTAAAACACATAGATGGATTATAACCGAGTTAGTAAGGAAATCTAAGGCGTGCGCGGGCTGTGTACTTTGATCTTTGTGCTTTTGTTTTCATGTGAAGTACTTCTTTTTTATGCTGCAGACTAAGTTCATTATTTTAGTATGATTTACTGTTTGGTGGAAGCTCCGAAGTAAAATCTGATGTTAAAAGTCTGAAAAATGTAGTATTCTTTTACGCTGTCAGTTGACATTCTGTACCTGGTTAGGGAGTGAAGGTGTCTGGTATCCACTCATTCGTGCTAGACAGGAGGCTGACATGCGCCGACCACGTTATCTTCACATTCCTGTTGTAAACTTAATTGCTTTGGCACGCTGTAATGCATGATTTGGTAGAAGCAATTCTTGTATACATTCATGAATGCTTTGAGATAAAGCTGTATGACTTTGAAGGTAGCTTCAAGGTCAGATTGAAACTAAACTAATGGTGAGGTAATACTAGTAATGCTGTTTAAACTGATCTGCTAAAGAAGTTGACATGGGTCAATTTCTTTGGATGTTTGCCAATACTTTCATTGTTTGTTGACTAGTGCAGTCTGGGTTGTACTTCACCTGTTCACCACATTCCTTCTGAATTACGTCTGGTAGTCATACCCCTCAGTTGTCCCCGATTTTGGCTCAAATTGGAGAGCTCTATCCCTCTAATAACTCCTAAATGGTAGTAAAAGGTGAATTGCACTAAATGATAATAATTAGAGTTGATTACTTATTTTGCTTCAGAGAATGTATATTAATTCACAATCCTTTATTCTGCAGTCTTTCAAATTAATAGGACTAACGTTTTAAATGTGTTCCTGATTATTTTTGGATTTTTCCCTGATTTTGATGAGATATGTCACTAAATTGTTATGCTGGTTGTTCTAGTTTTGTGATCCCCAAACCTTTTCAATCTGAAAGAAGAGTTTATGTACTTTTGTTTACATATTTGTAAAACGCATGTTTGCTGTGTAAACAGTCATGTTGGCAGCTACCTCCTAACAGAAGAGTTGAATGTTTTAGGGATTTTATCAAGCTTACTTTATGTACTTCATGTAGTTTGGGGATTTTTACTGATGGCTTCTGTCTTTTATAAAGGGTCTTGTTTTTCTTTAGTGCTTTACTATACACAGTCATCATAAGTGCTGTGAATAGTATAAGAATTAAATGAAAGTAAGTAAAAGCAAGTACAGACATGTGGCCCACTTAATTATGTTGGTTTGTATTTGCTTTGCTGAATAAAAAGACCATTTTATGGGTTGTAATGACTGTCTAAATACCATGTTAGGGACATGATATCATGTATTCTTTGTATTGTTACTGGTACTGGCCTGAATGTTGCATGCCTCTAAATTGTAAGCATTAAGCTTATCTGCATTGTGTTTACAGCTGGTATTCCTAACCATTTCTTCAAGTAGGTAGAGTAAAAATTATAGTGAATTAGATATAACAATGCATTAAAGACCAAAACAGCCACGAAAAACAAAGAAAAGCAGAGTAAACCACCAGGAAAATGTATTGTAATACTGAGTGCTTTCGTTCATAATTAACCAGACTTCTTCAGAGTATAAGAATGCATCACTCATGATTTATTTACTTTTGCAAAGTGTACATATGCCCTCACATTTACTTGCTTTTTTCTTGTTTGCTGTTTGTAACTGGGTAAATGTGTTGACATAGTGAATACTCCCCACCCAAGCATAACCTAAGCTGTACATCTGAAGCAAAAAAAACAGGTGCACTTAAAAAACACATCTGCTCCGTGCATAGCTAGTACTGTATATCAGACAGAAGTATGACAAAATCAACTTGTCTGAAAAGGAGTGAGAACAGAGGTCTTAAAATAAATGTGTATGCTTCATACAAGTTATATTCATCTCTGTGAATTACGTGGTATAACATGACAGCATATATTCTTGACTTTGAGCCCCATTTGGAATTCATATGTCCTGGATTTATGCCTCTGTCTCTAACTTCAGAACAGTAGTAAACTTAAAGAAATTCTGGGTCACCTGACAAAAAAAAAAAAACAAAACAAACAACTAGCCATTGCAAATTCAGCATGATTTCCATTGTTGCCATAGCATAGGCACTATACTTCTCATCTTTCTTATTACACTAAATCAGCAATAGCAATTTTTCTCTTCCTGGGCTCGTCAAAGGTTTTTGGTACACTCCCAACACCATCTACTGCTATTTAGACTTGACAATTTTGGTATAATTTGTTTCAGAGCTACCTTACCCAGAATAGAAATCTGAAGCTGTCCCTTGGAAAGATAAATACTCTTTTTCCAACTCACAACAGTTTGTGTGCCCCAAGAGTTCATTCTAGAACCAAATTTTCTTAACATGTTTTTCAGTGATCTGTACAGTAAATATGTGGCGATACCCTGAGTTACCTCTAAATAACATAAATATTATTCAGTAGGCTAGAAATATGGTTAAATGAATCCCAACTAATGGTAAATATTTATTAAAAAATTAAATTAATTCTGCTTGGTTCTGACGGAGTTAACAAATACAGTAGAGAACTCTGCAAACTGCTGTGGAACAAGCCAGCCAAATCAAATTACTAGGAGTAATAGTAAGATGATACCTTAATTTTGACCAACACATCAGTTCTTTATGTTGTATCAAAAACAAGCATGTTGTATAAATTCAAACCTTATTTATAGCTAGAAACTGCATGCAGGCTCGTACTCCCTGTCACAGTCTTATTTCTTGCTCTCTGAAGTTGCAGGGTGGAGAGCGTGGCTCTAGGGCTGTGGAGGTGGGTTCTACTACAGTCTCCTACATTAACTCAAGAGTTTAGATGGATTGAATGGCACACTGGCAGTATCTTTGTATTTAATATGCATTGTCAACTCCAGCTACCATTCACAAAAAGATCAGCTAGAAAGGTGTTTTAAACAAAATTGCTGCCAGACAAATTTGTAATTGCATAGCACTACAGCAGAACCACTGGCCAGAAATCCAGCACAGTCAGTTTCTCACAGCTTAATACTAGTCATTCTCAGCAGTCATAATTTGTATACAAATATACAATTCACGTAAGTAACATAGATTTCAAAGTCAGAATCGGAGTATCATATCAAGTCAAATAACCACTGTGGAGACTCGTACTTGGTATATGTAGCTAAACTTTTTAACCTTGATGGCTAAAGTGATTCATGTAACTATATTACAATGTTAATTCTAACATAAAGTCGACTTTAATATCTACCCTCTTGTTTTTTTTTTTCCTTTCTTTGCTCCTCCTTTGCCGTACTACACCTATATGTTTACTCCTTGTATTACTTCTGTCTATTTTTCCTATTACACCTTTAGGCATATTCTAAGAATAACATGTTAATTAATACAAAGGTAAATCATACTCTGTTTCATAAGCTTCATCTGTTTTTTCTCTCTCTCTTTTTATTACTTTGGTTGTAATAAACCTCTGCATTCCCTCTTTACAGGTACACTGCTGCAACATTTCTTGCTGTCATGACATTAAACTACTTTACACTGCCAACTTAATGATTGCACTGTCAGCTGCTTAATGTCAGTTGTATATAATGTGTATTTTTTGCCTGTCATATACATCTCGTTTTCAAGTTTAGTCTTTTTGTGTTTAGACTGCGCTCTTTATGATATAGTACAGTATACTCAGAGATGCAGGTTTTATAAGCCAATATTAGATAACATGGTAATCTTCCAGAGAGTATAGCCCTAATTCTTATGTTTGTGTGGTTTCATATCTGGGATCATTTACATATGTATTTATTTGTATGTCTATCCTTTTTTGAAAGGATTAGTCCCACCAAGTTAGTGGCCTCTTTTCAAGGGAGACCCAAGATGGTATTTTTAGTAGCAGGAGAAATTTATCCAGGGTTTTTGCCATACTCTTAAGTGCCATGGGATCTTTTACATCCAGCCGAGCTACCACCAGCTGAAGCAAATGGGACCTCAGTACAACATGACTCAGGAGTGCACCCCTCCAGTGCTGCACTTCACAGTACTGGGAATAGAATCCACATCTTTCTGGTCTTCCAGCACCAAAGATGAATGTGCTACCTGTTGTGACACTGACAATGTGAATATCTCATTCCGTACGACATTTTATATTATGACCTACTACTTCTTCAAAACCATAATGATGGTACATCCAGAGTGAATGTAAGGTGGCTAAATGGTCAAGGACTCAATTATAGCTCTTGTGTAATTTGCAGTTGTATATTCCAGTGTTGTCTGAGCAGAGTTTGCTTGTTTTTTCTCCAGTATCTAATTGTGTTTTCTGTAGCTGCTGAAATTTCAACCAACTTTCCAAAACTGTGGTAGTTGACTAGCTACTTTAAAGCTGTGTGTATGTACTCTTTTTTTCCCTTGGGAAAGTTGTGACTGAAAAGAAAGGAAGGCCCACATCACTTAGCCATTTTAGTTAATAAATAAATACATTGAAATAAAAGCTTGAACCAAGTGGACTAGTGGACTAAAATTAACTGTTTGCAAACGGGTTTAGTAATGAATCATGCAATGTAGATAGAATCATTTCCAGGATCCGTTTTTTATCAAACGGTACAGAAGCACAAATACATAAAATAAAAAACAAAAACTAACAGACTCGCTCTGGCTAAAGGTAAAACTTTAATATAAGAACAGAGTAACCACTTTCACTGGCTAGCAGCTGCTTCTTTAGACTCGAGTAACGGCAGCATTCTTCTCCCTATTTAAAAGTAGTCAGTTAGTCAAATTAATTAAGAACTCCATCCTCTTAAATACGCAAAACCAATACAATGCTAACACACTGTCAGCACTTAGTAAACATTTTACAAATCAAATACAGCAGCTTAAAACCACACATCTCAAAAATTTTTCATACATAAATATATATATATATATATATATATATATAAAAATATAACAAAAAATCAATGGAGGAGTGCCCATGCTGGGAGAAGAATGCTACTGTTACTTGAGTCTGAAGAAGTGCCTGCTAGGCAGCGAAACACTTACTCTGTTCTTATATTAAAGTTTTTCCTTTAGTCGTGGTGATTCTGTTCTTTTTTTTTATTTTATGTATTAGTAATGAATCATGTTTGATATACAAGATAATATTGCAGCGTTTGTGTTGAAAGCAAATGTCTTTATTTTTATAGTGAAACACTGTAATAAAATTTAGGTGTCACTGATTACTACCCCTCTTGTTCACACCATACCTCCTTACCTTGTATGAAAACCAGTTTCTCACTGGATTTCAGGTCCCACCCCAGCTGTAAATCCTTCCACCTTCAACCATACTTACAGTACCAGATCCTATCCAACATCTTGTTCAATGTATCAACATCTCAACCCCAGGCACATTAGCTCTAGATCCAAACACTACCACAAACTAATAAACAAATTCCTGAAGTTCATCACCAAGTATGGACTCAACCTAATACTTGGTGGTGATATTCACCCCAACCCTGGCCCACTCACTTCAGATACACATACCCCCTCTACTTGCAATCTAAGCTACAAACCTACAATTAATAGGCCAACTAACTCTCTCCTAGTCTGTCATCTCAATATTAGAAGCATTAATAACAAGGTACATGAATTGCATGCACTTCTGGATGTCCTCTCCCCTGAGATTCTCTGTTTATCCGAAACCTGGTTAAAACCTAACACTAAAGACAATGAAGTGTTACCACCTGGGTACAACATACACAGGCTGGATTGTGCTTCGAGGAAGGGGGGTGGGGTAGCTGTACTCTGTAAATCTGAGTTGAATGTCACCATAGATGTAATACAACCAACTCAGATTAATAACTCGGAGATTCTTGCCACCAAATTGCAACTTAATAAAAATAAATGCATTAATATCATCTGTATGTACATTCCCCAGGTAATAATATATCTACATTTGAAGATATCCTGCACTGGCTATCGTGTCACTACCCCCAAGAAACCCTACTACTTGGAGACTTTAACATAGGCTGGGGTACCTGTTCCTCAGAATCCCCTACCACCCATATTAACCTGCATGCATTTACACAAATCATATCCACCCCTACCAGGATAGGTAAAACCAACCAAAAAGAAAGTATACTTGACTGGGTACTCATAAATAGTCACCCCCGACTGTACACCTCTGGTACCCTCCTTAATGGCCTAAGCGATCACCTTCTCACATATGTAATTAAGCACAAAACCATTAATTCCCAACAACCCTTACTCAGAAAGGTTAGAAACAATAAAAACTTTGACCCTGCCGAATTCCAGCAAGAACTAAACTCATGTAATTGGTATATTCTAAAACCCCTCCCCTTAAAGGAAGCAGTAGCATACTTTAACAACAAATTCCTTGAGATCCTTGATTTGCATGCACCTGTTCGTTCAAAGAGAACCAAGGCAGAAACTGCACCATGGCTTTCTATAGAGTCTAAACTCAAAATTACCCTTAGAAACAAAGCATGGACTTTATGGTATTCTTCTAAAGACCCTCAAGATCACATTAAATCCAGGAACGAAACCAAAAAATCAATTTTACAAGACAAAAAACAATACTACTATAATTTACAGACAGTAAATCAAAATAACCGTCAGAAGTTTTGGGCAGGTTTAAATAATCTACTACATCCTGGACAAACTTCAACCCCAATCCCTGCTGCTACTATTGATAAAACCCTTGAAGATGTTTCTGATAGTTTTAACCAATTCTTTACTGAGACAATTCAAGTCCTACCTAGCCAACTACCTCCTAGCTCCCCTGGTCCTGAAAGTAGCACCCCTAGAAACCTACTCGCTTTCAGCTTCCAACCAGTCGCCACTTCACTTATCCATACCTTGATCAAAAAATTAAAACCCACTACACTTTCTGCTGATCAACTCCCTGCCGAGTACCTACAAAAATCAGCTGATGCTATTGCTTACCCCGTCTCAATACTAATCAATCGAACCATAGTAGAAGCTAAAATTCCCACCATCTGGAAAATATCCTATGTAATCCCACTTCACAAAGGAGGCAGCTCTACTGAATTCTCCAATTATAGGTCAATAGCTATACTCTCTCCACTTGCAAAGATTATCAAAAAATGTATTCATAGACAACTCATGCACCACCTAATCCAGAATCGCCTTATGGCAAGACACTCAGCATGGCTTCCGTCCTCATCACAGCACTACGTCAGCCCTCCTAGCCTTTACCAACACCATAAACCATAATCGCAACAATAATTATATATCCTCAGCCCTCTTTTTGGATCTTTCCAAGGCATTCGATATGGTTGATCACCAACTTTTAATCCACACCTTGCAAACTTTCTGTCTAGATACTGGAGCCCTCCAATGGTTTCATTCCTACATGAATAGTCGACAGCAGGCTGTCCTCTGGCAGAACTAACTCTCTAACCTTAACACCCTTGGAGTACCACAAGGCTCTATACTAGGGCCCTTGCTGTTCTCCATGGTCGACAGCAGGCTGTTCTCTGGCAGAACAAACTCTCTAACCTTCTACCTAACACCCTTGGAGTACCACAAGGCTCTATACTAGGGCCCTTGCTGTTCTCCATCTTCATTAACAACCTTTATACTGTCATCCCAAAAGTCAGCTGTATCCAATATGCTGATGACTCTACTCTGATTTGCTTAGCCACATCTCCAGTAGAGTTATGGTCAGCTACCCAGACCACCTTTAATACAATAGAAAACTGGCTTTCTGAACATTGTCTGACCCTAAATCCCAAAAAAACTAAAATGCTGTTATTTTCACCAACATGTAGGTCTACCGCTTTCACCTTTACCATAAAATCAAATGATGGCACAATAATCTCCCCTGACTCATCTACAAAACTATTAGGTGTCATCATAGACAATAATCTAAAATTTGACCTACATGTTAACCAAACTATCAAAACTATCAATATAAAACTAGGGTCAGTTTACAGAATAAAAGCCTTCCTAACCCCTCCAGCTAAAATTGCCATAGCTCGCTCTCACCTTCTTTCAACCCTTCTGTATGCATCCCTTCTACTCTCGAATTTAAACAAGACTGTCCTTAACAAACTCTCAATTTGCTACAACGACATTGCCAGGTTTGCCACTGGGCTGCCTTTTTAGGACACATCATTGCATCAATCTAAATCGGCTTCGGTGGCTTGAACTACCCATCCTAATAAAGTATAACCAACTGATTATGGCCTATAAAATCCTCTATAATCTGGACAATACTCCTGCACTTAACCCCCTATAACAATCCTAGACTGCTTCGATCCGCTAACAAACTACTAATTCAGACTAGCAAAATTAATAACACAGCCGGTGATTCACTTTGCAAACTCTGTAAGTAGATCCTGGAACTCTCTTCCAGCTGATATTACCTTACTTTCCACCTTAGGTCAATTTAAAACTAGACTCAAACAACATTTGTCACTTAACTGGCTATGTCAATGTGTCAAGCCTGGCTAACTCTCTCTAGAATGTGTAAAAATCTGTTAACCAGTTTACTGTATAATTTAGTTTAATCCAGACTTGTGTTCAGGATTAACTGTAACTTGTGGATCTTGTTTAACTTGCTTACTTATGTGATCTCTGTAAATAGTCTGTAATATGTAATGCTGGTATTATGTAATGCTGTATCTGCTTACCCTTGGAGCTTTTCTCCCCGGGCCTCCGCTGAAAATGGACATGCATCTAGTCGGGACTATCCCGGTCAACAAATGTAAAATAAATAAAAAAATAACTCTTAAGAATGATTTCTCTTCATCCTGTAGGTGAAATGAGATGCACTTAAATCAAACAGAAGGAAAAGGCACAGTCATTATTTTTTTTTTCTAGATCAACAGCCACTTAGAATCAGATCACATCTAGCTTGCTGTTTGTGCACAGAAAGGCCAGTCCTAAATTGTGCTGTGATTGTCAGTTTGTCATTTGGACCTTGAGGGTAGCTGTTTGGTAATACACACTCCTCCTCTTTCTTTTTTTCTTGGTGGATCCCAGTACACAAGCTGTGCCTAAACAGGGTGACTGAGGTTGGTCCTTTCATGTCCTCTGTTCCATTTTTACTTTCCATGATTGCTGCTGTAACTGTGACAACCTGTGTAATGACTAGCAAAAGTGAGCGAGGTGAAATTCATTCTCTGTTCCGTAAGGATCACCAGTAGGTCTGAAGCATCCTAATTTGTGTAATTTTCTCTGCCTATACCTTGGTTTATGAGTATGTCTGGAATTGGACTCAGCTGCTTTGGCCAACTGGTGACTTATTTCCTTTTTTTAAACCCCTTTATTGAATTGTTACTTAAAGACATAGACATAATTTGTATAAAAGAAAACAAACCATTTAACATGTTCTCAGTTATACTCATTATACATCACATATATTCTTCAGGTCAGCATTAAATAAATTGCACAATTCCTGCCTTCCCTTAAATCCTACTCTTCTCCGAAACATTATTTTGCATGTATTGTTCCCACAATTTCTATTTTCTGTGTAATTTGCTCCTGTCATTTTCTAAAGATCCTCCTTCCAGTTCTGTTATCTCTGTTACAGTAGTCAGTACTTCAAGTACATTTGTTTTAGACTTTGATTTTCATTTTCTCATAATTTTTTTTTGGCAGCTACCAGAATTAAACTTAACAAGGTCTTACTGTGTCTGGGCAATTCAAATCCTGTGTTCCGGCTTAAAAAAGTAATTTTTGTAATTACACCCATTTGCTTTCCCTGTATTTCTGACAGAGTACTCTGTAGGGAATTTTTGAAGGATGCCAACTCATTGTACTTCCAAAACATATGTTCCCAGTTACCTCTTCCATCCCCTTCACATCTCCAACATTTGGCATCTACATGAGGAAAAATTCCAAGCACGTATCCTAAATATTCTAGATTTTATTGCACATTTGCCAGCCATACATATGTCCTTCCATTGTTTCTTTGTGAGCTTATCCAATCTATCTTCCTAGTGTTTTCTAAATTTATCTGATCGATTCCTGTAGTTATCATTTAGTATTTTATATCCATTAGTAATTATGCCTTTTTTTAACAGCAGCTTCTGTTCTTACTTCAACTAAAAACTCTACCAAAGCAGGATTTCACTTAAGATTCCTGTATCCCCTTCTCTTTGCCTATACTCTGATATCAATCCCTGATGTGGAAGGAAGGCTGTAACTTGCAATCCAAATTTTTTTTTTTTTTGGCATCTTCCCATTCTATTACCTTATTTGCTCTCAGTACCTTGGTTCATTTGCCAGTTTTCTCCAGTAAATTCTGCCCTCTGTTGTCTGTATTCCTAAAAGCAGTCATCCCTATCCATAAAATTTGCTAGTGTTTATTGATCCTTAAATGTGTAGGCCTAAAATATCCCTTCAGATCAAGTAATTCCAAACTAAACCACCATATGCTATTGGAAGGATCACTTATCCCAACCATGCTCTCTTCCCCTCCAAGATACATTTCTTCATCTTTTTATTAGTTATTGTCCACAACTTTTCCTCTGGTTCATGAGTAATGCATGACCTCTATATAAAACTAAAGGGACTAAAATATTTTTACTGCCTATAGCTTGCTACCCATGTCCATAAACGAGCTTCCATTTTCTCATGTTATTTTTTGCTTAGTCTCTTCACATGTCCTTAGCTGCCATAACAGAATCCTTTTTAACCCATACTCCTAAATACTTCATTCTGTTGTACCCCCCATAAATATGGGTATTGCTGAACCAGTTCATGTGCAGGTACATAGTTTACAGCTATAGCCTTTGTTTGTTTTATTTTCATTAATTGTGTATCCTTAAAAAGCTTTAAGCTGTCTCAAAATGTTCCACAACACTGAGCTATCCTTTTCTGGTCTTATCGGGTACAAAATAATATAGTCTGCAAATAAAGCCAAATTTTCTTGATTAACATACCGATTATATCCTTGAATTTCTTAGTCCCTTATCTTTGCCACTAGCTCTAAATTTAAAGGAAATAAAAAATGAGAAAAAGGACACCCCTTCTGGTTCCTCTTTTCAGACACAACCTGTAAGAGAAAAACCCTCCCTCTTTAACTTTTGTCTCCGATCCCCCTCATATACCCTCCTTATTAACTTTATTATAGTATCAGGTAATGCAGATGCTTCCATTGCCCTAGTCGTAAAATCCCAGCTTACTTTTTCAATTTTTTTCTCTTCATTAAGACCTTCCAAAAGCTTTTTTTCTTTAACGTCATGCTTCCCTGTGGACAATCATTGTTCTATTAGTGTTGTCAGATGGTTGCCTCTCCTCAATGAAACCACATTGACCCTTCCACAGAGACTTTCCTGCAAATTGGCAATAGGTCACCATTTTTATTTGATCTCCTCCTGTCTTAACTGTTCTGAACCTCATCTGCCTCTAACCTTAACATACAAGTCTTCTAATTATTTCAACTTAGCTCTTTCCCGTTTTTCCATATTTCTCTGCTTTATGAAATTTTCATAAAATTTCTTAAATATCCCTAATACCTCTACATGATCGCTTGTTATTTTCCTTGTTATAGACTATCTAAGTTTGGTGATGACCATTTCTACTTTCTGTTGCCTAAGTCACTGTTCTAAAGTTTTTGTGCTCTGGGGTTATCAGAAATGGTTAGTTTGTAGCAGTCTTTCTAAACTCATGCATATTACCTAGATACTCCCTTATTTTCTTTTTAGCACTCTTCAGTTTTGCCTGAATTTGTACTCCTGAGATTCCTCTTATTCTGCAGTGCTTTAACCTTTGTCAGCCCCTCTAAATAATTCCTGTTACTTCTTGAGCATATCTATTTTTCTTTTATTTCTACCCAATTTTTAAACTTTACTTTAATTTTATCCCACTCACTATCTTTAACGTCTGAAGAAATTTCTGTCTTTCTTAATAATTTCCACTACCCATTCCTTACAATTCCTCTCTTTTAACAGGTAGGTGGGGAAGTGTCAGCATCTCATTTTCCCTTCATTACCCTGCATTTTCTGTCTTAGTTGTTATTTGCACATGATCTGAAATACATATTGGATGTGTGTGTTGATGCTTTCAATTAAATGTACATGTCCCTGTAAAATATAATTTCTGTCTAGTCTAGCCCAGTTATTGTACCTTGGGGGAATAATATGTACATTCTCTGAGTTCCTACTATGGGATTCACATCTTCCATACCAGATATTTTCATAAATTTCTTCAGAGGTCTACTCTCCTTTTGTTATATTTTCCCATCTAGGTCCCCTAGATACATCCTCACTATTGTAAATCAACTTCCATTCCCCACCTATAAGTAAAACTCCTTGCTGAAAGCTGAGCATTTCCCCCCAAAATTTCTTAAGCTCCATAATAGCAGTTATAGGTGTAATAGAAATAAATGGTAGCACATTACTCCTTTCTTGCCAGTAACACCCTACTACCCCAAATGTACCATTATTATATTTTTTCTTTATCTATCACTCTTGGAGTTCATCTAGCAATTAGCATAAGTACTTCCCATTTACAATGTCCCTGTTATTTGTTTGAATATCTATCCTGAAACCCTTTTTTTTTTATAAAATTCCCATGCTCACTTCTTTTCAAATGTGTTTCCTGTAGCATTGCTATGTGTACTCTGCATTTTTGATACAATTCAGTACTCTTACCTTTTTGTCTATATTTGTGAGGACATTTACATTACAAAATAATATGGATAGTGTAACCATTTGTTCTCACCTTTCATATATGACAGCTTTTTAAATGTCTGTTTGCAGCTTTTGTTTTACATACACCCACTAATATTTAGCAGGTTGGTCATTTATGCAGTTATTTCTTATCTCCATTTGAACCTTTGTCTTATTTTGTAAGACATTTTGTTTTAATGAAAACCAGAAAAAAAAACAGAACACCCCACAACCTATTAACTTACATCAGACACCCAAAACTATGTACATATTCAAGTAATGAAGTTTTACCCTCCTGATAAGAATAATTGTCCCAGATCTATAGTTGCACTCACAGGCATTACCTAACCTAAAATTGAGATTACCTGTGTTAAGGTGTATGTTGTATTCTGTGCTCTACTTACAGTAATTGTTGTATATTCTTTTCTTATATGTTCCCCACCCAGGTATGAAAAACAGCTTGTATGCTTTCAGAAAGAATTAACCTTTAGCCTTGAAAGGTGCACTGGCTATCTTTAAATAAAACTGCAGTGTTCTAGTAAATGTATTCAAGTATGCAGGTACCAAGAAAGCTGACATCTCTTATTCACTCCCAGTAATTTCAAACTTTTATTTTAGTAAGCAGCTTGCCTTTTATACCATTCTAATTTTAAGATTCCCTTAGGAAAAATATGTTCAGAACTCTTTGAGATTTATCCCCTGGACCTGTAGTCAGCTTGTCTCTGTGGAAATGTACAGCTGGCCTCAGCTGCAGACTTCTTAGCTCAACTCACACTGATAATTTGTTTGGTAAAAGTTTTCATTACATTCACAGTGTTCTCTTATTTTTAAAGCCCAAATGTTTGCATGTAAAAAAAATGCTATTCAGTTAAGCCAAGGGCATTAATCCAGACATTCACCTAGGCAAAAGTAAGAGAAAACATCTCAACTCTTTATATATTATAATCAGTGCACTTCTACACCCCATCCATCACCCCAACATTGCAACAAAACTACAGCATACTAACTGAAAGGAAAGCTCCTCCTTCAAACTAAAAATCTATTTTTCATCCTGTGTTTTTCTGAGATTATTTTAAAACCTCAGAATCACTGTGAGTGCTTCTTATAGAATTTTAATATGGTTTTCCAAAATTGTGGCTTAACATATCAACATGATCTTGTTTTTCTTCAACCCTTTCTCTTTCCATAACTCAAATGGCTTAGTGGTAACTTGCTGTGGCAATGGTCTGTAAGATCCTGTGTATGAGACTTGAAAAAGCTGATTATTTTCCTCACAAAGAGGATTACTGGCCTCAAACAAATGCCCTACACTGACCGTCTCAAAAAAAAACTCCAGCTTTACTCTGTAGCATATCGCCTACTCTGAGGTGATCTCTGCCTAACATATAAAGCTATGTCAAATCCAGAGCTGTTGGACATGCTACACCTAAAGAAATCCCAATCCCTTCAAGCTACATGCTCTAGGGACCTAAACCTTGTCACCACAATAAAAAGGACACGCTGGAGGGATAGATTCCTGTCCCAGAGACTTCCCATACTCTGGAACAGGCTACCCATCTATGTCAAGCAAAGTTCTTCATTAGCACTCTTCAAGAAAAATCTTGATGAGTGGATGGGATAAATACACCCTCGGGATCACTTCTGTGTCTCTGTTCGACAGTGGCACAAGAAAATAACTTTCTTGGGTGGCGTAAGCCAGGGAACCTTGTTGACTAGTCTTACGTAGGCCCTTGGGCCAATAGTCTAGTACCTACCTATGAACTCATTTCAGGTCTGTTTTGAGTCATGCTAGATATAAGGAATTAGTGGAGTATTCCCTTGCCATTGACATATAATGGGATTATTGTCCGTCACAGTCATCTTGTATACCTTCTGTCACAGGACTGCTGCTTTTTTTCCTTGATTGACCCTCATTTGTGTTTGTTTCAGATTACATTTGACACCATACTAAGAGCTATACAGGTGTAGCCAAAAAAAATTAACTGAATTACAGGCCTTGTTCAATGCATCTTTTTGTAGTTCCAAGATGAATTGACAGTCCTCCCCCTTACTATTTCTGAGGTGTCAAAACTGTTGCCGCACTTGGAGACCGTTGCAGTTCCATATGTGATAACTGCTTCTGGAAAGGAAGGGCACGAGAATAATTCTGTTACCCACCACCTACAGTGGAAAGATTTTATGTATTTACTTTTACCTGAATGTTGTAGCAAATGCTTTATTTTCATTTGCTTTATAACTAATGTCATGTTCTTTCTTCCTCTTAAGTAAACGTCCAGCGAAATATGACAGCGTTTCTATTTCTTAACTTGGGATAACTGTTTTTTTTCTGAGGCGCAGATGTCTTGTAGCATTATATTTTCTGTCCTTTCTTGTTATTATGCTCATATAGTGATTTGTTTAAAGTACAGGAAGAATCAGTATTTTACAAACCTGACTTCTTAATGTACAATACAATCACTGTTCAGCAAAACTGACACATGTATATCTTATGCTCAAGGCTCTGTAATACTGAGAAATTACTCTGAGTACTGACACATGTACATCTTATGCTCAAGGCTTTGGAATACTGAGAAAGTACTCTGCGTACTTTTGCAGGAAACTGCACTCCTGCTGGTTACAACCATCAGTGAATTGAGGCATGCAGCCATCAGTGAATTGAGGCATGCAGCACCCCATTCCTTTTCTGCTAATTAACCTTGTGATGTGTAGAGGACTAAAGTTCTGCTTCCAGCGCTAAGAGTACATGGTTTAAATCTTTTCCGTCCTTCCTTTTCCTGCTTTGTAACCTTGAGCAAGTCACTTAACCGGGCAGTGAGTGTTTTGCGACAGTCTGGAATTAGCTCTCAGTGGTTTCCTGACTGCATACTTAGCAACACTGTATGAACCTATGCCCCTATTCCTTTTTTTTAAGTACACACCACAACAATCACAGTACTGTTTCTATGTTATGATTCTTTGTCTGTTATTAGCTGTAGTGGCTCTGCGTTTCATTAAGTGTCCAAAGTGTTCCATAGCTTTTCACTGCATATTAATCTTTTCTGTAATGTTCTTTCCCCAGTCATAATTGGAGTTCTGGTGTTTTTAATGTACAGAGCTTTTCTTGTGCCGTTCCATTTTCGACACACTTCCCCACAGTCGACTATATGAAATCACATTGTCCATAATATTCTCTTGCTGATGTACTCCTTTACATTTGTTTGTCATTGGTGTATGTTTTGCTGTTTGCATGGTTCCCAAGTTTATTGTCCGTGTAGTAGTCATGTCTTGAGAAGTGATGTGCATAGCTACTTTAGGGATGGTTACAGCTTCTAAAGAGGGGCATTCTTTCTGACCACCCACTAATATGTCTCTCTACCCTGGCAAACCCCACAATTGTTGGACAAGAAAACAGCTGTTTGGTGACCAATGTGAACACAGACATTGCCAGTGAGGCCAGCACAAATATCTGTCAAATAAAGATGCTCCATTCCAAATATGTTACACATATGTTTGTGCTTTACCTTGTACAGTGATAAAAAAGGCACAACACACATTGAAGACTGTCAGCTCATCACCTATATTCTCCCCCCTACCGCACAACCGTAGGAGGCATGCTGTGTTGATAGTGTACTTAATATTTTTAAGGAACATTGTAGTGTACTTTGTCAAGACCGCTTTCTCCCATTATTTTCCCAGTCTTGCACAGAAACTGCGGCATGACCTTGACTTTTTCAGCCACATCTTGTCTGCTCTTTGTGTTGTGCTTTTAGTCTTCCCATTCAATTCATCTGTCAGTTGTTTCCTTAAGTTGCACCGCTTACTATAGTTGTGTATGTAATGAATGAATGCCCCCAGTCAAGGACCCCAGGGTAAATAAACTGATGAATGAAAAATGGAGTGTTTAGTTTCCATGTGTCCGTGTTTCTTTCACTCTTTGCTTGGTAGTGTAGCCATACTTTGTCTCATCTGTACTCGGTACTGAGTATGGAACTGAACATTGTAAGTGGGCTGTTAAGTGTTTCAGTAGCACAGGGTTTCAGACTAAAGTGAAAACAGGTTTGCTGTTTGTTTCATACGTGTGAGCCTGGAGCTTCAGCCCCGTCACTCCCTTTGATTACTTACATTTTTAGCAGGAAAGTCTGACCGGAAAATAGAAGCCCTTTTCAATGGATACCCTTGGAGAAAAGCCCCATGGTTATACATACAAGGTTATTATGAAAATGTGCAAACCATCTATTCATAGTTTCATAGTTTCATAGTAGTGTACTAGGCTATCTGCCCGGGGGCATTTACAAGCCTAGCCAACAGTGATGTGGCTTTACGCCACCCCATACTATGTAGTTGCGCCTCTCTAGTAGTGACACATGTGGAACCCCATTATTTAGTAAACTATACCTCTGTCTAGTAGTGACACTGAGGTCACTCCCGGGGTAAACTTGCGATCTCCCATCCATGCATCGAGATTTTTCTTGAACAGTGCTAATGAAGGGCTCTGTCTCACGTGAACTGGGATTTTGTTCCAGAGTATGGGTAACCTCTGTGTTATGAATCTATCCCTCCAGCATGTCCTATTCATATTTGTGCAGAGGTTGAAATCTTTAGCTCGTGTGGTTCTGGTGGATTTGGATTTTTGAGATGGAGCATGTCCATCAATTCCTGGTTGGACATGGCCCTGTATGTTAGGCACAAATTACCTCTGAGCAGGCGGTATGCTACTGAATAGAGCTGGAGTTTCTTTAATCTAGCTGGATAAGGCACATGTTTTAGACTTATGATCCTCTTGGTGAGGTACTTCTGGGGTCTTTCCAGTTGCTGCATGTGCGGGTGAGATACATCCCAAATGGAGCATTATATTCGATCATGGGCCTGATGAGGGAGGAATACAGAGGTACAATGACCTCCTTTGATCTGGATGAGAATCCCTTCATGATGAGATGGGCTAGGTAGAAAGTCTTTCTGACCACTTTGGCAACATGGTTGTCAAAGGAGAGGTCACTATCGACTTGAGTCCCCAGGTCTCTGATTACATCTTCTGTATTCAGTGGGTTATTGTCGTGATAGTTTGTGGGTACTTTGTTTTCCCAAAGGGGATGACTATACATTTTGGCGTTAAGTTTGAGGCCATGATTCCGGCACCAGTTGTCCGTTTCAGTGAGACCTTTCTGTAGGATGTGTGTGTCAGCAGGTGAATCCACTATGGCCCAGTTTGCAGTCATCTGCAAACTTTGTCAGCCATAATCCTTCCATATTTGCTTTCACATCTGAAAAATAAATGCCGAATAGGAGTGGACCCAAGACTGAGCCCTGTGGGACACCACTTGTGACGGGTTTTGAGTCTGACATGGCTCCAGCAATTTTAACCTTATGGGTTCTGTTTTTTAGCCAATTTGCTACCCATCTTGTGACATATGGATTTACATTTAGGCTGCTGAGCTTGTCAATGATGCCAGAGTGTGGTATTGTGTCAAAGGCCTTAGCCAAGTCCAAATAGGCAGTGTGGACAGCCTTGCCCTCATCGATGGCACTAGTGACTGTCTCAAAGAAGTCAACCAGGTTTAAGAGGCAGGATCTGCCTTTTACAAAACCGAACTGTGTGGGATCAAGGGTCTGCAAAACATTTATAACTTTTTTTAAGAGAGACATCTCAGTATTTAAAACAATGAATTAACTGCACTGTGTAACACAAAAACATTAAACTGAGCATTTCATGTATTAATAGAAAGACATTTTTGGTGGTTGAACTGTACAATGCAGATACTTTTTTTACAAGGAAAAGTTACCTGACTGCAGATTGGGAAGTGAACTGTCACTAGTTGCATATGCACCTGTACACACACATAATCTGTTTCTCCATTATACATACACTCGTATGTTTTCTTAATACATGTAAGATGTGTGTGCTGCACGCGTGTGTGTATGGATCCCCTTCAGAATATCGAAGTTCCATACCCATGTCTGTGAAACCCACATGATCAAGATGAAAATATCGAAGCTTCACTAACGCGAATGGTCACATCATAAAGACGATGCCAGGGAAAAACTACTTGGCCACCGTGGAGGTAGTTGCCCTTTTCCCCACTGTAGTGCAATCTTGAGTTGGTATATTTAGTTAGGGGAGTGTGGGGGGGTGAAGCCCCTCTTTGGTTTGTTTTAATTGCTTCGTTGAGTGTATGTTGTCCTGGTGACCAAGTGGTTACTTTCCTGGTGAACGTTTTTGCTGGTGTACACTTTCGCGGAAGCTAAGCTTCGAAGTTGTCATCTCGATGATGTGTGTTTCATTAATATGTGACTTTGATTTTCTGAAGAGAACCCATGTGTGTGTATAAATGTGTGTGTGCATATATGTAATATATATATATATATATATATATATATATATATATATATATATATAATCTGTATGCACATACATACATGCATGCATGAATACATACCATACTTACATATAGTGTGTGTGTGTGTGTGTGTGTATATGTATATGTATATGTATATGTATATATATATATATATATATATATATATATATAATGTGTGTGTGCATATGATATATGTAATGTATGGTTCTACTTCAGAAGACTGAAAAACCAAAAGACTGAATCCCAAAAGACTGAAAATTCAAAATACTGAATGTTGGAATTTGCCCTTTCTCCACTGTTGTGTGATCTTGGAGTTCATAGGTAGGTACTAGGACCTATACAAGTCCAGCGAAAAAGGTACCCTGGCTTTTGCCACCCAAGAAAATTATTTTCCTATGCCACTGTCGAGCAGAGCCACAGAAGTGATCCCTGGGGTGAATTTCGTATTTCCCATCCAATCATCAACATTTTTCTTGAGTGCTAATGAGGAGCTTTGTTTGATATAGATAGGTAGTTTGTTTCAGAGTATGGGAAGTCTCTGGGACAGGAATCTATCCCTCTGGCATGTTCTGTTTATTGTGGTGACAAGGTTTAGGTCCCTAGAGTGTGTAGCTCGGAGGGATTGGGATTTCTTTGTGGAGCATGTCCAACAGCTCTGGGTTTGACATAGCTGTGTATGTTAGGCAGAGTTCACCTTTGAGTAGGCGATATGCGACGGAGTAAATAAGGAGTTTTTTGAGACGGTTTGCATAGGGCATCTGTTTGAGGCCGGTAATCCTCTTTATGAGGTATTTCTGCGGCCTTTCCAGTTGCTGTAGATGTCTTGTGAGGTACATACCAAAAGGGGCGTTGTACTCTATAATGGGTCTAATGAGTGATGAGTAGAGGGGAACAATGACCTCTTTTTTTCTGGATGAGAAACATTTTGTGATGAGGTGTGCCACGTAGAAGGATTTCCTGACTACTTTGGTGATGTGATTATCAAAGGACAGACTACTGTCCATCTGGGTCCCAAGGTCTCTTATCACACTTTCAGTGTTAAGTATACTATCACCTATGTTGTAGTTCATGGGTACAGAGTTTTTACCAAAGGGGATGACGGTGCACTTTTTGGCATTGAGCTTGAGGCCATGGCTTTGACACCAGGGATCCGTCTCAGTGAGGCCCTTTTGTAGGATGTCCACATCGTTAGGAGTTTCAATTATGTAGTTTGCATGTTCTCCCTGCGTTTGCATGGGTTTCCTCCGGGTACTCCGGTTTCCTCCCACATTCTAAAGACATGCTTCTGGAGTGTTTCTCCCCGGGCCTCCGCTGAAAACAGGATCTGTGGAACCTAGTCGGACTTTCCCGGTCAACAAATGTTAAATAAATAAAAATAAATAAATAAAATTATGGCTCCTAGCTTGCAGTCATCTGCGAACTTCGTTAGCCAAAGACCTTCTGTGTTAGCCTGTACTTCAGAGGAGTAGATGCCAAACAGGAGAGGACCCCGGACTGAACCTTATGGTACTCCATGTGTCACTAGTCTGAAGTCGGATTTGGAGTCTGCTACTTTCACAGTGTGGGTTCTGTCAGTGAGCCAGTTGGCAACCCATCTTGTGACATAGGGATTTATGCCTAGTTTAGTGAGTTTAGTGAGTGGGGGATGGTATCAAAAGCCTTGGCAAGATCTAGATAGGCTGTGTGAACCACCTTACCCTCGTCTACGGCTTTGGTGACTGCTTCAAAGAAGTCTGTCAGGTTTAGGAGACATGATCTGCCTTTTACAAACCCAAACTGGGTGGGGTCCAGAGTTTGGAGATTACCAATGTCTTTATTTGTAAGTTCCATGATGATACGTTCCATGGCCTTGCAGACCAGGCTCATCAGGCTAATGGGGAGGTAGTTCCCGGGGTCCGTGGTGGCTTCCCCCTTGTGGAGTGGGATAACCGTCACTGTGCGCCATTCAGTCGGCACAAAGCCTGAGGTGAGGCTATGATTGAACATGGTACTTGGGTGGGGTGCCAGTTCATTCTGTAGTTTGTGTAGAACGCAGCCTGGGATGTTGTCTGGTCCCATGGATGCTGTGTTCTTGGCTTTGGAGAGTGTGGTTTTTACCTGTGCAGCCCTGATGGTATCAAAAGCCTTGGCAAGATCTAGATAGGCTGTGTGAACCACCTTACCCTCGTCTACGGCTTTGGTGACTGCTTCAAAGAAGTCTGTCAGGTTTAGGAGACATGATCTGCCTTTTACAAACCCAAACTGGGTGGGGTCCAGAGTTTGGAGATTACCAATGTCTTTATTTGTAAGTTCCATGATGATACGTTCCATGGCCTTGCAGACCAGGCTCATCAGGCTAATGGGGAGGTAGTTCCCGGGGTCCGTGGTGGCTTCCCCCTTGTGGAGTGGGATAACCGTCACTGTGCGCCATTCAGTCGGCACAAAGCCTGAGGTGAGGCTATGATTGAACATGGTACTTGGGTGGGGTGCCAGTTCATTCTGTAGTTTGTGTAGAACGCAGCCTGGGATGTTGTCTGGTCCCATGGATGCTGTGTTCTTGGCTTTGGAGAGTGTGGTTTTTACCTGTGCAGCCCTGATTACAGGAATCTTGCATTCTTCCGGTATGGAGATGGGCCCTTTAGTGGGTGAGAGGGGGTAAAGTTAGCACTGAACCTATCTGCTAGGATGTAGGCAATATCAGTTGGGTCTGTATATTTAGTGCCATTGTGCTGTAACTTAGTGCAGATCTGAGTGTTGCCATTGAGATTCGTGACATAACTGTAGAATGCTTTGTGGTTGTGTCTAGAATCGGTGGCGATTTTGTTTTTGTAACTAGCTTTGGAGGATTTTATCAGGGATCACAGCTTCTTAATGAGGCTGACCAGGGAGCTCCTCCACTCGTGGGATTTTACTCTCTTTTGCAACAGTTTCTTCCTTCTGTTGTACAGTTTGTTTATGGCAGGGGACCACCAGATTTGCTTCCTTTTTTTGGAGGATAGCGTCTTGGTTCTGTTTGGGATAGCACGATCCATGTAATTGTGTAAGTGCTTATAAAGTGCAGTTGCATAGGATTCAGTAGTCGTAACTGTATTGTCCATCTGCATGGGTGTCATGAAGTTCACCACTTCTGTCTTAAGAAGCATGAAGTTGGCTTTGGAGAAATTTTTTACCGTGGTCTCCTTAATGGGAGGTGGGGGCAGGATGTGGATATCTAGGGTAATTAGCTTATGGTCGGATCGGACCAATGAGGCGTTGACTTCAGGTGTGGAATACCGGTCACTCATGTAGGTAATGACTAGATCTAGGATATTGTTTCCCCTGGTGAGGGTGTGGATAAGTTGATCCAGGGCCTTGGAGTTTATGAATTCCAGAAAGCTTTCAGTGAAGGAGTTGGTACATGAGTAGTTTTCCCAGTTAATGGTGGGGTAGTTGAAATCACCCATTATTAGGGTGTTTGGTTGAACCCTAATATTTTTCTAGTACATCAAGAAAAGAGGAGTGGGAATCTTGGGGCATGGATCTGTATCAAGCTACAATTTGTATTGCAGTTTTGCCCAGAGTTAGTTGCACTTGGATAACCTCGGATACATTATGCTGAGCAACTAGCCTGGAGGTGTGGATATCCTTAATGAATATGGACATACCTCCACCTTAGTGTCTTCTTCAGGTTACATGGCGAAAAAAAGTGTGAGTTGTTTGTAGCAGTGCGCGTGGTGCTCTCGAGTGCTCTCTCGAACAGGTCTCAGTCACAGTCACACAGATCAATGTTCTCCATTTTAAGGAGTGCCTCGAGAGATTGTATTTTGAGAGTTAGACTTCTAGCATTGAGTAGCATCACCCTCAGTTTTTGCTTGCCTGTTACGGTGGTGAATTTGTCATTTCAACCTTGCTTAAAAAAGGCTCTATAGGGCCGGCAAGAACCTTAGCCAGTATCTGGAATCCCAGGGGTGACAGGTGCAGGCCATCTATGGCAAAGCATCGTGGTCTGTCGACCATGTCATTCCAGGCAGACAGATACTGGATCCCTTTAGAATGACACCAGAAGCTTAGCCAATTGTTGAAGTCAATCATTTTGTCCTTGTACTGTGGTATCATTCTGGGTGATGTCAGAATGCTACTCCGGGCCAGGGTCATACCTGCCTGGGCTACAAGATCGGAGAGCTCTTCCATGTCTCTCTTCATGTAGTCCAAGGAGGTACGTCTCAGGTCGTTCACACCAACATGGACAGTGACAGAGTCATATTTGTACTTGTTGTGGAGTGACCTGAATGCGTGGGTTATGTGGCGGATCATGGCATCCGACAGGCATCTGACAGTAAGCTTCTCCTTGTTTAGCTTGGTGAGGGGGACATCAGTGTGCCTGACTATAGAGTCACCTATGACTAGTGTGTTGGGTACGTTGTTTTGTCTTATTGACTGTGGTTGAGTGGCACACTGAGTCTGTGGGCTATGTGTCATTTGGTTGCCTGCATTTCTACTTTGGAGGTCTCTGTTGCTTGAGCAGATTATTATTGAGAGCCTCTGCAAATGTTTTTGTGTTTCTATGTGTGGATTTTGGTGGTGTAGATTTAGTGAGACTATGTGATTAGTGTGGTGTGGTGCAAGTGTTTACCTTCTCCTCTTGACTGTCAAGTTCAGTCTGGGTTGGAGAGAGCTTTACCTCCAGTTTGGCTAGATAAGTGCATCTCTCACAGCTGGTAGTGTTGGGTGGTAGGAGGAGAGGTTTGTCTGTGTACATGAGGCAATTTCTACATTGCCCCAAGATTCCCAGATTCATCAGACATGAGAGAACACTGGGAGCTGACCCTTGGACATGCCTGAATAAAAAAACTATTTTCCTCTAGATAAGTGAGGAAAGTGAGTACAAGAGCTGTTTTTCTCCAAGCAAGTGAGGAAAGTAAGTACCAAAACTGTTTTCCTCTAGGTAATGAGGAAGGTTGAGTGCTGTACTAATTAGTAGCTTATTTAGTGCTTACAACAAGTTCTGAACAAGTGCTGATTACGAATAAGCAAATTCAAGTGCTAAAACTAAGAATTTGTATATGGACTAAACTAGTTACAGGAAAGGGGGGAAGTTAGGGGTGCAGGGGGGCTTGCCCCCTGCATTAAAAATGTGTTCAATATTTTTGAATTTTCAGTCTTTTGGGATTCAGTCTTTTGGTTTGCCAGTTTTCTGAAGTAGACCCATATATATGTTGTGTATAGCTGTATAACTAATTTACTTTTGATATCCTTTTCCTAATGTTTATTATGAAAGGCCATATACCACATGCATGTTAAATTATGTTCACCTGTATATCATGCTGCCATATACCACATGCATGCTAAATTAAATTCACCTGTATATCACGGTGCCATATACCACACACATGCTAAATTAAATTCACTTGTATGTCATGGTGCCATATAGGTTCATAGGTAAGTACTAGGCTATCTGCCCGAGGACATCTGTAAGCCTAGCCAGAATGTGTTGGCTTTTGCCCCCCCCCCCCCGCTTAGATTGGTTCCCTGTGCCTCTGTCCAGCATAGCCATTAGTTCCCTGTGTCTCTGTCCAGCAGAGCCACTGCAGTGATCCCCGGGGTAAATTTTCTGTTTCCCATCCACTCGTCAAGGTTTCTCTTGAAGAGTGTTAGTGAGGGGCTCTGCTTAATGTAGATTGGAATCCTGTTCCAAAGCATGGGGAGTCTCTGGGACAGGAATCTATCCCTCCAGCATGTCCTATTTATCGTTGTGGTGAGGTTTAGATCCCTAGAGTGTGTGGCCCTTGGGGATTTGGAGCATGTCCATCAATTCTGGTTTGGACATGGCCTTTTATGTCAGGCAGAGATCACCTCTGAGTAAGCGGTATGCAACAGAGTACAGCTGGAGTTTCTTCAGTTGGGCTGCATAGGGCATCTGTTTGAGGCCAGTAATCCTCTTGGTGAGGTACTTCTGTGGTCTTTCCAGCTGTTGCAGGTGTCTTGTAAGGCACATCCCAAATGGGGTGTTGTACTCTATGATGGGTCTGATGATTGATGAGTAGAGAGGCACAATAACCTCTTTTGTTCTAGATGTGAACCCTTTTGTGATTAGGTGGGCCACATAGAAGGATTTTCTAACCACCTTGGCAATATGATTATCAAAGGAAAGATTACACTCTACTTGGGTCCCCAGATCCCTTATTACATTTTCTGTATTTAGGGACTACCATGTATGTGGTAGTTCACGGGTACTTTGTTTTTTCCAAAGAGGATGACTATGCACTGTTGCATTTAGCTTGAGGCCATGATTTTGACACCAGGTATCCATCTCAGTGAGACCCTTCTGGAGGATGTCTGTATCAGCCGGAGAGTCAATTATGGCCCCCAGTTTGCAGTCGTCTGTGAACTTGGTCAGCCCTAGTCCTCCTGTGTTTGCCTGTACCTCTGAGAAGTATATACTGAACAGGAGGGGTCCCAGGACTGAGCTCTGGGGGACACCACTTGTAACCGGTTTAGAGTCGGACTTAGAGCCTGTAACTCTCACAGTGTGGGTTTTATCCATGAGCCAGTTGGCAACCCATCTCATGACGCAGGGGTTTATGTTCAGGTTGGTGAGCTTGTCTATAATACCAGAATGGGGACTGGTGTCGAAGACCTTTGCGAGGTCTAGGTAGGCTGTGCGGAACTCATTTTCCTTGTACATTCCTCTGGTATGGTTGTGGGCCCTTTAGGTGTTGAAGTGTGCACTAAACCTGTGTGCCAGAATGTTGGCAATATCAGTTAGTTCAGTGTATTTTGTGCCATTCTGCACTAACTCGGAGCAGATCTGAGAGTTTCCACTTAGGTTCTTGACATAGCTAAAGAATGCTTTGTGGTTATCTTTGGAGTCCTTGGCTATTTTTCTTTTGAAGCTAGCCTTGGATGATTTTATGAGGGATCGTAGTTTCTTGCTGATACTGATAGGGGATGTCTTTCCTTCTTGGAATTTTACTCTCTTCTGTACTAGTTTCCTCCTTCTATTGTATAGCTTATTTATGGCAGGGGTCCACCAGACTGGTTTCCTTTTCTTGGAGGAGTGAGTCTTGGTTTTGCTTGGGATAGCACAATCCATGCATTCCTGCAGGTTCTCATAGAGTGCCTTTGTAAGGGATTCAGCAGCTTGGACAGGGTTGTCTTTTAGCATGTTGGCTGTGAACCTTTCCACCTCAGTCTTAAGTAATGTGAAGTTTGCTTTTGAAAAGTTTTTCACGGTGGTTTCCTTAATTGGGGGTGGGAGCGGAATGTGGATATCCAGAGTGATTAGTCTGTGGTTTGATCTAACCAGCAAGGGGTTGACCTCCGGTGTAGAACACCAGTTGCCCATGTTGGTGATGACCAGGTCCAATATGTTGTCACCCCTGGTGGAGGTGTTGACCAGGTGATCCAGGGCGTTCGAGTTTATAAATTCTAGGAAGCGTTGGGCAAGGGAGTTAGTACTTGAGTAGTTCTCTCAGTTAATGTTTGGGTAATTGAAATCACCCAATATTAGGGAGTTTGGTAGGACCTTCATATATTCCAGTGTCTCCAGAAACACGGAATGGGGGTCCTGGGTCATGGTGTGTGATCTGTAGCGAGCTACAATTTGAATTGCAGTGTTGCCTGTTCTTAGTTGCACATGGATGATCTCTGAGGCATTGTGCTGTGCCACTAACCTGGAGGTGTGGGTATCCTTGATGAATATGGATACACCCCCGCATTTTGTGTTTCGGTCCGGGTTCTGTGGCAGAAACGTATGGTATGAGTTATAGCCTGGTAGTGTTGGGGTGCTCTCTGGAGCCTTAAACCAGGTTTCCGTTACTGCACAGATATCGATGTTCTCCATACTGAGGAGTGCCTCGAGTGCATGCATTTTGAAGTTTTAGACTTCTGGCATTGAGTAGCATTACTCTCAGATTTTGGTTACTTGTGCTATTTATGGTGGTGGGTTTGTCTTTTGAGCCTTGCCTAAAAAAGGCACTATGGGGGCGGAAAAAGCCTTGGCCAGTGTTCGAAAGCCTAAGGGTAACAGGTGCAAGCCATGTCTTGGTAAGCAACGTGGCTTGTCGAGCATGTCATCCCAAGTAGACATATACTGGATCCCCTTTGAATGACACCAGAAACTTAGCCATTTATTGAAATTGATCATTTTTTCTTTATACTGTGACATAATTCTTGGTGAGGGCAGGATGCTGCTCGGGGTCAGGGTCATACCAGCCTGGGCTATGTGATCAGAGTACTCTTCCATGTCTCTTTTCATATAGTCCAGGGAGGCATGTCTCAGGTCATTCACACCAACATGGACAGTGACAGAGTTGTATTTGTACTTGTTCTGGAGCGACCTGAGTGCTTGTGTTACGTGGCGGATCCTGGCGCCTGACAGGCAGCTAACCGTAACCTTCTCCTTGTCCAGCCTAGTTATTGGGACGTCAGTGTGCCTGACCATAGATTCGCCTATTACTAATGTATTGGTTATGTTATTTTGCCTTAAGGCTGTGATTGCGTGGCACACTGATTATGTGAAGTATGTGTTTCATGGTTGGTGATGGGGTGTGGAGGTTGCTTGGGTGTCTGCTTTGAAGGTCTCTGTTGCTTTTGCAGATTTTTATTTAGTGCCTCCCGAGTATGTTTTCATGTATTCATGTGTGCTATTTGTCGGTGTTGGTTTAGCAGGTCGATGTGAGACTGGTGGTGTGTTGCCAGTATTTTCCTTCTCCTCTTAACTGTCAGTTCCAGTCTTGCGTTGAGAGAGCTTTGCCTCCAGTTTGGCTGTATAATTGCATCTCTTGCATGTATTAGTGTTTGGTGGTAGGAGGAGAGGGTTGTCTGTGTACATGAGGCAGTTGTAATATTGCCTCAAAATGCCCAGATTCACCAGTTGGACTAGAGTAGGGGTGTCTAACCTTTTGGCTTGCTGGGGCCGCATTGAGTGAACAGAAATGGTCTTTGGGCCGCATATAAAATATATCATATAGTTAACTCTTTTGTTGTTGCGGAAGACCACAGTCGAACTCCTGGCTGTACTGTAGATGCATTTGAACAATGAATAAATGCCTATTATTTGCCTTAAAATTCTAATTCTCATTCTAATTCTCTAATCTAACAGTTAACTCTAACATCTTAGTTAAAATATATATATATATATATATATATATATATATACATATATATATATATATATATATATATATATTTTTTTTTTTACAAATAAACAGATATTCACTACAGCACTAGCATTTCTCACTGGGAAAATCCAGTAGTCCATCTACGTAACATGTCAACATCAGCAGTCCTACAATACTATAATCCACAAAAATAACCCAACAAATTTGCAATAAAGTAAATAATTCACATTACTGACTTAATAAAACCATTCTGAATAAGCTACAAGAGGGACTCACCCAAACAAATAACTGGTGCCAGAAATATGGCCTCAAGCTAAATGCCAAAAAATGCATCATCACCCCCTTTGAGGAGAGTGATGTCCCCACAAATTATCACATTAATAACAATGTTGTAACCCTACAAATTATCACATTAATAACAATGTTGTAACCACGCAATCAGTCATATGGTACTTGGGCACCCAGGTTGATAGAAACCTGACTTTTGACCACCACGTTGTCTCCGTTGTATGGAAAGCTTTTTACATGGCCCACTTCATTAGTAAGGGTATCTCATCCAGTGACAAGGAGGTCATGACATCCCTGTAATCTTCCTTTACAAGAGCCATTATTGAGTGCAATACCCCTTTTGTCATGTGCCTCAGCAAAACACCCTGCCAAAAGAAAGACTGCAACCATTTCTGACAAAAAAGGTCAAAGGACTAAGTTCACTTGGTTATCCAAACAGACTAAAAAGATTCTTGCTTTCCTCTGTCTCTCACTGGCCCCTATAAATTTCATCACTGGCTTGCTTTCCAGGCTAAGAAAGATCCTGCCTTAAGAGACTTCCTCTACCTCAGAAATACTGGTTATATTTAAAACGCTCACTACAAAGACCACTGCCTTCACTGCAACATAAACAAGCCACTTTGTATGGACAGGTTCTTGATACAAAAACCTTCAACTTCTGTAAAAAGCTCCTCTCATTATCAAACAATGTACTTCAGCAACACAACAACTGGATGGCTGGATGGATAGCCATAAATGTAGTCCTTGGGTAAGTAGCATAGCCTTCATCAAACCAGATGAAAAATCCACATACTAACCTTTCCCAGCTGAATGGCTAAGATCTAATATTGGTTACTCAAGTCTACTTGCCCAAGAAGAGAGGCCTGTTTAAGAATTTCATTTGCAAAAATATATTCAGTATACATATTAAATCTCTCTTTCTTATACACACACACACACACACACACACACACACACACACACACACACATAAAAAAAGAAGCCCCTACTTGTAAAATAGGCAACCTCAGTAATCACATGACCCCCCACTCACTGAAATTGTCTGGAAGTCAAAATATCTGAAAAAAAATCATAATAGAGATGGATTCATCCATGCAATTTCCCACCACCAAAAAGACCATCAATAAATCAACAAACAACTGCTCGGCAAAAAGTAAATCAATACGAAAACCAGTGCTACATACTGGTGTAAACATATAACTTGTGTCAAACCCAGGTTAATCCATACCAAAAGATTGTTTCAGAGCTTCAGCTATGTACAAACAACATTCTACTGAAATCTTGTAAACTCATTGATGTTTGCCTTGCTGTAATTATAATTGTAAAAAAAAAAAATTTTTTGTTTATTCTGTACCTCAATGATTCTCATTGTTACCAGATGTAATCTCTGCCATATTGTATGAGTACTACATCCATGATTTGCTGTCTTTCTCTCTCTCTCTCTCATGTATTATATTATATTGTTTTGTGTTATTTTTGGAGTTTTTCTCCCCGGGCCTCCGCTGAAAATGGACCTGTGTCCAGTCGGACTTTCCCGGTAAACAAATGTAAAATTAAATAAAATAAATAAAAAACTTCCCTCCACTCTAAAGCCATTTGACAGTCAGACATTTTAATTTGTGCAGAAGTAATTCACAGACTGACAGTTTACTGAGCTGTAATGCTGACCTTTGCTTTTGAAAAAAACTGAACTATTGATAAAGTCTGGGAATTAAAGTGTAGAGAGGATTATTTGTTATTTATTATGTATTTATTTATTTTTGGAAAACATCTTTAAAACTGTTAAATTGATTACACACCCAGAAACACAGAAAAGTTATTGTGATATGTAAACCACAGACTGCTGCAAGAAATCAGTCACATTAGCACTCTATGCATACGTCCGAACCGATGAATCATACCTGCCAATTCCAAAAGAAGTAAAGTAGCTTAATAAGAAGGTTATTTGCAAAGTTACATGGCAGTTTATATTGGAAATAAGCATAGATTAATTATTAAAAAGGCTCTGTTTCTCTCATAATTATGCCGAAAAGTTTTCCAAGGTAAATACAACGTTCTGATTTAGTATGGAACAATACCTCTCAACCTTAGGGCAAGAAATCTGGACAAAGCGAAAAATAAAAGTGGGACACAGGCCCAAAAATAGTTATGCATTACAGACACCATTGAAACAACTGTAGCTGCAAACATTACACATCACTTATAATCTTTCTATCCCATCATTGTCAGTTAAACATTATATGGCTCATTCAGTCCTGCCTTCTTTTGCAACAAAGAAAACCATGCTTTGAAATGACAAATGAATTAAAAATATTAAAAATAATAAATAAAACACATTGCATCAACATCCTGCAAGCAACCACAGAGCTTTCACTGAAACTAGGGCTGCTTATTTCCCTAGAATGACAGCTCTCCCTAATTAAGTCTAATGGTATACAATCTACCAGGATCTGGACTACCCGAAATAAATTAAATTATGGCCTGTAAATTGAAAGTACACTTTGTTTTAATTAAACTATGTTTCTAAGCCTACTTATATTTTTTCAGTAACATCCCAATATCCATTTCCAGGTCACTTTACAAGACATTGGCAGTGGTAGACTTGGCATCCTTCAGAACCCCACAGGCCCACGCTAATACTGCTAGCATTGTCCATTAAATGTAAATATCCATCCACTGTAAATGGCAAGAAGCTATGTCTTAAAAAATCTATTTTTGGCATGTGTACCCAAGTATCAGGTTTTGAAACAAAGAAACATTCTCCACAGTCCGTAAGTCTCTGTCTTTAATAATCATCTATTGTTGCAGCACTCCCAACACATAAGCACACACATACACACTAAAACCCCCAACATTTAAAAATTGACATTGGGTCCACTTGATTGGCCAGTATTGATGATCCGCCAAAGCTATGCTTACTGTTGTACCACATGTACCACTGCTTAGAACCCACCAATGAAAAAACAGTACTTGGTGCAAACAGTACTAGGTGCTTTTTTGTTTGTCTGAAAAAACAATACAACTTTATATGCTACAGTCACACATAGTCAATCCACTACTGACCCATTAACCCTAGGCTGCTGTCTCATTCTTACTGTCTGGAATTGTATTACCTTGGATGACTACTTTTATTTCCTAAGCAAACGACACAAATTGGAAGATGAGGCAAAAATCCAGACATTCTTTGAAAATCCATAGTGTTAAGAGGTATGAGTTCATGTTCAATACAACACTCTCCCTGTCAGGAAAGCTGCAATTTAATGTAAGTGTACTTTTAATGTACAATATATTTGTGAGCTAAATTGTTTGTGTTCAGTAGGTAGACTGATCATTGTTAGCCTCTTTGTGCATGTGTCTCCCTCTGTCTCACACACACACACACACACACACACACACACACACACACACACACACACACACACACACACACACTCTCTTCTTCTACTTTCACGCACACAATTCTGCTTTCATGCATGCACTCACTCCGTACTTACCGGTTAACACAGGTAAGTGCTGTCCCTTTCAAAGGCAATGGTGGCAAATCCATACACGAGTTCCTCTTCAGCGAGAACACATTTACTGATTGTTCGGCGCAAAATAATGGCGTAAACACACTGACCCTTTTTGGCACAAAAACAAAACTAGAAGGGTGCTTTGGCATATGTGCACACTGACATGAGCGTTACAGGTCACAGGAGCGGAAAACACAATGCAAAAAAGTGTTTTGGGGCATGCGTACATCAGTGTTGCAGTTAGAGGTTGAGGGCCGCATGGAAGAGCACTGAGGGCCTCATGCGGCCGCGGGCCACAGGTTGGACACATCTGGACTAGAGAGTACACCTGAAACTGCCCTTTGGACATGCCTGAATAGGTAAAGTGAGCTGTTCTACTGATTGGCTGGTAGGGACGAATAGAGAGCCTTGTCCTTCTGGACAATATAGGGGATCTATTGCTAGGGTTAATTAGTGCTTGCTATGAGTTTTAAGCAAGTGCTGGGCTGTAAAATGAATGGTTTGAGTGCTTAGGTTGAAAGTTTGTCTAGTTCCAAGGGAAAAATTGAGGAGTAGACTTTGTGGAGCCAGGAATAGTTTAACCCTAGCTAACTGTCGCTGCCCGGCATGCAAAACCGCGCAAATGCGGTTTTTATAGCAGGGAAATGAAAGAGAGAGAAATTAACCCAAAATGGCCAATAAACTACTAACTTCTGTGCTACAGCAAACAAGGCGCACAAATTTCAGAAAGAAACAAATCAAATGAGCAGGCACAATAAGCCTTTAACCAGAAATTCCCAGCTCAGAAGGGCAGAATCTAGCCTCTCTTCCCATGAGAGTGCAGACCACAAACCTTCTTAATGTAAAATAACTGGCCTGAAGCCCAAGTGCTCAAACCAGAACTAATGCGCTTTTAGAGTAAGAGACACTGAGCCTTCAGTCAGCAATTCCCAACTTAGAAGGATGTAAGCTACCTGTCCTGCCACAACAATGCAGTCCACAAACCTTTTTAATGTAAAACAACTGGTCTGAAGCCCAAGTGCTTAAACCAAAAGGCTTAGAATAACAGTTACAATTGAATCGGGCTACTACCAAGCAGTAATAACTGCAGCAGAATAATACAATTGAGAACTTTTAAGAAGGACAAGCAAAATATGGTAATAAAGTGGGAGGAAACACAATTACAGTAAAAGCAGTTTTTTTTATAACAATAAAAAATGAGCAAACTGATTTAAACAAATTACCCAATTAACCAGTAAAAAAACTCAGGGCTGAGCCCTGTTCCAGCAGTCTTCAATTAGACAAGTTCAGGCCTAATTGGGTATGCCTTCTCAAATGTTCTCTCTGTATTTGGCAGTTTGTAGACCAGAAAATGCTTCTGTACTCTATCTGGGTAAGGACTGACTGAGAAGTCAGGGGAACATGTCTCTCTTCATGTATCTTTGTACTTGATATTCATGCTCTTTTGGAAGGGTGTCAAAAGAAAGCATGGAAGTCCTTATAAACATTATTGGTGCAACTAGTCGATAGGGCTGCCAGCTGTCTCACTTCCAGAACAATCCTATTTGGGCAGTCCTGTCTTATGGGAGGCATGAAAATGGAAAATGCGTTTGATATTTTATCTTCTGACTTTCCTTTAAATCTCACAGAAATCTTTGATGTTACATTTGTTAATTTTAATATATAAAATGTTATGAACAACCAACACTTAAAGCTTAGCATTTCAGTACTGTGATGCGGCGTATGTAAATTTGTCAGAGGTGACCACTACCTTTAAACCCTTGACTGATATAATTGCTTAGTTTTGCTTTGAAAGGAATGGCTGCATTGGAAGCAGCTGTGAATCAGTGCAAGTTCTCTTCTAGTTTGCAATAAATGTGGTGGAAAACAGTTTCATCACTCTTTGTCTTTTTTATAGCAGCTGCTGAGCTTTTGCCATCAGCAAGACTAATTGCATATATATGGTTGCCAGTAGTACCTGACAAGTTAAACTACAGATTTCTCTGTATCTATGATATGTCATGCAGGTGGAGACATTTTCATCTGCAAAATATGTGAGACATTAAGCTTAAAAAAACTAAAGTTGGTGGACTTCTGTTCCTTTCATTTCAAGGCAAGGAAATGAAAGTTTGATAAAGTACAAGCAGTTTACTGGTACCAAGAGAATACTGGAACCATATTGAAGGGAGAAAAGCAAACTAAGGTGCGAGTAAAACTGTAGAAGTAGGTGGAGTTTTATTTTAAACATGCTTTTGTCCAGCCTTTCATCCCTTTTTTACATTGGAATGCCTACATTTCTTAAAACTAAAAACAAAAATTGAAAAAGTACTTGTTTACTTTAGTGTTTTTATCATATACAACAAGCACTGAAAATGCTTTGCTATATAATACTCAGTTTGTATTATGTAATGTTTTATACTAATATTAATAAAAAAAATTTGCTTAGTTTCTTTTTTCCCCTTTTAGCATCCTTCCAAACATTAATGACATGAAGTGGGGTATTTGCCTTTCAGTCCCTCCACAAGTTTAATGAAGTCATCAAACGTCCAGTCTTTCAAGTCCATTTTTAATTGTAAAGGCATATTTCACAAATGTGATTGATGCTTTGTAGTCTGACATTTATTCATTAATTTCAGTGTTGCTTGTATTCTTCTTCTTCCTGTTCATTTCCGTCTTCCAACCCCAGGCTCTGGTTCAAGTCCAAGGTACTCCTGTGTCTTCCAATCAACTCTTGCACTTTTTCTGTAGCTCAAGCATTTCCTTTGGAACGTTAGAAAAGGTTTCACTGGCATAGTCTTTCTATTTGTTTTATTATCCAAAGAGCGAGAAGCAGAGTCTCATCCTGTTTGATGATTCACATTTTTTGGACAAACTTTTATATTTCTTCCTTAGCTTGTTCTGCTTCAAAAAAATCACCTTGAACCTCCAGGAAAAAAATGTTCTGAATGCAGCTGGGTAAAACAGCTTGAATCTCACACCTGCCTCTCCTCTTTCCTTGACAGATGGGATAAACGTTTCCAGTTTTTAATAATTTGCCCTTCTGCCATGGTTTTGTCATGATCAGCTTTTTCTGCTGGTATGATTGTAGCTTTACTAATACAGGTCTTGGTTACTTTTTCATGGATGGCTTTGGAGCCCTTTCAGTTAACAAATCCTTCTGTGGAATATCAGTCCAGTTTCTGGTTGGTGCTTTCATAAAGTCCGTACAGTCAGTTCCTTTCAATTTCTCTGGTACAGCAGAAAATCTCAGTTTTTTTCTGCGTGCTGTGTCTTCTGACTCTACCATTTTTTTGAAATGGCTCTTCTTTAGCAGTCTCATACTCAGTCAGCCCTTTCGTCTAGCTGCTGTTTAAAGCATCTTCCATTTTTCCAGCCTTATATTTGAGTTGAAATACTTCCTTGATGTTTCATTTATTTTAATCAGCTCTGAAAATGTGATCCTGGCAGCCAATTCCCTTGTATAGCTAAACCGTTTAGGCAGTTTCTTGACTTTAACGGTCTAATGCTAACTTCACACCAAGTCCTGTCCCAGTGGCAAAGGTTACTCCTTATAAGTTCCTATGGGGCTCTTGTTTTGTGAGTATAAATACATTTGTACAGGAAATGCTTTCTCAAACAGAAGTGGAGAAACAATTATTCTCTGTAATTTGTATATATTTCTGACATTTTAAGTATATAATTCCATTTTATCCAGCAGTAGTATAACAAAGTTATCACAGTATATGCTTGCTTGCTTCTTTCGGCTTTTCCCGGTTAGGGGTCGCCACAGCGAAACTCCGGTCCGCTAATGATTGGCAGTTGATTTTTACGTACCGGCTTGCCAGGCCTGACACACAACCTTCAACGAAGGTACGCCCATTCACGCATGTCTCCACGCAGAAGACACTCTAGCTGAGAATCAAACTGGACAGCGTCTTACTGTGAGGTGACAACGCTACCGCAGCACCACCACAGTATATAATTAGAAAAATAATTTGTATCCATAGTATATAGTATGCACAGAGTTAGGAAGTCATCATGAAATAAAAAGTGTCTTCCAGTAAGTTAGAACTTTACCCGGTTTTAAGTAAAATTTGCTCACAAAGTGTTGTGCTCAATAGTTGTCACTGTGTTTTGCATACTGGCTCAGAATGTTCCTCCAGTAAGGCTTTTTAGCAGCTTTCAAATCTTTTGGTCTGTATTGTGGGTCTGAGTTCTTAACATGTATGAATGGAATGTGAATAAGGTTCTTCCATCAGCTAGTAGCTCATACCTAACTCTTCCTTTGTGCATTGTTTGAAGGAGTATGTCTCCTTCCACCAGTGTGTATTTGTAGTATTGCTAGAGTCTCTTTTTGTATTTGTTTTTGTGTCCCTCCTTCTAGCTTCATTTTCCTTGCTTAGCGCTGTTACATATACTTATCTATGAATTTTAGTTCATCCATTTTTCATTCCCTGCTATAGTTGTATTTATTTTTTGTCCATTCATTTATTAAGGATGGGTGATGTGGTCCAAGGACCATTCTCAGCTACTCTCCAGTATTACCCCCTTGTCCTCATACTGCCTCTTGCTTTTCCTTCTTTGTTACGTTTCCTACTTGCTCCTGTTCCTTCACTATCTCTTCGCATTCCCATCTACTACAACATCCGCTTCTCATCTGCTCCCCGTCAGCTCATAAACACTTCCATTCTCCTTGTCCAACATTCTTATCATCATGTTGTTACCTTCTGTTTGCCTGTTTCACTCTTTTTGCAGTTCCCCTTATTCCCCCTACCCATTGATATCCTAATGCTGGAATGCTGTTTTTTTGTTAATAGGCCCACTTATTACATTTTTAATACCCCCTCCCCATTCCATTGCTTAGTTGCTACCAAATTGTCTACTTTGGCTTTTTCAGTCCCACTTCTCATTCCATTTTCCCCTGAAATTGTTTGTGCTGTACTGTTTTTAACATCTTTATTTTTTACAGAAATAAAACTGCAAGAGTTAGAGATGGCAACAGAACCAAACTAAAACAAAAATAATATGCCACCAACAGAGATAATTGGGGGAAAAAGAACACCATCAACAAATTAGTCATTTGAGGGCTTTTATTCTTTATGTCTAGTTGTGACAAAGTTCTAAACTAATATAAAGCATAACCACGTGTTAAATAACATCCGTAGATCACATGGTTCCACATATATACATAACCACGTGTTAAATAACATCCGTAGATCACATGGTTCCACATATATACATAACCACGTGTTAAATAACATCCGTAGATCACATGGTTCCACATATATACATAACCACGTGTTAAATAACATCCGTAGATCACATGGTTCCACATATATACATAACCACGTGTTAAATAACATCCGAGATCACATGGTTCCACATATATACATAACCACGTGTTAAATAACATCCGTAGATCACATGGTTCCACATATATACATAACCACGTGTTAAATAACATCCGTAGATCACATGGTTCCACATATATACATAACCACGTGTTAAATAACATCCGTAGATCACATGGTTCCACATATATACATAACCACGTGTTAAATAACATCCGTAGATCACATGGTTCCACATATATACATAACCACGTGTTAAATAACATCCGTAGATCACATGGTTCCACATATATACATAACCACGTGTTAAATAACATCCGTAGATCACATGGTTCCACATATATACATAACCACGTGTTAAATAACATCCGTAGATCACATGGTTCCACAGATTTCACACAATAGCTGCCATCATTGCATAAAAACACACACAGACAAAAATATAGACATACAGAAGTGGCAAATTTCATGACACCCATGCAAATGGACAATACAGTTACGACTGCTGAATCTCACAGAAATGCACTCTATAAGCACTTGCACGACTGGATGGATCGTGCTATTCCAAACAGAACCAAGACGCTATCCTCCAAAAAAGGAAGCCAATCTGGTGGTCCCCTGCCATAAACAAACTCTGCAACAGAAGGAAGAAACTATATTGCAAAAGAGAGTAAAATCCCATGAGTAGAGGAGCTCCCTGGTCAGCCTCAGTAAAAAGTTGAGATCCCTTATAAAATCATCCAAAGCTAGCTACGAAAACAAAATCGCAACTGATTCTAGGGACAACCACAAACCATTCTATAGCTATGTCAAGAATCTCAATGGCAACACCCAGATCTGCTCTCAGTTACAGCACAATGGCACGAAAATTACAGAACCAGCTGATATTGCCACCATCCTGGCAGATAGGTTCACTGCTAACTTTACCCCCCCCTCTCACCCCCCTAAAGGGTCCATATCTATACAGGAAGAATGCAGAGTCCCTGTAATCACAACTATGCAGGTAAAATCTGCCCTCTCTAAAGCCAAAAACACAGCATCCATGGGACCGGACAACATCCCAAGGTGCATTTTACACGGACTTCAGAATGAACTGGCTCCCCACCTAAGCAGCATGTTCAGTCATAGCCTCACGTCAGGCTTTGTGCCCACTGAATGGCGCACAGCAACAGTTATCCCACTCCATAAAGGGTTAGCCACCCCTGATCCTGGGAACTATCGCCCTATTAGCCTGATGAGCCTGGTCTGTAAGGCCATGGAATGTATCATCATGGAACTCAAAGACATTGGTAACCTCCAAACTCTGGACCTCAACCCAGTTCGAGTTTGTGAAAGGCAGATCATGCCTCCTGAACCTGATTGACTTCTTTGAGGCAGTCACCAAAGCCGAAGACGAGGGTAATGTGGTTCAAAGGTAGGTCACACAGCCTGTCTTGACCTCGCCAAGGCTTTTGACACCATCCCCCATTCTGGAATTATAGCTAAACTCACTAAACTAGGTATAAAGCCCTATGTCACAAGATAGGTTGCCAACTGGCTCACTGACAGAACCCACACTGTAAAAGTTGCAGACTCAAAAATCTGACTTCAAACCAGTGACAAGTGGAGTACCACAGGGTTCAGTCCTGGGACCTCTCCTGTTTGGTGTCTACTTCTCTGAAGTACAGACTAACACAGAAGGCCTTTGGCTAACGAAGTTCACAGATGACTGCAAACTAGGAGCCATAGTCAAGTCCCCAAATGATGTGGACATCCTACATAAGGGCCTCACTGAGACAGATGTCTGAGCCATGGCCTCAAGCTCAGTGCCAAAAAGTGCATTGTTATCCCCTTTGGTAAAAACTCTGTACCCATGAATTTATCACAGTCTACTTAATGCCGAATGTGTGATGAGGCATCTTGGTACCCAGTAGTCTCTCCTTTGATAATCACATCACCACATTAGTCAGGAAATCCTTCTACGTGGCGCACCTCATCACAAAAGGGTTCTCATCCAGGAAAAAAAGAGATCATTGTTCCCCTCTTCTCGACACACATTATTCCCATTATAGAGTGCAACACCCCTTTTGGAATGTACCTTACAAGACATCTGCAGCAGCTGGAAGTTCCACAGAAGAACCTCACAAAGAGGATTACTGGCCTCAAACAGATTCCCTACACTGACCATCTCAAAAACTCCAGCTTTACTCTGTAGCATATCGCTTACTCCGAGGTGATCTCTGCTTAACATAGAAAGCTATGTCAAACCCAGAGCTGTTAGACATGCTACACCTAAAGAAATCCCAATCCCTCCAAGCTACATGCTCTAGGGACCTAAACCTTGTCACCACAATAAACAGGACTTGCTGGAGGGATAGATTCCTATCCCAGAGACTTCCCATACTCTGGAACAGGCTACCCATCTATGTCAAACAAAGTTCCTCATTAGCACCCTTCAAGAACAATCTTGATGAGTGGATGGGAAATACACTCCGGGGATCAGTTCTGTGGCTCTGCTCGACAGGGGCACAGGAAAATAACTTTCTTGGGTGGCGTAAGTCAGGGAACCTTGTTGGCTAGGCTTACTTAGGCCCTTGAGCTGATAGCCTAGTACCTACCTATAAACCTACAAAAGCTTAAACATATATTTAGAAGTTAATTTATAAAAAATGTCATAGTTAAAATGGCAATACTGCACATATTTGCTCACTGGTTTATATCACATAATCAAAATCCCAAAATATCGAACACCATAAGCTCCAACTTAGAATTTTGAAATGTGATATAATCATAAGCTCAGAAAAGCGAATTTTTTCCCAGGGAAATAAATCGCTGTTCCAAGAAACACACACACAACAGAAGCACACCAAAAAAAGTAATCCACACACATATATACACTTAAAATCCTACTTCTAACCCTACACTTGACCGTACATACACTACTATCTATCCAGTTACCTTAACCCTAACCCTAAGGTCTGTAACTATTGCACACTCACCTTACCCGCTCCCTAACCCTAAGGTCCCTAACTATCGTACACTCACCTTACCCGCTCCCTAACCCTAAGGTCCCTAACTATCCCATTCCCACACTCACCTTAACCCGGTCCATTCACACACTTACCTTAACCCGGTCTGTAACCTTTGCACCACAGTGGAGAAAATAGCGAAGCGGCAGAAACAGCCCTCCGAATTCTTTCCCTAGGAAAGAAGTCTATGTTCTGCAGCTTCGCTATTTTCAGCATTCGCTGTTTTGGGTTCGATTATTATAACATTTGAAGTTTTACTACTTCAATGTTATGATATAAACCCTTTGCTCACAGATTTTTATGGTGCATTTCTTATTTATTATTCCATTTAAGCCAAGATCCCTGTCAGCATATAAAAACAGTTGCCAAATAAACCTCCTTACAGTCCAATAAATTGTTAGTCGTCACCATACCATATGTCTTATTGTAGATATAACCCACGACAAAAAAAATATACTTTTTGAATGACTTACAGTGATCAAAATGCTTGGCTGAAGTGTTAGAAAAATCCTTGTTTTTATTCAGCAAAACATGTTCCTAAACGTGGCTTTACACACACAGCTGTTGCAGGCATTACAAATTGCCAATTATACAATGACTCCCCCCCCATTAATATTCCAAAACGTGCACGCTGATTGGTCAGCATGCCCATTGTAAATCACTTATACTAATGGAAAAAGGTCCAGTTGCCTGGACTTTTTCCATTAGTAGAAGTCTTTTTTTTTTGTTACAGCAACGGAGAATGAAAGAGCTCCATTGCTGTAATCTCGCTATGTTAAATGGGTTTAACATCGTGAGACAGCTTAAAAAGAAAAGCAACAGAGATCTTCCTTTCTCTGTTGCTTTTTTTTAACCCGTCTCTCTCTCTCTTAAACGGGTTTAACATAGTGAGACAGCTTTAAAAAAGCAACGGAGAAAGGAAGATCTCTGTTGCTTTTCTTTTAAACTTTTAAACTCCCTTAACATAGCAAGACACCTTTTAAAAGCAATGGAGATCTTACTTTCTCCGTTGCTTCCAGACACAGCTCTGATGTACTGCGTAAGTACATCAGAACTGCCGCAGAATACCAGACAGCTGCGGAAGGGCAACACAGAAGCATTATACAATGCCATTATTTAAGAAAAGTTAAGTATTTTTTTCTTAAGTAATGTCATTGCATAATAACAATAACCCACTTCTGGGTGTGGGTAATGCTGGATTTACTCACAGTTGTCTTTGGCCATTTGGGCTTCGCCCTCATGACCAAACCACACCAACCGTGGGTAAATCCAGCATTACCCACACCCAGGCGTGGGTTATTGCTTAAATACACCACATATTCAGAGTTACAATTAAGCCTAAATATGGCCATCACTGTCTTATTTTGATGCTTCAAATGAACACTCTGACCCTTGTAAATGTACCTACATTGTTTACACCCATTACAGGGATATGTACCAAACGGGAACTTGTTTCCCAAATCTAAATCAGCATTATGTTTCACTAAGCTCTTAATGTGAATTAACACCTGTGATTTATCATAAATTGTTGTTACCAGTGACATTTTTTGTCTGCTAAACCATTCCTTATCTTAACTGTATCAACACATATAGGAAATGAAAAAGCAGTATTGAAAAGTCTCTGTGCCAGGCTAATCTTATTTTGTTTTTTTACCCTTGAATTAATATTGGTTGAAACTGGACCCACCTGTTTTGAATTACTTCCCTCATAATTTCATCTGTTCATCTAACATGCATCAAAAATCAGCCTGCTAAAGAAATACATCATCAGTAATTAGGTGACTAAGTCTAGTGAACTGAACCCTAATAGTGTTCCACTGGATAAATGATGGATGACAACTATCATATTGTAAATATTTATTCACAAAAGTGGCTTTTCTGTGAATGTTATTGTGAAAACAGGAAGAAATCCTATCCAACATTAAAGTGAGGTCTAAAAAATGAATGTTGGACCCAATATAACCTAATGGGAAAGCTAAAAATCTAGCACTAATATTTATCTTCTTCAAAAATAGCCCAAATTCTGCCTTAGCACTTTCCAATGAAAATTAAAGTTCATCTGTGTAACTTCCTAAATTTTACATGACACAGAAAAGTGTATGTTTCATTAAAACATCATGATCCCACCATTTCATTAATATACAAATACTGGCACCAGTATACACCCTGAGCCACACCTCTGAGCTGGTGATAAATGTCAGTCTGGAACATTAGCAGAAACGTATTAATAAGTACTAAATCTAACAACAAATACGTATTGATGTTACTCTCTGTTAAATTTTAACACAAGCTTAAATAACTTCTTACACACACTATACCCCAATCTTGCGTTAAAGATGTATACAAAGAAATGGCATCAGTAGTTAAAAGCATACCTTCAGTACCTTTTGAAAGAATAATTTCTAAGTAAGTATAAACAAACTCAAGAATCTTTCCAAATAAATTATAATAAATTCACGATGAGCAGAAGCAATCGGTTTTAATGGTGGATCCATGTTACTTTTGTGAATTGTAGGTGCCAACTTTCAGAAAATAATTCATCATAAACTCGTATTCAGCAAAATCAATTTGACCTTGGTGCAGAAGGTCAACAAGACATCAGTCTGTATGTCTGAATTTGTTGTCCATGGACTGCTTGGAAACAATCTTGTAACATGATATATCAGATAATAGTTATACCATCTTGCTATTGTAGACATTCGTATCCATAATGATCACCCCATTATTTTTGTCCACTTTCATAATATGTATTTCTGTTCCTTTTGTAGGTTACTTAAAACTTTCATTAATGCTTAAATTAAAAAAAAATCTTCTTGTTGGTTTCTTGCTACAAGTTTTTCTAAATCTTTTTCACAAGGTTTTAAAAAGATATTTAAAGTACTCACAAATGCTGGATTATACATAATCCTACTTCTTATCACGTCACCGTTATCACAGTTAGATTTTGCATGAAGTCACACACTTTATCAAAAGTTTAACTTTCTAACAAATGTAAGTCTATTAGTAATATTAATTCTCTTAGTAGGTATAAGTGATAACACTGTCTTTAACAATTTATACTAATTTTTATGAAGTACAGGAGAGCTAAAATTTAAAATAGGACCATCATAATTTATTTCCACCTTCCTTGACTTCTTGATCTGGAGTCCCCCCCCCCCGATCATACCGATTTGAAGTTGTACCGAAAAGGGGCCTGCAAGTTATCAGCCTTTGAATGAGATGAACGTTTTTGAAATAACATATTTTGTTTTCTGCTCTGTGTTTAAATCAACCATTGTATTATTGCTTGCTAGTTGAGCAGAATTTAGTCAATAAGCATTCCTGTGGTTTTTAATTCGTGTTAGTAACTGCAGTTTCTTAGGCTGGAACTACATTGATGAGTGAATTGCATTGCTATTATTTTTTGTGCTACATTGAATGTATTAACTGTTCAACTTAGATTGCTAAACTTGGATCCTAATTCTCTGCCTTCTACACTTCATTTTCAGCTAAACTTGTAACCCTGGTATTGCTCTAAAGACATACGTAACCCTATATACACAGATGTCATCCATGAATTAATCTTCATCGCTGATGAATTGAGAACACAGGCTACCTGACTCATGCTTTGTATGTTAATCCCTATATGTTTAGTTTATGACGAATGCTGTAGTATTCCAACAAGAAATCTTAAAGCCTTTTTAAAAAATAATTATTTTCACCTACCTGTTTAATGCTGTGGCATGCACACTCAGTTGGATACCAGCACCAAGCCCCTATATGCTATTTAGTCCAAACGTAATACACCAAGTGCTTATATGTTAGACTCTAGTGAATAACCACAATCTTGCCACACAGAGCTCCAATAAAGGCTGTCCTCAACACAGATACACAAGGATGTCACCAAGGAACTAGGGTTCACATGAAGTAAAAAAATAAGTCTTTAATTTCTCCAACACATGACGAATACCGAAAGTTTACACAGTAAGATTAAGCACTTTCATCTTACAGAAGACTTCATCAGGATAACAAAACCCTTCACTGCACCACTTTCTAGTACAACACATAGCTCCCAATTGATTAAACAATTAAATCAATGATTTATGCAAATGATGTCAAGGAACTCGTATTTAAAAAAAAACAGCTATATCATTATTTATATTGTAATTGTTGGACAACTGCATACTACGTAAATCAAATATTATACTTTTGTTGTCAAATTTTATAATCAAATTTTATAATGAAACACTTATAAAATCCTAAAAGTATATATGTATGTACATATAAAAACACATTTTAAGACATAAAAAACTGCTCATACAGAAATTCTCGAAGAGCCCTCCATTAAAAACACATTACATAAAGGAATGTGTTTTTTAATGGAGGGCTCTTCGAGAATATAAATAGTGATATAGCTGGTTTTTTTTTAAATACAAGTTCCTTGACATTTGAATAAATCATTGATTTAGTTGTTTAACCATTGGGAGTCATGTGTTGTATTATAAAGTGGTACAGTGAAGGGTTTTGTTATTCTGATGAAGTCTTCTGTAAGAAGATGAAAGTGCTTAATCTTACTGTGTAAACTTTTGGTATTCATCGTGTGCTGGAGAAATTAAATTTTTTACTTCATGTGAGCCTTGGTTCCTTGGTGACATCATCGTGCATCTGTGTTGAGGAGGGACAGCCTTTATTGGAGAGCTGTGTGGCAAGATTGTGGTTATGTCAGTGTTTTCAGACCAGCGTTTACGTGTTTTATTAGACTCTAGTGAATGTTAACAATATTAACGGTAATCACATCAAGCAAATCTAGTCATTCTACCCTCAAACATGCTCCCCAGTTGAATTGCACTGTTTATTAACCTCTGCGTGCTAAAACATGGTTCTGCATTATTTAACCAACCTGTGTCCTGCCCACTCTGTTTCGCCCTTGCTAGTCTCGGGCTTTACTCTGTTCCTCTACCCTGCCCCCATTCCCACCCACCCTCATTTCAGTTGCATTTATTTTAACCCTCAGCCCTCCCATCTCATCCCACATCCAATTGTAGACCACATCCAATCAGCCTTTCTCTACTCTTAACTAATACCCATTATACAAGTTCTACTCCCACTCCATTGTTTCACTGCCTTTTACTTTTGCCTATAACTACCTAATTTGTGTGGTCCTTCCCTTACTGTCTCTATTTTTCTCTGTTACCCTTCTCACTTTTAATTCTCACGTTTCACTTACTTTTCATTCACAGAAACATACTCCATTAACCTTAAATAATATTGAAGTCCCTGATTGCCATATATATCCTACTATAGCAAACCAAACTATTTGTAACAACTTACTCTTTCCAGCTATTACATGGAATAAGTTTATCCATTTTATCTTAACACTTGCACTTCTCACTTTAACTTCACATTTCACATCTTACCATTTTCCACTAGCTATATCACAATGTAACCATAAACATACTATGTACTGCCAAGCATCTAAGCAAACAGCTCATTTTAAAATATCTCACATCCTCAACAGTTCTGTCTTAGTCCAATAATTTCATAGAGTTACTATTGTCAATACACCTACAAAAAACATCACATTCAGATACCACAAGCACATCACCATACACATGCAAATAATAGCTTAGGTAGCCACAAAACTCCTAACCATTGAGGACATACACCCAAATCCAGGGCCAGATCAACTCCACTCTACCGACACTTGCACATCAAAACCACTTAACATACCTCATAAAAGCTCAGCTCTATTCTCAACTTGAATGTCTGATGTCTGGTTAATAAAGTCCATGAACTAGAGGCTGTCCTATCACACTGTTCCCCAGACTTAGCCTTCATGAGACTCGACTTAAACCCCTTATCCCTGACAGTGAAGTTACACTTTCTGGGTATAACATAATTCATACTGACAGAACTAATAAAAAAAGGTAGGGGAGTAGCTATCTATTCAAAACCAACTTAAATGTACAACTTTTGAATCTAAATATAACCATACCTAGTAATACTGACCTACTGCTTAACAAACTACAGATTAATTCTAATTAGCATATAACCGTGGCTGCCATTTATATCCCGTCTGGAAACAGTATATCCACTATAGAGCACATCCTCCAAAGTATCACTAATCTTACCTCACAAGAAGCTATTATTTTGGGTGACCTGAACACTGACTGGTCAACTTGTAACTCCAAAAATCCAAGTAACCACATACATCTTTGTGGCTTCTCACAAATTACACTAACACCTACCAGAATAGACAAAAGGTCTAATAGGAACTCCATTCTTCATTTGGACCCTGACAAACAAACCCTCCCATTACCTAAATACCCATTGCCTACCAGACAACATTGGTGACCACATACCTGTCTACCTGTTAAGGCAATGCATCTACCAGTCTAAGCATACAGTTTACCGTCAAATTCACAATAAAAAAAAAACTTTAGCCTGCAGGAGCTAATTTACACTCTAAAGCATTGCAGCTGGTCCCTACTGAAAAAACTTGCCCCTAGATGTATCAGTCAGTCACTTCAATAACACCTTCCTCAACAGTTTGGCACCTTCCAGAACAGTTTGCGTTGAATCCAATCATGCCCAATGGCTTACTCCTGAAACTAAAACCCTCCTCAAGCTAGGGGACTAGGCCTGGATCTCATGGCATACTAGCAAAACTCCGCTAGATCATGTAACCTACCTACAACTTAGAAATAAGGTTAAACAACAAATCAAAGAAGACAAAAAAAACTACTATACTAATATGCAACTATTAAAAAGAAAGCACCCACAGAAATTTTGGGCTACAGTCAATAATATTCTCCACCACAGTGACACTACTACTCCCTCCCCCACATTACCTACCAGCTCAGGAACTATTGCTGAACAATTCAATAAATTCTTTACAGAAAGCATTCTAGCTCTTACTAAAACAAACCCGTACAATACTCGCACAACACTCACTCCAAACAACAACATAAAGTGTACCTTCTCATTCCACCCTATCCCTGCTAAAACTGTAGAGAAACTCCTAAACAAACTAAGACCCACCACAACTGCAGCAGATAATCTTCCATCAGAATTTCTAAAAATAGCAGTTGAAGCTATATCCTACCCTGTATCTGTCCTGCTTAACCGCTCCATTGCTGAAAACTATGTTCTGTCTCTCTGGAAAATTACCCACATAATACCCCTGCACAAAGGTGGATTATCAACTGAACATGCTAATTACAGACCCATAGCTATTCTTTCCCCACTTCCCAAACTCTGGGAGGAAATGCATACATTTACAACTTATGAAATACCTTGCAGCCAATAACTTACTAGCTATTTCCCAACACAGTTTCAGACCTTCTCACAGAAAAACTACAGCTCTTCTCATCTTCACCAATATGATAAACCGATATAGGAACACTGGTAACTTAGTCTCTTCAGTTTTCCTTCACATGTCTAAGGCTTTCGACACGGTCTTCCATAGCAAACTATTGACCAGCCTCTCCAACCTAAAAATTAATCACTGTAGTCTCTCTCCTGGTTCCAGAGTTACTTAATTGGTTGCCAGCAGGCCGTTCAGTGGCTTAATGACCTCTCACCACTCCTCTCTATTACCCTTGGGATCTCACAGGGCTCCATTCTTGGCCCTTTCCTTTTCAGTGTTTTTACTAATAACCTCAACACAGCTACTTCGCAAGTTACCATTATTCAATACGCAGATGATTCTACATTAATTTGTGCATCTCCTACCATGCAACAACTTCAGGATAGAACACAACAGGCCTTTAATGACATTGAGGACTGGTTGTCAAACTCTCAGCTCATATTCAATCCCAGTAAAGCAAAACTTATGATCTTTCAACCTACCAAATCAGTTGTTCTTCCCTAACATTCCATATCACAGCAAAAACAACACAAAAATCACTCCTGAACCTAATACCAAACTACTTGGAGTCTTAATAGATGATAAACTAAGATTCGACTCTCACATATCACAAACAGTTAAGAAAGTCCTTAAAAGGATGGGTACCCTCTATTGAAATAAATTCTTAACAGACTCCCCAAGAACTGCCATTGCCAGAACACACCTCCTGGCAGCTGTACTATATGCCTCAGCCATCCTTGCCAACCTCAAAAAGGCTGACTTAGAAAAATTAAATGCATGCTACAATAAAATTGCTAAGTTTGCCACCAGTTCAGCTTATAGATCTCACCACTGTCTGGCTCTAAAAAAAAACTTTCCTGGCTGGAATTACCACAGCTTCTAGCATATAACCAGTTAACCATGGCCCACAAGCTAAGATACCAGCTCTTCAACACCTATTACTCCCCTACTCTAACACTTGCTCACTTCATTCAACAAATGCATCTTTATACAGGTCTCTAAAGCCAATAATTCTGCAGGAGAATCCCTATGTTCTTGCTTCATTTCTAAAGCCTGAACTCTTTACCCCACAATGTCAGATCTGCTAACAGTATAACCCAGTTTAAGAAACTACACAAAGTTTATCTGACAGATACATGGCAATGTTCATGCAATACCCCTGGCTGAGCACTTCCATCCATGTCTGATTTCTCCTCTTTCTCAATATCTCTTTTCCTACTGATCTACTCAATATCTGTTATATGCACTGTGAATTATTTTTGATGCTTACTTGGATTATCTGTGTACTCATATTTTTGTTGTTACTCTGACTTCTGTATTAATTTGTACTATATCTAGATGTTGTTCTCAACTACCATTGTACAAATTTCACACGTGCATTTATTTGAGTAATGTAAGTTTGTTTACACTTTTTAATTTGTTAGTATGTCTTTGTTACATAGCTCTGTGCTGTATTTCCTTTATGTGGAGTGTTTCTCCCCAGGGCCGCCACTGAAAATGGCTTTGCCCAGTCGGGCTTTCCCAGTAAACATGTACAATAAAATAAATACATACATATCTTAAGTGAATTGGATTGTCCCCTTTTTTTTCCTGTATTGACTAGTCTCTTCGATCCCCTCAGAAGAAGGGGAAAACTGTGTTAAAAGAAACATTGCATCCAGGAAGTGTGTCTTGATAAACGTTGTTGTCATTGCTGTAGCCATTATTACAATCAGTAAAAAGATCAGCATTGCTTTTTTGCACTTTATTCAGTGGATAAGTGAGACATTTGTAATAAGCTTCTGAATCTCTAGAAAGTTTTCCCCCTTTTTCTTATTTAAAATTGTAGCTACGTAACATTCAGTCTTTGCTATTATTCCATAATAGGAAGTTCAGGAGGATCTACAATGCTCAAAAATTAATCCTCTTTAATACTGGTATCTAATATTTTAATCTGACTTCTCAATTTGTCCATATTACCAGCACTGTGCTGACTTAACAGCTGTTTAGAAAGCCCAGTGTTATTAAAAAAAAAAAGCTGTCAAGCATTTATAAATCTTGTCATTTTGACTAATACCATTCTGAAATGCGTATAATCTGAATAACATTGGTACTTGATCCAGACATACTCAATCTTCTAAATAGAAGTTGTTGTATTCAAGAGACTTTAACTTCATTATTTTAGATTCCAAATCAAAAATATCCAACTTACAGTTGGCTAAAGATGTCTCCGTGATGCTAGCATTGTTGTTATAGGCAAGCCACAGCCGATATTAGTATTGAAAGGATTCAGTGAGCTATTCAAATAATGCTCCGTGTTGTTATCAGTTGTAACTGTTTGTATAAGAATGTGAGCTCCCATGGTCATGTCACATATATATTGGCTGGACTACAGATTGAAATGCCAGAGGACACTACAACAGTGTCATGTGGAGCTTTCTTGACTATTTTGTCCAGCACTGACTGTGGAGATGCAAAAGTTTGACCCAGCAGCTCACCTGGAAATTTGTGAAAAGCATATTCCAAATTAGAACTATCACTGACAATGTTCTTCTAAGGCTTGTCTGTTTCCCTTTATCAATTTCTAATTCAATGCATTCAAACAACAACCAAAAACGAAAAATCAAATTGCAAGACTTTCAGATGGTGACAAAATCAAACTAAAACACTGATGGATATAGTGGAACAAAAATAATGCCACAGCAGTTAGTTGTGCGCTTTTGTTCTAGTTCGCACGATGTCCTATTTAAAATAAAGAAATAAAACATGACCACTTGTTAAATAACATTCAAAGATTGCATGGTTCCCCAAACATCATGATGACCACCATCATAACGTAAAAAAACATTTTTTATATGACCAAAGCATGGTGTATTTATCAATGTGTAATTCCTGCAAGAGCGTCTGTGTGGCTAAAACCTCTAGAATGCTCTTGCAGAGAATTTATGAACATGTTTTGGCATTAAAAAAACAAGGATTTCTCTAATGCTTCGCCAAGCATGTTGGTCACTGTTTAAGCCATTTAAAAAGTTTAGTTTTTTTTTTTTTTTTTCTTTGATAATGTACACAGTCAGACATATGGTGGTAACTTTAACAATTTATTGGAATGAATTATGTTATATATTTTTTTATAAATTTTTTTATGTAATGACGGTAGTTATGTGATATTTGGGGAACCATGTGATCGTTGGATGTCATTAAGTGATTACATCTTGCGTCTAGTTCTGATGAAGTTCTGTTTAAAGAACAAAAGTGATCAACTGATTAATTTGCTGGCGGCGTTCAGTTTTTCCCCGTTATCTTTATTTTGTTACTTATGTTTTGTAATTGCTTTTGAATCTTCTGATCTGTTGAAGCTTTTGCTTTTTTTCTTTGAGTTTCTGTAGAAAATAGATCTTCCAAATTAAGACTTCCGTGGTTATCAAAATAAGTAAATGTACTAGTATTACAGCATTTATTGTGAAAAGTCAACCGATCCATCTTATGGTCGCTACTCTGCCTGTTTTTCAGCCTCTAATCTCAGGTAAGTCACCTTAACAGTGCTTTCTGGACAGTTTTAAAGAGAAGCATCAGAAACTAACACTTAAGACGGACAGTGCAAAGTTAACAGGAAAAAGAAGTAACTCTTGCTTCATCTGTAAAAGCTTGCATACCAGTATAAGTAGCATTGCAATAAAGATTGTTTATAGCCATGTGTCCAAAGAGATGAGGGATGAATTCTGTACCCCACAGTGCCACAGCAGATAAACCTCCAGTCAGTACGTGCAAAATAAATGATAAATTAATCCTCTCAGAAAGTCAGACTTTAATGAATAAACAGTAGCTTATAGGACTAACAAGTTGCACTTAAAGTACACCAAATATAAGGTAAAATGTAGCAAGCAAAGGGAAAGCTCCAGAAACAATATATAAACGAAACAGTGCTGATGAGTAGTCATACAAGCCACTAAATATATTAATACAGTTAGCTGCAAACCTTAAAATAGTAGATCCTGTATGCCCCTTAAAATAAGCTTTACCACTAAACACATACAAAAATCACCCAACCAAAAACAGTACATGTTCCATACAACAACCTGGATATTTAAAAAAATCGCCTGTAAACCATAACATAGTAATGTTACATGCCCATAAAACAGTCTGTATTTTGTAAACAGCGTATGCGGTGAGTGGTTATGTTGTACGTTGGGTGCAAGAGTGGAAAAAATGAAAGGCTCTGCTGTGCTGTACCCCTAATGGGGCTTGTCAAGTAAAGCTACCCATCTGCACAAATTCCGTTTGTCTGTATCGCATAATTTCTTTGGCATTTGGCTAGACTCCGCAATGGTCAGTAATAGATTCCTGAAGTAGCAATGGTTCCTTTACAAACTAAATAGGCTCTTAGTTTAAAAAATGAGGGAAGTGGTTGGGGCATGTTAACTTCATACATCTAGAGCAGGGATTTCATATAATCTTTCTGGCTTCTGCCACCGAGTTGAAAGTCTTTCAGCTCTGCAGCAAACCAAAGTTCAGTACTCTAGCTTATTTGCTTTAACATTTATCTACTGTTCCATGAATGATCTGTTGAGGAATGCATACTCTGTGGTCTCAAACCATCAGGTTTACCAGTCCCGAAAAGTTTTCTGTTTATCTTTTTCCTGTGGTAAGTAATCATGGAGTTAGTATACATAAGTAATATATATATATGTGTGTGTGTGTGTGTGTGTGTGTGTATATATATATATATATATATAAACATATATATATATATATATATATAAACATATATATATATATATATATATATATATATATATATATATATATAAACATATATATATATATAAACATATATCCATATAATGGATTATAAACAAGTTTTGGGACATTTTTAGATGTGATTCCAGTGTGTTCATGAAGGTGGGGGGGACACGAAGTCAATCAAAAAGATACCTGTGTTAAAAAGATGATTGAGAGACCCCTAGCTAAATGTATTCAAGGTAAGATGAGCAAGTGTGGTCATTGCTCACAATGTAAATTTGTCCTCGAGGGCACTGAATGTTTTTATATATGGTTTTGGTTCCATCAGTTTCAACAGGAAATGTAATTGTGACAGTAAGGGGCTTGTCTGTCGCACTCTGTCAAGGGTGCAGATGTTTTTTACATAGACGATTCAGATACAGGATATACCAACACAATTACGATATTGGCAAGAGGGATGAGCGTAATGCACTATATAGACATCTTAAGGACAACCCTACTCACTCCTTCAAGTTTACTGTCATTGACTGTGTTGAGCATGATCAGAGGGGTGGACCGCAAGACATTTATTTGGAGTTTCTTGAACTCAAGTGGCAACTTAGGTGTAATGCTGGATGTCCCCCTGGGCTCAATGATGTCATTTCAATTTCCAGTCTTTTAAAATTGAAATCTGTTAGCTATTTAACTTTAATTTTAATCTTGCATTATATGTGTATATATGTTTATGTGTATATGTGTATATATGTTTATGTGTATATGTGTACATATGTTTATGTGTATATATGTTTATGTATATGTGTATATATGTTTGTGTATATGTGTACATATGTTTGTGTGTGTGTGTGTGTATATATATATATATATATATATATATATATATTTTTTTTTTTCCATATGTTAATTTTTATCATTCATTTCATTCATATTGTTTGTGTATTTAAGCAGAATGTTTTTGAGCTTTTATTTGTTTGAGGAAGTCTAGCTATTCAGCAGATGAAAGCGCTTAGCTATACAATAAATCGTTGGATTTCTGTGGATGCTTTGGTTCTTTTTTTTTTTTTTTTAGTTGAGTTTTGTACAGTTTATAGTTTGCGGTGTGTGTGTGTGTGTATATATATATATATATATATATATATATATATACACATATATAATGTACGTGTGTGTGTGTGTGTGTGTGTATATATATATATATATATATATATATATATATATATATATATATATATATATATATATATATATATATATGTATATATATATATATATATATATATATATATATATATATATATATATATATATATATATATATATATACACACACACACACACGGCATAGACTACTTTTGTCTGACATGTTCCATTAAAACATGTTGGTTTCAGACAACTGAAAAAAAAATGCACAAAACATTATTTTCTGGGGTGCTTACAGCCTCCACCCCAGGGGCAGCTCTTGCTATTGGGCCGCAGGACAGCAGCACCCCCCAGCTGTACAAAAAAAAGAAAAGTAAAATAACAAAGAAAAAATAAATAAAAAAAACAAAAGCAGCATCCCGGAACTCATGCATGTGCACTTACGGCATTTCCCGTGCCTGGACTGCTGCTGAACCAGACCAGAGCATGTACGCAGAATCCGGACTGCTGGTAAGACGGTCCAGATTAGGAAGACAGCCTGCAACAGCAAATATCCCAGAAGTCACTGGAAGGGGATCGGACTGCAACATCTGCAGGCTGGTTAGGAGCTTGCTTCTGTCACATGTGATACTGGACAGGAAGATCTGCTCTCCTGGGCGATGGATAGTGCTCTGGAAGGTATGATACTTAACAGTGCTCTAATGGGTGATGCTTGATGAAAGGTAGGACTTTTAATTGGAAATACTGGTGTGTGTGTGATGGAAGGTAGGACTTTAGTTGGAAATACTGGTGTGTGTGTGTGTGTGTGTGTGTGTGTGTGTGTGTGTGTGTGTGTGTGTGTGTGTGTGTGTGTGTGTGTGTGTGAAATGCCCCTTTGAAATAAACCTGGTGGCTACAGAGAATTTAGGAAGTATCCCTAGTGCCTAGACTCAAACCCTGTACCTTGGGAGTAGGTAGCAAGAGCTTCAGTTTCCTACTCACCACCACTTGTGACATTTTTGCCTCATATTTATGTTCTGTTCTGTTCCTCATAAAATCTGTGGTTTACTGCACTTTTAATTCATTAAAGAATGACAAGCATTTCAATTTCAGACTTCATATTCTTCAGAAAGTACATGGTAACACAAAACCTTTTATTCTAGTAATTTTCTGTTTATAAGATCAATATTTGAAATATGTCCCTATTTTTGGGGCTGTATTCCCCTGTTATTGGCTTTGTCCACTTTTTTTGTGCTAAGAGGTTGAGAGCTATGGTGAGAACTGAATTCACCGAATATGTTTAGCTTTGCCTAGGGTTTTTGTGCTAAGAGGTTGACAGCTGTGGTGAGAACTGAATTCACTAAATCGTAGCCATTTAAGTTTCATTCTACCTGCCTTTCAAGAAACAGCTGAGTTGGCATAGTGGTATGCTACTCTGACTGTAGTGCACAGGGTCCTTAGTTCAAGACTTTGGGATTGAAATGCATGGTGATGACACAGCTTTTTATTCTAGCAACTTTCCAAGATTATATAAGCAATGTTTAAAATCTGTCCCTGGTTTTTGGGCTTTTGTCCCCCCCAATAAATGTTGGCTTTTTGAAGATTTCTTGTGCTTCAAAGTTGAGAAATACAGTTGAGTGTAAAGTGGATTTTACAAGGAGTTGAGAGCTTGAAGAGAAGTTTAGTGCTGCTTATGCTGAGTCTGCTTGCATTGTTAATAGCACAACAGGTAGTGTACTTGCTTTTGATGCAGAAGGCTGTGGGTTATATTCCCACAATATATAGATGCATTGCTGATACAGTACTGTGTTGTACTTTTAAGGGGGGTTGGATGCTGCTGTCCTGAGAATGTCATCTTTGGTGGAGATACCTAGTAACGATGAACCTGTTATCAGTTTGTCATCCGTTCCCTATTGCAATGTTACTAGCTTGTCATTTTTTTAATAGAACATAGACAATTTATTCCTCAAGGACAATAGGCACTTTATTTGTAGATGAAGCAATGAAATATAAAGCTTTGCTAGCAGCAACCTTTTCATTAGCTACAGATCTCTTTAATGTGGAATTATTTAGATAACTTACTTCTGCAGAGATTGTGCATATTTACTGATACTGGTGGATTGTAGAAGTTTGAGTAGACCTTTATGATGGAAATGTTCTGAATTGGGCAGTTTTGTCATTATTGGTACATGCATTTTGATTCATTGTTTACTGGAAGAATGTTCAAAACAATAAATTTAAAATGCCCTCTAACAACTGTACTATATTATACAAGGAATATAATTTATTTACAATCAGGAAGGTGCATCACAGAACACATGCATGTTTCCTGTGCAAGGGGCCTATGATTTGAAAACAGCCCAAAGTCGATCTTTATCTGTCACATTTTCTTTGAATGTGAGTTTCAGTGCTGTTTCAAAGAATGTGAGTTTCAAGGGCAGAGACATTTTAATGCTAAATCTGTGTGTTTGCATGTTCTCCCTGTGTTCTCGTGGGTTTCCTCCGGGTCCTTTCTCCCCCCCCACATTCCAGGCATGCATCTGCATTTCTCCCCTCTCCGCCTCCTGAAACAGGCTCTGTGGAACCTAGTCGGACATTCCCGGTCAACAAATGTTAAATAAAAAAAAAAAAAATAAATAAATTTTAATTCTACGACTCCATTGCTTTGTTTAGCAGATGTCTGTTAGTGTTTGTGCTGTAAAATGTAAGATAAAAATTTTAAATGAAATCAAAATCATCGTAGAAGTAAAGCAGTATGCACAGTACAGTGTTTATGGTAAATGGGGGAAAATAGCCACATAATGGGACATTGGAATAGCTGCAGGGGGGAGGCCCATTCGACCATGATTTTGTGAGGTGGGGAAGGGCAGCAATCTCAGACAGCCACGGCTGAACTATACCTCTTAACTGTCCAGATTTTTGCAGAATGAATAGATTTTTGCTTCTTATTTTTGGTTTGTTCCTCATAAAATTTGTGGTTTCTTGGCAAACCATTTAGGAATGAAGTCACGAAACAATGGCAGACATTGAGTTTCAGACTGCAAACTCTTCAGAAAAATGCATGCTAAAGCAAGACCTGTTATTCTGTCAATTTAAGTTTATACAAGAGCAATTTTTAGTACTGTTTGTATATACCCCCAGTATATTTTGCCTTGTCCATATTTCCTGCAGTAAGAGGTTGAGAGGTATGCGCCAATAAATCACTTTATAGAATTAGGTATATCCAGACCTCTTAGATGTTCCCAATTTTGGTTCAAAATGTTGCTCTCTCCCTAATAATCCATCCACAAAATGACAAATTTTGAAGAAAACATGGAGAGTTTACAATTAATAAATAATTGTAATGATCAGAGTTATAGATTACTTTTTAATTTCAGAAATGCATGTAGATTCTCTTATTTTGTCAGCTGCTCAAGTTAACAGTACTAATATTAAAAAGTATCCCTTGTTTGACAGGTTCCCAGCTGTATTGTGTGGCTATTTTATATTTTTGCATCACATTTTTGGTTCCTTTTTCATAAAATTGTGGTTTTCTGGCAAATTAGTGGAAAATCATTGAAGATTGAAGTTCGAAAATAATGACAGACATTTGAGTTTCAGATTTCATAACCCTTCAGAAAATTCACACTAATGCAAGACCTACTATTCTATTATCTTTCTAAGTTTATAAGAGCAATATTTAAAAATTGTCCTTATTTTTGGGCCTCTGTCCCACTTCTGTTTGACTTTGTCCAGATTTCTTGCTCTGAGGCTGAGAAGTATGACAAATGTGTCAGGGCCATCACCATCAGCCAGAGACATTTCAAATTGTGACATACTTGTTGCACCCCACTCCCCCATGTAGTGACTCTGGATGTGTCCAAACAAGGCAAGGAGCAGTTATGCAGTGTAAGTGTGCAGTGTATTCCCCCATCCAAGGTAGGCAGAAGTACTACAGTGGTTTTTCATCTGTCCTTGATTTTGCAGAATGTTTTGGTTTTCTGTCATATCTTTATACTGTTGATTTATGCTTTCTTATTCAGAAAATGCATGTTGCAGTGCCTATTGCTCCGTGTTTAAGTAGCAATGCTTTAATGACCATCATGTAAGCTTGTCTGAGACTGTAAGATGCAAATAAGCTTTAGTAAGCATACTGTTAAAGAATTATTAACATTGAAAGTATTTTGTTGTTGCCATGCAGAGAATATTTACATAACTAGATTGCGCATAAGCCTTGGGTATTGAAATGCATATGACAGTATTTGTAATAAAGGACAGGATTACAGTATTTTCAGAAGCTCATTACATTTGTTGGAGACTTGCAGTCATCTTTGCAGGCTTTACCTGTAAACTAAACAGAATGCCAATCTATCATGTGTGGTCCATAACCTGTGCAGTAATCCTTTAAGTACTTTATCTTGAGCTTGTTTCTTGTTTGCTGTTCATTTTTTACTTTGATCATGTTTTCCCCATGAAACAAGTAGATAGTTGTCAGGCAGCAGGTCTTTTTTGGGTAAGAAACATTTTTACAAGTGGGGGTATCACAGAGATTGCTACTTTCCGCATGTTACTTGGTACTTTTATAAAGCTGAATGTGAATTCTAATTAGAACTGCAGTGCAAGAAGAATTTATTTGAGTTGAGTGCTACTTGTTTTTTATACATGATTTTGACTGGCATTCCAGTAATGTATTTAAAAAGTAATTTACTTTTTCATGCCTCACAACCTTTTTGTTTCCATCTGGATATTAAGCAAGCTGTCATGTAGCCAATGCATTGAAATATTTGTTTTCTTCTACACTTCATTTTATCTTGATTGGACTCTCATAATGACGGTTTGGTACCCAGGGCAGTGTATTTAATTAATGAAAGTCCCAGTTTTTGTGGTTTTGAGCATAGCTCTGCCCCTTTCTAGTTGGTCACGCCCGTTCCCATTGGCCCCACCCATTCAGCTGTCTCCTGCAGCCCCCCCCCCTTTGATTTGAAGTCACCAGCTGCCACTGCTCCTCCCCACACACCATTTGGGAGGCTATACCCCTCACATCCTACACCTTTAAATATGCTAACTCTGAAAGTATTCATATTTAGCAGACAATGTTACACCAAACACTGCTACTATTAAGGTATAGGACTCCCAAACCCCCTCCTAAATGGGGGTTGCAGCCCCACTGCAAAGAAAACTTAATGTTTTATGGTGTTCCTCGCAAGTTCATTAGGTGTGTTCCTTCATCAGGTTTGAGTCATCCTTCATGCTGTCAGTAGGTTGTGGATTAACTTCTGGTGAGTGTAACATGCAGCTGCTTGTCAAGTGTAGCTGATTGCTAGTAAGGGTTAGAGAGCTGTCCTAGTCCTAGTTTCTGTGCTGAGCAAACTTGTTCTATACCACTGATACTTCCATCAGTGTCCACCGCATTGTTTGAACCTTGTTACTCTGGAGATTATGAGAAGTAGAAACATTTTTATGATATAACCCATTTTATGCACCAGCCCTTTCCTTTTAAATATCACTCAAAGTGACATAACTGAAGTTGTGCACAGGCCACTCTTCAGAGACTAACTTATTTGAAAATTGACAGCAGATGAATTTGGAGGGGCTTCAGCTACCAGATAATACCTCTTGCATTTCCTTATTTTAGCTATGATTTTTTTTCTTTTGTTGTGAAACTTGTTTAATTTTGGATTCCACCAGGGTGGTTTATATTTTGAGTTAGTTTTGGGATTGCTTTTGGTAGGCACAGCAGCAGCCTCTATGAAATCATTAACATGGTTGACAAGAGTTTATGTGAATAATTCTGCATAGGCTGGTGTGTTTATTTGGGTTTGGAGGGGCTTGAAATGTTGACATTTTATCACTTAATAAAAAGTAGTTTTACCTTTGAGTAGTTTCTAACTGTTGGAGTTTGCTGGGGTTACATAATTTATTCTTATTTTGAAGGACAATTGTTTGTTATGCCATAGAGTGAATCATCATCAACCTTATCAACAAAGCTATAGGTAATCTCCAAACACTTGACTCTACTCAGTTTGGATTTGTGAAAGGGAGATCATGCGTGTTAAACCTGGTGGACTTCTTCGAGACGGTCACCAAGGCCCTGGATGAGGGGGAAAACGGTGTATACAGTCTACCTGGAATTCGACGAGGCTTTTGACACTATTCAACACTCTGGCATTATTGACAAACTTGCCCAGCTAGGTATCAACTCTTAATATTGTTAGGTGGGTCGCTAACTGGCTTACCGATAGAATCCATGCATCAAAATAGGGGAATCCACCTCCAATGGCAAACCTGTAACCAGTGTTGTTCCACAGGGATCCAGTCCTGGGACTTCTGCTGTTTGGAATCTATTTCTCTGAAGTACAAACAAAAACTAAACGTCTGTGGCTGACAAAGTTTCTACTGCAGACTAAGCAAAGTAAAGTAAACAATGTAAAAACCTTAACCTGGTGTGTTGACATTAATAGAACCTGCTGGAGGGACACATTTGTCTGTCAGAGGTTACCGCACCTGTGAAACAGACTCCCATATGTCAAACCTAGCACGTTTTTGGCCTTCTTCAGTGTAGTCTGGACAATTGGATGGGTAACTGTAAATTCACCCTGGGGTTCCACCTGTGTCTGTCTTGGACAGGGGCAATAGGTGCTGATCATGGAATCAAGGACAGAACTTGGCTAGGCTTGTAAGGGCCCTAGGGCCATTATCCTAGTAACGTCCTCTGATTCTAATCCTTAAACCTATTCTTCCGTCTTTTAACTTGAGTATGTCCTTCCCTAGTTCTTATCCTCTCCCACTTCTCATTTCTCTTGTCTTGCTGACTTGTGACCTTTGTCCTGCCTGTAAATTCTAGCTGTACCACTTGACAGCTCACTATCCTTATTAATGACAGTAATGTGCTGTGCATTTGTTATGGGTCATCTAGTTGGGCTAATGATGTTGCGTTTGATTGGTAAATACTGAAACATTTCTCTCGTTATCTGGTAAAGACGAAAGGATGCTTGTGGAAATGCACTGGGTACTCTGGTTTCCATCTGCTTGTCCATGGCTTGTCACTTGTTGCTGATTTTTTTCTAATCTTTACATTTACAGAACTAATTAGAATGCAGAAGTATAATGTCCACTCACTGCTTGTTAATATTTTTTCTGCTTATTTCTCTTCATCTTTTCACTTAATGTGTGGCAAGCTGACCAACAACCTGACCTGTGGAAGCAAAACGTCTTCTTGGTTTACTCAACTTTCTACAACAAATAAATGTCAAACATATACATCGTGAATTTATTTATTTTAATTTCTTGTGCAGGATTGCCTGACATTAAATGCCCTTTTCTTCTGTGTCCAGGGGAGAAAAGCTTAACAGATAATTTGAAGAACACAGTCTGTATAAGTACTAAAGTGTCTGTAAACAAGTACCACATACACCATATTTGGATGTAAATGTAAACAAAAGTATAGGCTTCACAATTTGTAGTTCTGTATGCCTACAAGAATGAAATTAAAGGGAAAATTGCTATACAGTTAAGGCAATGTTATATATTTTGTATTGGCAATATATGCACCTTGTATTGTCAGACAAGTTGTATTGTGCACTCGGTTTAGGTCTTAAGCAAAATACCTAAAATAGAACAGAGGATAGGAGGAAGTGAGATAGTTGAAAAACAAAGAAAAAATATAGGGTAGCAATGTATAGGAAGACGGTGAAAAGTTATGAAAGAGGAAAAGTGAAGTGATTGGGAGAGAAGTAATAAGTAACGAGATAAAGGGATGTGAGCTTTTAGCAGGTTGCTGAATACCCAGAGTGTTTCTAATTTTACAAGTCATCTTGATAGTTTGATTGTGGGGATTTGATTTTGGCTATGATCATTTCCAGCTGCTTGTTAAGAACATTTTTTTTATTTGGTTGCCATGTCAGATCAAGGAATTGAGTTCCATAGTCAAGTGCCGTTGTAGAACTGTATATGACGTTGTGTTTCACATTATTTATCTGTGTGTATGTGTGTGGAGGGGTGTTCTTCCAGAAAGAGTGACGGATATAGTCATGGTTTCTATGCATTTATTAAGGGACTCCAACCCTGCAGCCTTTATTTAGGGCATGAACCCCTTTCTTGTACTTTGTCTTTGTTAGTAGGCCCTCAGAACTTTGTTAGCGCTGTATACTTTTAAAATGTCATAGTAAATGAAGTGCTGGTATTGAAGGAATGCTGTGTCTAAAAAGCCTCAATTTAAAAGATTGCACCCAGTGAAATAAAAGTAAAACTTCTTTTGTTACAGCAGCCAGCCAAGATTAAACACTAAAAATGAGGTCTCAGATTTCTGGGATGGTATTCTGTGCCCACAATGAAGAACATCTGAAGGACATTAAGAAGTGTAATTCCTGTTTTTGTTGTGCATACCTTTGAATAAAGTTCAGGTTATTGTTGTTCATATGCAAACTCTTGAATGTGTGTATGAGAGAGATATTTTCATATTTGTTCACTGCTGTCTTTATTTTTCAGTGTAATAAAGAAAACAAACATAAAATAGATGTAGTTGTGAAGTAGTTTTGATGTAAAGTAATGTAATGCTTTCTTTTTTATTGTGTTATGGTGGTGGTTAACTCCTTAAGTTGGATTTTAAATAACATTGTAAGTGGTGGCACATTTCAGCAGTCTGCATTTAGGAATATGTAAATTGGAAGTATAAAAATATGCTGGTGAATTGCAAACTTTGGAAGTGCTGTGGTATGTAGGAATATTGATACTTAATACTGGAGTAATGTTAGCTGGAATATGGTATTCTGCTCCATAATTATTCTGAGATGAGTGGCAAAAATGCTGAGATGTAGGATATAATATGAAAATTTGAGGTAGAATGCAGAAATATAAGGTATAATATGAAAATGATGCTGGTTTAACTTTTTTATTATTTTTTTCACCTGGTAAACTAATTAGGCTAAGCCATCTTTTTTTTTTTTTTTTCCAAGGGTGACCCAGGAACTTCGTTTGTCTCAATTTCCCTACTATGCAAGTTAGTCAAAGAGATTTAAATCCCAAATTTGATTAAGTGCAATAGTGCATAATAGTATCCTTTGTGAAGTCAACCACTCCTGTTAACTACCATATTGACAACACACCCAAGAGTCGACCCAGTAGTCGGAGACTTGAGGACACATGTAGACAGTAATTAAGCTTTTGACCATCACTTGTCTACAGTAGTAATGAAGTCATTCTGTGTTGTCCAGCTTATAAACAAAGGTATGGCATCTGGGTCGAATGCATTTAGACCTCATCAGACCTATCCTTAAGTACAATGCCCCTTTTTTATGTAACTAACCAGGCACATCAAAAATTTTAACGGCCACAGAGGTTCCTCAATAAAAGAATACAGGGAGTGAATAACAAGTCCAATGCAGGCCACCTCAAAGCCCTATGCCTGTGTTCTGTCTCTTACAGGCTATTGAGGGAAGATCTCTACCTGGCATACACGGCATTGTCTGTTCGCTCTATGATGGACCTCCTGCATATTTGTAAAACAAACAGCACCAAATTTACCCATTCTAACGACTTAAAAAACTTGTCTGTGATATAAATATGACCTGCTGAATAGACAGGTATGTAACCCAGAGACTATCCCTTCTCTCTAACAAGCTCCCCATCCATGTGAAGCACTTTTTGATTTAATTACAACATTCAGTCTTCTTGGGTAGGACTCTATCAGCATGGCACATCTTGACGTGGCAGTATTTGCCCACTCTTCCTTGCAAAAGCGCTTTAAATCTGTCAGATTGTGAGGGCATCTCTTGTGCACAGCCCTTTTCAGGTCACCCCATATATTTTCTATTGGATTTAGGTGTGGGCTCTAGCTGGACCATTCCAAAACTTTAATTTTCTTCTGGTGAAGCCATTCATTTGGTGATTAGGATGTATGCTTGGGGTCATTGTCATGTTGAAAGGTGAAATTCTTCTTCATCTTCAGATTTTTAGCAGATGCATGAAGGTTTTGAGCCAAAAATGACTGGTATTTGGAACTGTTCATTATTCCCTCCACCTTGACTAAAGCCCCAGTTCCAACTGAAGAAAAGCAATTCCAAAGCGTGATACCGCCACCACCATGCTTCACCGTGGGGATGGTGTTCTTTTGGTGATGTGAAGTGTTGTTTTTGTGCCAAACGGACATTTTGGAATTGTGGCCAAAAAGTTCAACCTTGGTCTCATCAGACCATAACACATTTTCCCACATACATTTGGGAGACTTGATGTATTGTTTTGCAACTTTTAGCTGGGCATGGATGTTTTTCTGTGTAAGAAAAGGCTTCAGTCTTTGCAACCCTACCCCATAGTACAGACATATGGAGAATACAGAAGATTGTTGTCACATGTAGTACACAATCAGTACTTGCCAGAAATTCCTGCAGCTCCTTCAGTGTTGCTGTATGTCTCTTGGCAGCCTCCATGACCAGTTTTCGTCTTGTCTTTTCATCAATTTTGGAGGGACGTCCAGTTCTTTGCAACGTCACTGTTGCCCCATATTTTCTGCACTTTTTGATGACTGTCTTCACTGTGTTACATGTTATGTCCAATGCTGTGGAAATTTTTTTGTACCTTTCTCCTGACTGATACTAGATCCCTTTGATGCCTTGTAAGCTCTCTGTGAGCCATGGCTTTTGCTGTAGCATGCAACTGAGTAAATGTCAGGAAAATCCTACTAGGACAGCTGAACTTTATTTGGGGTTAATCAGAGTCTGTTTAATTGATCGTAGGTGTGTACCCAAGAAAATTTAATGTTGTAATTGAAGCAAAAGGTGCTTTAACAAAGTATTAGTTTAAGGCTGTGCACACTTATGCAACCAGCTTATTGTACGTTTTTTTATATTTTTACCCCTAACAGATTTGTTTTTCAATTGAATTGTACAGGTCATAGGTCACATTAAAGGTGGGGAAAGTTTTGAAATGATTTATTGTGGTCCCATTTTTTTATATCACAAAAACCTGGCATTTTAACAGGGGTGTGTACACTTTTTTTATATCCACTGTAAATTGTGGTAATTTTGTTGTGGTGGTTAACAAGAGGGAGGAGCATAGGGCGACATACAAGAGTGGAGGAAGATGCACACAGGTGGATTATATCTTACGTAGAAGGGCCAGTCTGAAGGAGATTGGAGACTGTAAAGTGGTGGCAGGGGAAATTGTAGTTAGGCAGCATAGGATGGTGGTTTGTATGATGACATTGGTGATCAAGAAGAGGAGGATGAGTGTGAGGGCAGCACCAAGGATCAAATGGTGGAAACTGAAAAAGGGTAATTGTGAGGTGATGTTCAGGTATGAGTTAAGACAGGCACTGGGTGGCAGTGAAGAGTTACTAAATATCTGGGTAACTACAGCAGAGCTAGTAACAGAGATGGCTAGAAAGGTGCTTGGTGTGACATCTGGGAAGAGGAAGGAGGACAAGGAGACCTGGTGGTGGAAAGAAGTAGTACAATAAAGGATAATGAGGGAAACGTACTCACAAGGAGAGAGTGACTGAGGAATGGAGAAAGTGTTTTGGTACCGATTTTTAAGAATAAGGGTGATGTGCATAGCTGTAGTAACTACAGAGGGATTAAATTGATCAGTCAGCTTGAAGTTGTGGGAAAGAGTATTGGAAGCTAGGTTAAGAAGGGAGGTGATGATTAGTGATTGGCAGTATGGTTTCATGCCAGGAAAGAGCACTACAGATGCGATGTTTGCTCTGAGAGTGTTGATGGAGAAGTACAGAGAAGGTCAGAAGGAGTTGCATTGTGTCTTTGTGGATTTAGAGAAAGCATATGACAGGGTGCTTAGAGAGGAGTTGTGGTATTATATGAGGAAGTTGGGAGTGTCAGAAAAGTATGTAAGAGTGGTACAGGATATTGTTCAAGGGTAGTGTGACAGCGTTCAGGTCTCTGGTGGGAGTGACGGATGCGTTTAAGGTGGAGGTGGGATTACATCAAGGATCAGCTCTGAGCCCTTTCTTATTTGCAATGGTGATGGACAGGTTGACAGACTAGATCAGACAGGAGTCCCCGTGGACTATGATGTTTGCAGATGACGTTGTGATCTGTAGTGAGAGTAGGGAACAGGTGGAGGAAACCCTGGAGAGGTGGAGATGTGCTCTAGAGAGAAGAGGAATGAAGGTCAGCAGGACTAAGACAGAATATATGTGTGTGAATGAGAGGGAGGATAGAGGAATGGTGAGGATGCAGGGAGTAGAGGTGGTGAAGGTGGATGAGTTTAAATACTTGGGATCAACAGTTCAGAGTAATGGTGAGTGTGGAAGAGAGGTGAAGAAGAGAGTACAGACAGGATGGAGTGGGTGGAGAAGAGTATCAGGAGTGATTTGTGACAGACGAGTACCAGTAAGAGTGAAAGGGAAGGTCTACAAGAGGGTAGTGAGTACCAGTAAGAGTGAAAGGGAAGGTCTACAAGAGGGTAGTGAGACCAGCTATGTTATATGGGTTGGAGACAGTGGCATTGACAAAAGGCAGGAGTCAGAGCTTGACATGGCAGAGATGAAGATGTTAAGATTTGCACTAGGTGTGATGAGGATGGACAGGATTAGGAATAAGTATATTAGAGGGTCAGCCCAGGTTGGAAGGTTTGGAGACAAAGCCAGAGAGGCAAGATTAAGTTGGTTTGGACATGTGCTGAGGAGGGATGCAGAGTATATTGAGAAAAAGATGCTAAGGATGAAGCTGCCAGGTAACAGGAAAAGAGGAAGGCCTAAGATAAGGTTTATGGATGTGGTGAGAGAGGACATGCAGGTGGTTGGTGTGACAGAGCAAGATGCAGAGGACAGGAAGAAATGGAAACAGTTGATCTGCTGTGGCGACCCCTAAGAGGAGCAGCCGAAAGAAGAAGGTTACCCTGATGACACCTTTGTTTCAGTTGGAGATGAAAACACTCAGTGTATTTAATTTTAGGTCAGAAAAACGTTTTTGTTAGGGCCTTACTGTTTAAACAACAAGTGTAGCCATTAAAACTGGACCTTTTGTATCATACAGGAGTACCTCAATCTCCAGAGGAGAGAATCAAAGACAGAAGTCCCTGAAAATTAGGAATGTCTGGTTATAATCTGGGACTGCTAGTGGCCGTATATTTGTGCTTACTCAAGGATGAGCTAAGAGAGTTACATAGACACAGTAAAGTCTTACTCTTTTGAATGAAAGTCATAGTCAAAGAAAACTTTGCCATTTAGAGTTGCACCACAGTGTAGCTGAACAAAATTGCGATGCATCGTTCCCAGTGCAAAAACATACGCACAGAGAAGAATTATAGTAAAATAATGTAATAAAAGTAAAAATAGAATAAAATAATAACATAATGAGCAGACACACTTTACATACAATAGAACTGAGTAGCCACATGTGCATGACACTACTATAACATAAGAACTAAGCAGCATACGGAATGGTCAGCATGAATTATTGCACTTCATAGTCCTACGGTAAGGTAAGGTGTGAACCAACGTTAAATAAACACATCAGTTAGTTATTGCACATGAAAAACAATACTTATAGTGCAACAAAGCCTGGATATGTAAGGATCTGTACAGTCGAATAGCATAACGGTGTGGTAGGAGGGGAAGGAGGCATTGACAGTCTCCTAGCTCGTTTTTCACAAGAGTTCAGTAGTCTGATGGAGAGAGGAAAGAAACTGTTAAGTGTAGAAGTTCTAAAGTGCATTCTTCTGTGTCTCCTACTTGAGGAGAGGCGGGAGAACATACCGTTTGCAGGATGCGAAGGATCATTGGATATCTTCCTAGCTGTACAGATGCATCGTGATTCATGCAAGTCTTCCAGAGGTGCAGGAAAGGAACCAATGATTTCCCCTGCTACCCTTACAACTCACCTAAGAGCCTTATGATCGAAGGTGTTGCTGCCCCCCATACCAGACAGTGATGTTATTGGTAATGATGCTTTTGATGGTACCCTGTACAAAATTTGGAGGATGGCCTTCGATAGTTTTGCCTTCTTCAGTTTCCTTAGGAAGTGCAAGCATTGCTGAGCTTTTTTTGACCACGTAAGATGCATGGACTGACCAGGACAGGTCCTCAGTGATATGTACTCACAGAAATGTTGTACTTTTGACCCTTTCCACTGTCATCCCTTTCATCTCTAGAGGTTGCTGTGGTTCTTGAGACCTCCTGAAATCCACAATCAGTTCCTTAGTCTTGCTGACATTCAGCACTAAATGGTTGTTGTCACAACAGCCCAACAGATGTTCGATCTCGTTCCTGTAGGCAGTCTCCTGTCTGTCTCTGACCAGGCCTATGACCGTGGTGTCATTCGTGAATTTGATGAGTTTATTGGACTCCTGTCTAGCCGTGCAATCATGTGTCAGCAAGGTGACTAGGAGAGGACTTAAGACGCACCCCTGTGGTACTCCTGTATTCAGGGTTATGCTTTCGGAATTGTTGTCGCTCACACAAACCCTTTGAGACCTTTCCAAGAGGAAGCTTATAATCCAGTTACAGAAGTGGAAGTTGATGCCCAACTGTAGGAGTTTCATTATCAGATTCTGAGGGATGACAGTATTGAAAGCAGAACTGGATCTATGAACAGTAGTCTAGTCTTGTGTCTCATTTCTTGCCATCTTCCTAGCAGTCCATGAAACTTTTGACCCACTTGGAAGGCATCTGCTGTACTATGGTTCATTTTGTATGCAAGCTGCAGTGTGTCCAGAGTCACCGGTATGCTTGAGGCTATGTGATCTTTAACCAGCTTCGGAAAGCATTTTGTCACTGGTCATTAGTCATTTAGAGTTGTTGGTTGTGGTTTCTTGGCTAACAGAATGGTGGTCATCTTCTTGAAGCATTTTGGTACACTGGCTAGCTGTAGAGAAGTACTGAAGATGTCCGTGAGTACTGGTGCCAGATCTTTCGCACATTCCCATAGCACACTACCCATGATGTTATCTGGGCCGGCTGCTTTCCTCGGGTTGACCCGTTTCAAGGTTCTAATGACATTAGTTGTGTTCGGGCTCAGCATTGCTTCATCCTTGTCAACAGGTAGTTTATTTGCCACTGTTTTCTTGTCTGCATCTAACCTGCTGAAGAAGATGTTCAGTTTGTTAAAAAAATTCAGTGCTGTCATCGCATGAGGCTGACGCAGGTTTGTAGTCAGTCATGGTTTGTATGCCCTTTTATAGTCATCTGGTATCCCTCTGGTCACTAATGTGGCCCTGGATCTTCCTGCAATAAGATGCTTTGTATTAAGGAATGCTCTGTTATGAAAAAAAAGTTTTTTTTTTTCTGTCAGAGTGAGCATTCCATATTGGCAAGGTGTAATATATTTGTTAGTTTGTTGTCACAACATTACAAATGAAACAGAAACTGGTCAGCTGCTGCTTAACCAGTGTTCAGTGGAACTTTAGGAAAAAAATCTTCCTTGAATCTCTAAAAAAAAAAAATCAGTACATCATGGTTAATCTGCAACACAGAAAGCAAAACTCATACCGCACTTCCAGAATGTGATCTATATCAAAAATGCTTTGTATAAAAGAAACTGATGTTTATCAGAAATGTTATGTTAATTAACCATATTGGCAAGAAGCATCCCTGCCCTTCTTACCTATATGTGCTAACCCTAACCCTGCTCCAGCCTTACACCATACCTTAGAAAAAACATTTCCATAACATTGTCAATGTTCAGACAGATTGCTTAGAGTACAAGAGGACACTTTTTTTCCTTTTACATTCTGGTAAATTTTGATATTTTAGATGTTCTGTTTAATTGTTTGAGATACTGAGTTTGATCATTTGTAGTTCGATCATTCAGTACTTTGATCAGTTGCTGTAGTTTAATAGTGTGTGTGGGTAACCATTTGAAATGTCAGGACCCGCTACAGTGAGTCCTGAAACACTGAGACTGAATGCCCGAATAAACAAATATAAAGTCTGAGATGCCATTTCTCAGAATTTTCCCTTTTCTCTGAGGTATGGCAATCTCTGAGTTGTTGTTATATAAGTTGATGGGGGTGCAGGGAGGGTTGCCCCCCTCGCAAAAAAAAAAAAAAATTTAAGGAGAAGAGCGATTTTTCGAAATGTATTCTTCTCTTGTGTTTTCGGTCTTTTTTTCAGCTTTTCAGCTCTCAGCATTCTTAGTATCGACATTTCACTAAGGAGTCTTGTGAGCAGATATGTACATGCATAGGAATTTGAACTTCTTATGATTTGAGCAATTGGCAAACACTTAGATGCTTTAAAAAGTTTGAAATCAAAGAGTTGAAAAAAGATGCATGTAAAAAGAAAACTTTTTTTTTGCAGGTGGGCTCCCACACCCTACTACTTTTGTGCATCAACTCTGGAGATCGTACTGCACTGGGGAAAGGGTAGATTCCCAGCTCCCACTGGACATAATCTCACACATCCAAATACTGGCAACATTTGAAATGTTAATTTGCAAACTCTTAAGCTGGTATTTTAGGTGGTCACTTGATTAAAATCCATATATAGACAAACTATGTGTTTATAAATTTAGCTGTATATATTTATATAGACATCTGTACATGTTTATAATGTGTGTGTGAGAGATGTATTTGTTAAGTTTTTACTATTAGCAAAATGACAGTATGTGAACCTTACGACTGACAGGTTGCGGAAAAGCTCTTTTCCAGTATACATCATGCAGAAATGACAGTTACAACATATATTGTCCTTTTTCGCATTGTCCAGATGGACATTTAGCCCTGTTATTAAATGTATAGCACTATTTCTGATTTATGATTCCTGGAATACCTAGGATGCCATCCTTGCTATTGAGTGAATCAGTTCAAAGATTAATTTCAGCATTATGTTTTGTTCCGAAGTGCCTGTCCCAGTCAAACTCATGTTTTTGTCTTCCCCTTGTCCTTCCACTCCTGTGCTTTTCTGTCTCTAATACTGTAGCCCTAACGTGGCAGGGATTTGACTGTGTTGTGGTGCTATAGCCTTAGTGTGGCAGGGGTTGACTCTGTAGTGCTGTTGCTCTAGTGTGGCAGGGGGTGACAATCTCTGTATTATGTTAGGACTATAGTCCTAGCATGGCAGGGGTAGACTGTTTGTTGTACTATAGCCCTAGCGTAGCAGGGGTAGACTGTCTCTGGTACTCTAGCACTAGAGTGGCAGGGGTAGACTGTCTCTGGTACTGTAGCGCTCGCGTGGCGGGGGTAGACTGTCTCTGGTACTATACCTCTAGCGTGGCAGTGGTTGACTGTCTCCGGTACTGAAATGCTAGTGTGAGGGGGTACACTGTTTCTGGTACTTGAGCCCTAGCATGGTAGGGGTTGACTGGAAAGTTAAGAGTTTAGGAAGCATGGGTGGGTCTTGTGTTGTTTTTTCCAACTTAGGCCATCATTTGTCCAGTGAATCACAGTTAAGCTGACTTTCATGTGTATGTAGGCTGATCCTCTCTAATGTTATGATATTAGTATGTAGCTTTATTCTATGACTGCAGCTGTCTTTCCTCCATATTGAATATGATTTGTCTTATTCAGTGATTTATTTGGACATGGCACATTTTTCTATATTTCTATGAAAGAACATGCATAAAAATATAGATATATACATTTGTTTAAAAGCTCAAGCAGCATAAACTTTAGTGGTGCACCCTTAATATAAAGTGCATGGAAGTTCTTGTGTAGTTATGTGCTTACTTATGCCTCTTGTGTCTCTTTTTAACAGTATACCTAGTCTCACTGCTGTGGCTTTCATGTAGCTAGGTGCCAGGATTTTTGAAATTACCTCTTGCATGACTGGTATAAACCTTTGTTGTGTAAATAGTGAATACATTTCTTACCAAGTTGTCTGTCTGCCCCATTTCATACATCTGCAGTGAAGTCATTTATGTCTTCTGATGGAGCTCCACTCTGCAGTGAGACCAGTAACTGCACTTGTGTTCCTTTTAGGCTTTTAAGGCAGTGCTTTGGTTACGTAGCTCAGGAATCCTTCACTTTACCTTTTCTGATGAGAAGTAGCATGGTTGGAGAGATTATTTGTATTTGATGCCCTTCTGTGATCTCACCACCTTCTATGCAGATGCAGATGTTTCTTCATAATTTTGCTTTGTAACCCTTTTTGGGCAGGGCAAAAGATGAACAGAGTTCTGCTGAATGCAAATTGCTGTTGGTAAAGACCTGCACAGCACAAGGACTGGATTTCATCAGTAATGATAGATGTATTTGTTGTAGCGGACAATGCTTTGGGCACGTGTGGAGTGCTGTGCACAGTCGTAGAGGGTAGAAAGAAGAAGGGAAATAAGGCCAATAGAAAGCATCCAGTCAAAATGATACATAATGATGGAGTGAGGCACAGATAGGCATTTAAAAGTTACATGTTTTTATGTTAAAGGAGAGAAGGGAAATGTGCCATATGAATGGGGCAAAACACAATGGGGAACATTCAAGAAAGATGGCGTTAAAAACAACATTTTTATCTACATTGCTGCATTACACTGGTCTTTTGAAAGATTCATGTTGAAAAGATTATAGTTCATACTGTTAGTTGTGATATTTTGTGGTTCATGATTTTGTGTTAGGTAAAGGATATCCATAATGATTGTAACTGAATTTAAGATGAGGATTAGTATGTTTGTGTTTTGCTATGTTTAGGTTAGTTTTAAAGCTTTACCTGTGTTTACAAAGTGATTTCTTCGGTACAAAGGTGCATTTTTCATGATGTTCATCATGCATACAGCTGCAGTCATTACAGATGGGTTATCCTGCCGTCAGGCGGGTCCGAATTTCCAAAGTCCAGGTCCATTTTCTTCAATCTTTCTTGCCGCGGTGAGAAGCAGTTCCCTGAGATTTACAAACAGTATTTCAAAGTCTCTTTAAATCTAAGTACCCCATTGGGGAAACTTTTCTTGCCCAGACCAATGTCAAGACAAAGTAATAATTGCATTTCTTGTGTGGGAAAAAACACCGCATAGTTTTTTTTTCTTTCTATATACCTTGCTTAGGGCCAGACCACTTTGTGCTAGATTTAATAATTATTTTGGCAAAAATTTAATTATATCATGTTGTCGGATACACCGGACTGACATAGGTCTGCACGCAGTACTGAAACTACGCAGGCCGCGACCCGGTTCTCTCTCTGGTTCTCACCTGACTACCAATGAAGCTATTTTACGGTGTCTTCAATACCCGAGGTCACAGGCTCCTCAGTCTCCATTCCAATTTAGTGAGGCCTGCCATTTCTAAATTTAAAGCTGCTATCAAAACTAAAAAAACAGGGTCCTCAGACCTCCTCTCAAGGCCCCATGCCTAAAAAACAGATGCTTAAAATGGCTGAGGATTTGATAAATCAGGGTTCTCAACCCCTCTGACAAAAGACTCCTCAGACCAGGCTTCTGTTATCTCAGACCATTCTGAGGACCAGGATTTTGCCTGTTCCCCTTTTGAAGACTCAGATGCTGAGGAAGTCTATTCCCTCGGGGGGAAACACTGCATACATTGAGGGAGCACTTCCACTGGGAAGGCCAAGATTATTCAGATTCAAAGGCTCAGGGAATTTCTACTGCTCCCCAGCATAGGCCCCTGACTATCCCTCCTGTTTTAGATATTTTGGATGATAAGCCAGTCTTAATCCAGATTCTTTTAAACCAGACAGGTATTGCCAGGTTCCTGATTCTCACCAGTTCCTTTATAAAAGCCATACTGCTGACCCAGAAACAATCTCACAGGGTCCCAAGGAAAGGCCTCTACTGCTAAAAACCAGAGATATTCCAGAGCATTAGAAAGGTGGGGAAAAAGGTGTATACATCAGCCACTTTAACCATGAGGGCATTAAACTGTCAATTTCATATATTAAAGTACCAACAGTTTTTGTTATCTCAGCTGAAAAGCAAAATGACACAAACAGAACAACCAGATTTGAAAGAGTTGCAGGATTTGTTGCATGAGCAGAGCAAGTGGGTAAACATACCTTGCAGTGTGGTCTTGATGCTTTAGAGGCCTGATGGTCACAGGGTCTGTCATGCTTGGCTCAAAGAGCAATCCTTACCAGGTCATGTCAAAGCAAAGCTATTAGATGCACCACTTTAAAAACATGTATTGTTCGGTGTTAAAGCTGAGGAGGTACTAATGGAGGAAAAAGCGAAATCTATGCAAACAGTTAAAGATTTCTTGCAGGTGCAACCTCCTCAGCAGGAACTGGCCTTCAAAAATTGGTCCTTTTTCCATCCACGGACAGATATCAAGGGGCAGATACAGGGGGTAGAGGACAACCTCAAGGATCTTACAGCACCAACCCCAAGAGGTGGAGAAGATAGGCCACAGTCATTTAGAAAACCCTATGCCTGCCAAACAAAGCTATAATGGCAGCACCTTTGGGTGGGAAAACTGGCATTATTTTCAAAAATGGCACATTGTTACAACAGACAAATGGATTCTGGACATTATAGACAGAGGCTACAAGTTCCACTTTCACACCTTTCCAAAAATGAGAGGCTTGCCAACCTGCCACAAAATCAATGGGCAGAGGCACAAAGACAAATTTCCGCCTCATGGATATGAAAGCAATTCAAGAGGTACCTGAAAAAGAAATAGGTCAAGGTTTTTCCAGACTATTTCTGGTACCAAGGAAGGACAAAGATTGAGACCCATCTTGGACCCATCCATCCTAAACACATATCTACAGGTACCAAAATTCTCACATTACAGCAGCTTCTTCCCATGCTGGGCAAGGAGTCTTGGGCTGAACGTTGGACCCTCAAGGAGGGCATACCATCCCTATCAGACAAGATTGCAGAAGATGCAGAAGAGATTTCAGATTTCTTGCAGGTTCAACCCACTACCTGCTCTCTGCACTGCCCTGCCTATTGCTTGCTGTGTTTCTGATTGCAATGCCTTGCCTTGCATCAGTAATCTGCAGACAACAAGGAATACAAATCTACCCATATCTGACGACTGCCTGATCCAAGCGGACAGCAAGGACATTCTATTGCAGCATCTGGCGTTTTGTAATAAAACTGTTAAACTACCTGGATACACAGAGTGAAAAAAAATCAAACTAATACCTTCTCAACAACAGATAATTTTTTGGGTGCCAGCCAGCATAACATAACCTCCCAGATGGCCTACCTCACAGACAAACACAAACAAACTGTCTCAATACTTCAACAAAATGGCAGCTTTAACCAGACTAACTGCAAGGAAAGTCCTGCAGGCTCTGGGATTCATGGCATCTTGCATCCTACTGATACCATGTGCAAAGCTGCATATGAGGAAACACAAATGGTACCTAAAAACTTATGGTCTCAACACAGCCACAGCTTGGAAACAATTATACCACTCATCCATGCCCTTCAAAAGAAATTTTTGGTGGGGCTCAAGCATGCAAAAAGAAACACAGGTTCCTTTTTCTGTTTACCTCAGCAAACTCAAATCATCACAATGGACACCTCAGACTATGCCTGGGAGCGACATGGCAGATCACTGCATTCAGGAAAATGGTCCCAAAAAGAAGCACCTACACATCAAAAGGAGATGCTAGCCGCAAAATGCTCTTATGACCTTCAAAGACATACTGCATCCAGGCCAGCTATTGATAAGGACAGACAACACCACAGTCATGTGGTACATAAACAAACAGGGGGGAACTCATTCATACCCCTGTGCAGGCAACCATGACAACTACAGGCACAATTCTGCCAGGAAGGAAAACACACTGGCAGACAACCTAAGCAGAAATATGACAGATCCACACGAATGGAAGTTGCATCCTCAAGTCTTCTCAAAGATAACTCAGGCATGGGGACAGCCAGACATAGATCTATTTGCTACCCACAGAAATTACCAGTTGAAAAAATTCTGTTCAAGGACCTATCATCCACAGGCCTGGAAAGTGGGCACTCTCTCCATTGGACAACATTGACAGTCTATGCCTTCCCTTCCTCTACTGACAAATGTTCTATTAAAAGCCAGAGCAGAGAGGCCACAAATGATTCTCATTGCTCCAGACTGGCCACAACAGTACTGGTATCCTCTCCTAAAGAGCCTGTCACACTCAACACCATGGATACTACCTCTAGTTCCTCTTCTGTTGTCCAAGCACAACTACAAAACCCTTCACAGCCAGCTCAAAACCTTAAATCTAGCTGCATGGAGAATACCTTAATTTCCCAACAGACTCTCCTCTCCAAAGAGGTGCAGGATGTCATCTTGGAGGCCAGAAGACCCTCTACTAGAAAAACCTACTCCTCCAAATGGAAACGATTTTGTTCCTGGAATCAAGAAAAGGGTCAGAATCCTTGGGTAATAAATATACCTCAAATTTTACAGTACCTAGCCGAGATGTTACACAGTGGCCTTTCCTTCTCCTCTATCAAGATCCACGCTTCAGCCATTTCTGCACAATACAATACAGATCCTCCTTTATTCTCACATCCTCTATTAAGGCAGTTTCTCAGAGGGGCAAAAAATATAAAACCCCCACGAAACCACCGGTCCCCAGCTTGGGACCTCAACTTTGTATTGGAAAAGCTAACCCTGCCTCCCTTTGAGCCAGCTTCTTCAACAGAGTTACAATACTTGTCGTGGAAAACAGCCTTCCTTCTGGCCATTACCTCGCACACAGGGTTTTTCGAGCCACAGCCCCTCATGGCTGTGCAACCATTCATCATTTTCCATCAGGACAGAGTCTCCTTACGAACCAACCCTTCCTTCATGCCAAAGGTAGTATCCAGTGTAGCTTTGAATCAGGCTATTCATTTACCTACCTTTTATCCAAATCCACAGAACAAAGGAGAGAGACTACTACATTCCTTGGACATTCACAGACAACACAGAACAAAGTCATTCAGGAAATCTGAGCAGCTCTTTGTGTCCTATGCTACAGGTGCTCAAGGAAAGGCTATTTCCAAACAAACAATTTCAAAATGGATAGCCCACTGCATTCGCTTTTGTTACTCTTTTCATGGAAAACATGTGCCTGTATACATCAGATCCCACTCCACCAGAGCTACAGCTACCTCTGCAGCTTTCCTCAGGGGGTCCGAAGCAGCTACTTGGAGTTCAGTGCACTACCACCTTCCACTATACTCAAAGTCTACAGCGGGCTTTGCCACAGCAGTCCTGCAGGGCATCCTAGCCCCTCCTAGTTCCAATTAGTATCTACCACCCTTACTTAGCTTTGGGATTCTACCCATCTGTAATGACTGCAGCTGTATGCACGATGAACATAGTACAGTTTTGTACCTACCATAAATGTAGATGTTCGTGCTCATCATACACTGCAGTCCAGGTTACCCTCCCTACATCCCCTCTTAGGACAGGCCTTATGACAAACACCTTTATCATAAAACCTATTTGGGGTATTCTTTTATGGTGTATTTGCTTGCAACTATTGTTTTGATTTATCTACATTGCATGTTTGCATAATATTATGTTTTCCTTTCCTTCTGGGGCACCTGACATCTGGGGCAAAGAAAACTGAAGAAAATGGCGCCGGCTGCCTCTTTTATACCCCTGCCGCGGAAGAAGGACCTGGACTTTCAGGATAACCCATCTGTAATGACTGCAGCTGTATGAGCACTCGAACATCTACATTTATGGTAGGTACACAACGGTACTTTCTTTCTGGCAGTACTTGCATTGTCTCTTCATTTCCGTTTCATTTATCGTATATGTATGTATATATATATATATATATATATATATATATATATATATATATTTTTTTTTTTCTTTAATCTTGTACAATTCTTAAAGCCGGCACTTATGAGTAAGTGTGCCCAGGTAGAGACATAATCAGGTGATTCTAAAGTAAGACTTTAATTTTGGGATCATTCTGGAATAAAGACTTTATGTTGAAAACAACAATAATGCTTGTGAGCTTTTGGATGTTTTGCTTTGTAGTTTGTGTTAAGTGCGTCCTCATGTTAGAATGTGATCGTTTCATTAGTTAAAGAGAATTGAGAAAAGAGGGCAGAGTTCTGTCCTCTTCTGTAGTATATTAAACGTTTGTTTGATATGTGACTGTTTTCTCATTATGTGCTTATTTATTCAGCAAATTTTGTTTGTTCTCATTATTTTTGCAGTTCAGACTCGTATTATACCCGCACAGTTTTTTCATTTTGGTATTCTGTTATGGCTTATTTGTAGTCCATATGTGAAACTGTAGAAATGGCAGTTGGAGACCCTTTGCCCTTTATTGAAATTGATACCAGATCTCTGGACTTAAACATAGTGATGAAATCAAGGCAAAGACATTGTGTAAGTGCAGAACATTACAAACTGTTAATCATTTACAGTTTAGTAAGCAGTATTTCTGTCATTTCTCAAGTCAAAGTCAAAAGCCAGCTTGCACGGAGTAGTGGGTGCGTTTCTCTGAATATTGCAGCTGTTAATTTACATAAATTAGTAATCTGCACCTACACCCTTGGTGTTTCTATCTTTTTATTATTACCAATCTAAGGAATATAGTATATGGGGGAAAATATACTTTGGCGGAAGGGAAAAGGAAGGAATATGGTCATTATACTGATCAGAGCCTGTAACGGTTACATATTTATGTATGCATGTGAGATGATTTAATGATGTGCTACATTCTTATGGGTCCTTTATGAGTTTTACAGTGTATGTTCCGCACTTAGATAAGCGGTTCAGTGTACAATGAGACCACTTTACAGCAGGCAGGAGGTGAGGCTGACTGAATGAACTGTTTGTTTTTTCAATGATGCAGAAATGAGCAGTTTATTGTTATTTTCCATGTCTGTACTTGGAACCCTTCACTTGATATGTTTCCTTTTCTCTATTTCTCTTGTGTTCTTAAGAGGAATTAAACAAGCTGCAAATCCCAACAGGGTGGGCATAACAGGGAAGTAATGGACCACCCAGGGGTGCAGCCCTGGGCCTCCCCATCCTTCAGTGGTCCATTATGTCTCTGGAACACCCACCTTGGAGGGCCTTAATTGCAATTAGGCAATCGTATATTTGCATTTGTCTTGCTATTAGTAACTATTGTATATAATACAATAGTTCTCCATATAATGTTTGAACACTGCTGTTGGATAAATAATTTTTCCTGGAAGAAGTATAATGCATTTAAAATACATTCATTATATTGAACAGGTAATTCTTATCTCACACACACTCACGCACTCACACTCACACTCACGCACTCACACTCACACACTCATACTCGTACTCGCACACAGGCACATGCTCGCTTCTGTTCAGATGACAAAATAAAATCAATTCCTAAAAAGAGAGTAGCCATATTTCTTTAATGTCAAATCTTGAGCAAATAATAGGGGAGTGGAATGCAAAACTGAAGTTGCAATGGATGTAAATGAATACAGACAAGACAATTGTTATGGCAGCAAATGGGGGAATCAGAAGAAGCTGAACATTGAGATGGAAGGGGAAAATTGGGGAACAGATTAACCACTTCAGGTATCTTGGAGGAGTGGTTGAGGAGAAGGGAGGTCTGAATGAGCTAGAATCAGTGGGGCTGCAGCCAGCTGGCAGTGTTGGGTGTAGTGTGTGACAGAAGAATGCCAAAAAAAAAAAAAAGCTGAAAAGTAAGATGTACAAAGCAGTGTTGTGCCCAGTACTACTGTATGGTACAGAAACCTGGGCAGTGAAGGCAGAGCAGATCAAAAAGCGAGAGGTGGTGGAGATGAAGTGCCTGAGATGGGTGGTAAAATGCACACTGTGGGACAGACAAAGAAATGAGGACATCAGAGCAGAAGCCAGAATAACCCATTTACAGAGAAGGTGAAAGAGAATACATTTCAGTGGGCTGGAAAATGTGTGTGAAAGCAGGCGACAATCTGATGAAAAAGATTTAGGAGAGACAGGAAGAAAGCAAGGGGAAATGACCTGCCGCAAAGGGACGGATGGCTTGAGTGAGAGGACCTGAGACTGTTTGGCATTACCATCAAAAAAGGTAATGGACTGACACTGAATCGAGAAAGATAGCAACAGTTGGAGGGATACCCTGATCTCATGTAGAAAGTGGTGAAAAAGTGGTTGATGATGGTGGGGGTGGTGAACTGCAATACCCAAGCCAGTAGTTGCATCGATATTCTGTTTTTATTTATTTTTATCATCTCAACAGAGATGCCTGTTTGTGTGAGTGAACAGATGTGTTGTAGTTATTTAGTAAGTGAAAGAAATGGTAACAGAATGAAAACCTTTTCTTTTTTCCCTCTTGGTACATTGATTTTGTAGAATGAATAGGTGCAGTTATTTTTAGTAGGCTCTCTATTCATATTCATTTTTTTTTTCACTGTTTGTCCCCCACTACCTTGTCGACCATCAGCCCCCTCCTAGCCAATCAGAATGTTCCACCTTCATCCATTCCCGGTGACATGGAACAAACCGGTGTGGCTGACAAGCTATTGCTTGTGGAGGGGGATTGTTGGCTTCTGATTTTTTTTTTTTCCTGCACAAAGCAGAACAGGGACATGCACTGGGCTCTCTGCTCTGGTTGCTGCTCAATTCTTGCCAGCAAGCAACCGTGTCTCTCCCTCTTTCCTCAGGCATGTGAAGTATTTTCCCCGATCTCTACCGAAGAATTCTCAACTTCCTGTTTGCTTCCCGAGCTCCGACAACCCTTACCACCTCCAAGGTGATGTGAGTGGGTCGTACCCCTTCATTCCTTACCCTTCTGTAGTACTGCAGCCATTATTTGAACCCTGTCACCTTGGGTCACCGAAAAGGCTCCATCTCTGTGCACTTTGGATTCAGCCCCCCCCCCCCACATTTACATTAACTCACCTATTTGGATTGCTAAGTGGGTAATGGTGTTTTATTATTTTAGAAGTCCATTTTCTAACCTGATTTTATCATAACTCGCATCTGGGTACAGTGTTTGCAGTTTCTTCTTTTTGTAACTAGACTTAGATTGCTCTGAATAACTGGATGTATATGCCTTACCTTGTAAATAAAGAAAAACTTTCTTTCTAGTTTGCCACAAGTGTTTTTGCACCATGCCCAGCGTGTTTCTTTGTCCCACTTGAGTTCCCTTTTACTGTTCAGTGATTTGCTGTGATGCCAATAACTACCTAGTTGAGGAAGCCAAGTGCAAATCCTTTCACGATGCTGGTTAAAATCGCTTGTAGTTAATAAGGTTGTGTGTGTGTGTGTCTTTCCGCTTTTCCTGGTTAGGGGTCGCCACAGCGGAACTCCGGTCCACTAATGATTGGCAGTTGATTTTTATGTGTTGAGTTGCCAGCCCTAACTTTTTCTTTCTTTTGCTGTGTTTCATAGCATGACGATGTTACTGTTTTCTCCTAAACTGATTTGTAATTTGCTTTTATTCTATTGTCTTATCTACTGTAAATTGTATAACATTGTAACCCGATAATGACTGAAAAGGGTCATTTAACCAAACCACCTACCCGGTCAACAAATTAAAATAAATATGATCATTCTGTGCATATCAGTTGCTGGATAAAAGTTACATTTTCATTTTGTAAAAAATGAACAAGCAAAGGAATCTGTCTATTTCTAATCTCACAACCACAAGTGTTGAGGAAAAAATAAAAAAAATTAAAAAACAGGGAAACTAGTGATCTTACAACTTAGTTGATGAGCTCAGTTTTATATACTTAGAAGTAGGTGTAGAAAATATATGTACTGTTTAATTTTAAACCAGCGTATTCAAGGCAAGCAGTGTAAACCGGGCCATAAAAAATGCATTTTAGAACAGCAAGTACCCACCCCCCACACACCACTACTGATTAGGTCAAACTAAATCCTAGTTGAGGAAAACACTACCTATCTGTTTGCAACCTACATTCTCAAGTCAGGTATTAAGAAAAGAATAACATACACATAAAAAGACTGAGTTTTCACTAAAATCACTTTCGGCTAACTAATGCAATAAAGCCTTCATCAGGTCTGTGACAAGAACTAAAATCATATATACATGGGTAGATAAGTAAAAAAAAAAAAAAAGTTAACTAGACTGAAACAAGAAAAAACACATAGCTGTCTAATCATAAACATTATCTAGCTAGAACAATATAAATGTGAATATATATATATATATATATATATGTGTGTGTGTGTGTATATATATATATATGTGTGTGTATATATATATATATATATATATATATATATATATCTATATATATGTATATATATATATATATATATATATATATATATATATGCATGTGTATATATATATATATATATATATATATATATATATGTTCTTATAGATTCATAGGTAGGTACTAGGCTATCTGCCCGAGGGCAGTTTTAAGCCTAGCTAGAGTGTCTGCTTTCGCTGCCCCATTGATTAATTAACTGAACCTTTGTCAAGCAGAGCCAATGAAGTGATCCCAGGGGTGTATTTTCTGTTACCCATCCACTCGTCAAGGCTTCTCTTGAGGAGTGTTAGTGAGGGGCTCTGCCTAATGTAGTTAGAAATTTTGTTCCAAAGCATGGGGAGTCTCTGTGACAGGAATCTATCCCTCCAGCATGTTCTATTTATTGTTGTGGCGAGGTTTAGCTCACTAGAGCAAGTGGCTCACAGTGACTTGGATTTCTTTAGGTGGAGCATGTCCATCAATTCTGAGTTGGACATGGCTTTGTAAGTCAGGCAGAGATCACCTCTGAGTAAGCTATATGCCACTGAGTACAGCCGGAGTTTTTTCAGTCGGGCTGCATAGGACATATCTTTGAGGCCAGTAATACTCTTGTTGAGGTGCTTTTGTGGTCTTTCCAGCTGTTGGAAGTGTCTTGTCTTGTGAGGTACATCCCAAATGGGGCATTGTACTCTATGATGGGTCTGATGAGTGATGAGTAGAGGAGCACTATAACCTCTTTATTTCTAGATGCGAACCCCTTAGTAATTAGATGGGCCACATAGAAGGATTTCCTAACTACTTTGGCAATATGATTGTCAAAGGAGAGATTACTACCTACCTGGGTCCCCAGATCTCTTATTACCTCTTCTGTATTAAGGGGGCTGCCGCCTATGTGGTAATTCGTGGGTGTTGTTTTTCCCAAACGGGATGACTATGCATTTTTTGGCATTTAGTTTGAGGCCATGACTTTGACACCAGGTGTCAGTCTCAGTAAGGCCTTTTTGAAGGATGTCTGTGTCAGCTGGAGAGTCAGTTATGGCTCCCAGTTTGCAGTCATCAGCAAACTTGGTTAGCCGTAGTCCTCCTGTGTTTGCTTGTACTTCTGAGAAATGTATGCCGAACAGTAGGGGTCCCAGAACCGAGCCTTGCAGGACACCACTTGTGACTGGTTTAGAGTCGGACCTGGAGCCCACTATTCTTTCCTTGTGCGTTCTGTCTGTAAGTCAGTTGGCAACCCATCTTGTGATGTAGGGGTTTATGTTCAGGCTGGTGAGTTTTTCTATAATACCCAAGTGAGGAATGGTGTCAAATGCCTTGGCGAGATCAAGGTAGGCTGTGTGAACCACCTTTCCCTCGTCTATGGCCTTGGTGACTGTCTCGAAGAAGTCAACCAAGTTTAGTAGGCATGATCTGCCCTTAAGGCTGAACTGGGTCAGGTCAAGTGTTTGGAGGTTCCCAATGTCTTTGTTAATGAGTTCCATGATGATGCGCTCCATAGCCTTGCAGACCAGGCTAGTCAGGCTTATGGGGCGATAGTTACCAGGGTCAGTTGTGGCCCCTCCTTTGTGGAGCGGAATAACCATTGCTGTGCACCATTCTATGGGCACATAGCCTGTGGAGAGGCTGAGGTTGAACAGCGTGTTTTGGTGGGGGGTTAGTTTGTTCTGTAGTTCGTGCAAGACGCAGCCTGGGACACCATCTGGCCCCATTGATGCTGTGTTTTTGGCTTTTGAAAGGGCTGTTTTCACCTGTGCTTCTGTGATTTCCGGGACACTACACTTTTCCAGTATTATTGTGGGCCCTTTTGAAGGTGAGAGGGAGGTGAAGTTTGCACTGAATCTGTCTGCCAGGATGTTGGCAATATCAGTAGGTTCAGTATATTTTGTGCTATTTTGCACTAGCTCAGAGCATATCTGCGAGTTGCCACTTAGATTCTTGACATAGCTAAAGAAGGCTTTGTGGTTATCTTTCAAATCCTTGGCTATTTTTCTTTCGAAGTTAGCCTTGGATGATTTTATGAGGGACTTTAGTTTCTTACTGATACTGATCAGGGATGTCTTTCCTTCTTGGGATTTGCTTTTTTTATGAACTAGTTTCCTCCTCCTATTGTATAGCCTATTTATGGCAGGGGTCCACCAGACTGGTTTCCTTTTCTTAGGGGAGTGAGTCTTGGTCTTGCTAGGGATGGCACAATCCATGCATCCTTGTAGGTGCTCATAGAGTGCAATTGTAAAGGATTCTGCATCTTGGGCAGTGTTATCCTTTAGCGTGGGGGCTGTGAAACTTACCACCTCTGCCTTAAGTAAGGTGAAGTTTGCTTTAGAAAAGTTTTTCACTGTGGTTTCCTTGGTTGGGGGTGGTGGTGGGGTGTGGACATCCAGGGTGATTAGTTTATGGTCTGATCTAACCAGTGACGGGTTGACCTCCTGTATGGAACACCTGTTGCCCATGTTGGTGATGTCCAGGTCCAATATGTTGTGGCCTCTGGTAGGGGAGTTTACCAGCTGATCCAGGGCATTTGAGTTGATAAATTCCAGGAAGCGCTGAGCCTGGGAGTTTGTATTCAAATAGTTTTCCCAGTTAATGGTAGAGTAATTGAAATCACCCAGTATCAGGGTGTTCGGTAGGACCTTCGCCTTGGAGTGGTGGTCCTGGGTCATGGAGGGTGATCTGTAGCAGGCCACAATTTGCATTGCAGATTTGCCTGATGTTAGTTGCACATGGATGATCTCAGACGCATCATGCTGCACCACTAACCTGGAGGTGTGAGTATCCTTGATGAATATGGATACGCCCCCTCCTTTTGTGTTTCGGTCTGTGTTCTGTGGCCAAAATGTGTGATATGAGATGTGTAGCCCAGTAGTGCTGGAGTGCTCTCTGGAGTCTTGAACCAGGTTTCAGTTACTGCACAGATGTCGACGTTCTCCATACTTGAGTGCTTCTAGCGCATGCATTTTGAGATTTAAACTCCTGGTGTTGAGTAGCATAACCCTCATTTTTTTACTTGTGCTGTTTATGTTGGTGGGTTTGAATTTTGAGCCTTGCCTAAAAAAGGCACTATGGGGACAGCGAGAGCCGTGGCCAGTATTCAAAAGCCAAGGAGTGAAGGGTGTAAGCCGTCTTTTGCGAAGCAATGTGGCTTGTCGAGCATGTCATCCCAGGCTGACAGACACTGGATCCCCTTTGAATGACACCAGAAGCTTAGTCAATTGTTGAAATTGATAATTTTTTCTTTATACTGAGGTATCATTCTTGGTAAGGGCAGGATGCTACTCAGGGTCAGGGTCATACCTGCCTGGGCTACATGATCAGAGAGCTCTTCCACGTCTCTTTTCAGGTAGTCCAGGGAGGTATATCTCAGGTCATTCACACCAACATGAACAATGACAGAGTCATAATTGTACTTTGTTCTGGAGTGACCTGAGTGCTTGTGTTATGTGGCAGATTCTGGCTCCCGATAGGCAGCTAACAGTAACCTTCTCCTTGTCCAGCCTAGTGAGTGGGGCATCAGTGTGCCTGACTATAGTCACCTATTACTAGTGTGTTAGGTATGTTATTTCGCCTTAAGGGCTGTGATTGTGTGGCACATTGATTTTGTGTTTTATGTGTTGTCTGGTTTGTGACGGGAGGTACAGGTTTTGTGGGTGTCTGCTTTGGAGCTCTGTGATGCTTTTGCAGGTTTTTATTTAGAGCCTCCGAGTATGATTTTGTGTATTTATGTGTAGTTTTTGCCAGTGCTAGTTTAGTAGGTCTGTATGAGGCTGGAGGTGTGGTGCAAGTGTTAACCTTCTCCTCATGGCTGTCTGTTCCAGTCTTGGGTGGAGAGACCTTAGCCTCCAGTTTGGCTGTATAATTGCATCTCTCGCATATGTTAGTGTTTTGTGGTAGGAGGAGAGGGCTGTCTGTGTACATGAGGCAGTTGTAACATTGCCTCAGGATGCCCAGATTCACCAGCTGGACTGGAGAGTACACCTGAAGTTGCCCTTTGGTCATGCCTGAAGAGTAGGGTGAGCTGCTTAGTCGCTTGGTTGGTGAGGGGTGGATAAAGAGCCTTGCCCTGCTGTGCAGTCAAGTGTCAGGGTATATTAGTGCTTGCTATTAGGTCTGAGAAAGTGCTGGACTGTAGGATGCTTTTTGAGTGCTTAGGTGAGAGTTAGACTAGTTTCAAGTGAAAAACTGAAGAGGAGACTTAGTGGAGCCAGGAATAATTTAACTGTAGCTGATTGATTCGGCTTTTCCCAGTTAGGGGTCGTCACAGCGGAACTCTGGTCCGCTAATGATTGGCAGTAGATTTTTTACGGGTGCCGAGGTGCCAGCTCGTCGCCCAACCTTCAACGAAGGCACTCCCATTCTACGCATGTCTTTCGAACGCCACTCAACCATGGGGAGGACATGCAGACTCCACACAGAAGACGCTCCTGCCAAGAATCGAACGGGAGAATCTCTTGCTGTGAGGCAACAACGCTACCGCTGCACCACCGTTGCTTATATATATGTGTGTGTCTAATATCTAATACAAGTTATTTATAGCTCAAAAATATTATTTAGAAGAAATATTTTATTTACAGCTCAGAAAAAATGTCATTGCTTTGCAGTTAAAGAAAAAAAAACTTTCATGCCATATTTTCATGTTTACAGCCCCCAAAACATTATTCAATGAAAACCAGGAGAAAAAACACACAAAAATACAGAAAACAGTGGATGAAGTAAACTAGTAATGTATAAAAGTGTGCAGGTGTGTGCATGAGTGTGTATCCATATGCTAAATATGGGAATTTTGAAAATACTTCATGGTAATAGTGACATAAAACATGTGTGTTTTGAATTTACCTTTTAAATCTCTGGTGTGATGGAAAAGTGTACTAAATCTAATCAAAGCAGGATTGAGGTTTAAAGTAACTAAACATGTATACATTTATATACACACTACACGTCATTCTTTTATTTTTTAGTATGTTTAGGTACCTTTAGTGCATAAAACTATTTCCTCAAACCCCCCCCCCCCCCAAAAAAAAAAAACCCTTCAAGCTCGTTCATCTCCAGACATTCCAGAATGATAAATTTAAAACCAGAATGTCTGGGGTGTTCTAATAAGTAATCACAAAAGCAGGTTGCAACAAGCAAAAAAAAAACAAACTGTTGGCTCCAGTAAAGGCTGTCCCTCCAAATGTTCCTCTTTTCAGTGGAACAAGATCATAAAGCACCTCCGCCAGTAAGCACACATTATGATTTCCAAACGTTTAGGTTTATTCACAAAACAAAAATAAAATAAAATAAATAAATAAACGGATTAAGCACTTTCATCTCCTCTCAGGAGAAAAATACAGAAAACAGTGGATGAAGTAAACTAGTAATGTGCAGGTGTGTGCATGAGTGTGCATCAGTATGCTAAATGGGGAATTATACAACGACCCCCCCCCCCATTAATATTCAGAAAACGTGCACGCTGATTGGTCAGCGTGCAGGTTGTAAATCAGAGTTCTAGTAATGGAAAAAGGTCCGGTTGCCTGGACTTTTTCCATTACTATAACTTTTTTTTTTTTTTTTTTTTTTTTACAGCAACGGAGAACACAAGATCTCCGTTGCTTCACACTGTCTTGCTATGTTAAACTCGTTTAACATAGCGAGACAGCATTAAAAAAAGCACCGGAAAAAGCAACGGAGATCTTGCTTTCTCCATTGCTTTTGCCCACAGCTCTGATGTACTGCGTAGGTATACGCATGCGCAGTACATCAGAACTGCCACAGAATACCAGACAGCTGCGGAAGGGCAGCAAGGAGGCATTATGAAATGCCATTATTTAAGAAAATGTATTTATTTTTTTTCTTAAATGTCGTTGTATAATAGCAATAACCCACTTCTGGGTGTGGGTAATGCTGGATTTACCCATGGTTGGCTTTGTTTGGTCACGCGGGCTTCGCCCTCGTGACCAAACCACACCAACTGTGGGTAAATCCAGCATTACCCACACCCAGGCGTGGGTTATTGCTATATTATACCAATACTTCATGGTAATAACAACATGAAAAAAACTGTGTTCGTGGTAGTACTTCATGGTAATAGCTTGTATTTCTGCTGTGGGTATATGTTCTGATTGCATTGTTCTTGTTTACATTGCAACTCAACTGTCATGCTTTCGACAGGTGTTCTCTTTTTGTTTTATTTGTTTTGCTAGTGTCAGCTTTCCAGAGGTTTGTCAGTTTTTATGTCTTATGATGCCATCCTTATAAGTAGCAGCTTTACTCAGCAGCAGCTTGATTTTATATCATAGTACATTGGGAAGAACCAGTCTTAGGAGAGGGCTGTCTTCCTTGGTATGAACTCTTATGTACCACACGTTGTTAGCTGTTTGTACCCATCTCTGCATTGTGTTCCTTGCCTCTTAATCATGCATGTGTAGAACTTGCAGATGATGCAGTTATGTACTTTTATAAACATGTTAATCTCCATGATGTGAAAATGTCACACAGTCAGTATAGTTTCATAACTAACCCTTTTAATGCACCACTTCTTCATATTTACAGAGCACGTGCACAGTCCATATTTGTATTACCTGCAATATTTTATTTTCTAGGTCGTTTATTGATACAGTTCTCATAATTTGACCTTCATCTTGTTACACAAGCTCTGTTCCTTGATTTGTAAATATTAAAATCAAGAATAAAAATTACGTGATTGCAACACTGTTTACAGATCAGTTTTCATTTCCATTAAAGTGTAACACAGTTTCTTCTTTATTTTCTGGAGGTTTATACTGCACATATTCTTAGGGTACACATGGATTTAGTCAATGATAAAGGGAAAAATGGTAGATTGCGTTACACTATGCAAAATACTACTGGCTTTGACAATACAGGAGCACATCAGATGGCATCTTTGAAGCTCTGTGTGTCTTACAGAGTTAGTGCTTAGCTTTATGCCGGGGTTACCCATATTGCAATGAAGTCATTACACAGATATGGTCCAATTGCTCCGATACCTTTCAAAATGTGTGCACATGGAGTGGGTGGAACAGGAACTGTGGAACCTGGACAAAGTAAATAGGTGTGGTGGCAGGCACTCACATTCCATATTTCAAGGACATGCATCTGGAGCATTTCTCCCTGGGCCTCCACTGAAAACAGGCTCTGTGGAACCTAGTCGTACATTCCCGGTCAACAAATGTTAAATAAATAAATAAATATTTGCTACTCACACTGTCTTTCATCACTGGTTAAATTATTTTGCCGATGTTACCGCTGCATGCATAATAGTTACAGCCCTAGTGCTTTTACAGTACCTCCAGTATTCCATTAACAGTGCTGGGAATAGGGTGTGCTTGTAGGAGAAGCCTTTAATATATATGGATTGATTGGAGAGCATTGCCTTATATGCTGAAGGAGTAGTTTGAGTAAGGTACCTCTCATACATTGAGGAAGATAGCACATATACATTGAATGTAGAAACATGTTCCAGTTCTGGAGTGCTTCAGTTGTCTAACTTTGTAACCAGTTTTTTTAGCAGGTGACGTCATTTAGTTAGAATACCATGATAAAATCATTTTTTTTTCTGTTTCTTATTATTGCTGAAACTTAATATAAGAATGTTTTGTAAAACTAATTAAAAACTTCAGGTAATTGTTCTGCACATTTGTTCTAGGATTGCAGACATGCACAGATGATTATAAGGATTTGGGTATTATTACATGTAGTAAATGGACTGATGCCTTAAAAGTTAAAGCCAAGGCATTAAAAGTTATTGGCTATTTTTGAAGAACTTTACAGCAAGAAGTAATGACTGATTCTTTTGGTTGTTCATAACATGTGTTCATCCCATTATTGAGTACAACAAGTTGGCTTGGTCCTACAAGACAGCTTTAGAAGATTTTCACTGAAAATTTACAAGGCATATCATTACTTGTAGAGATTAATCATATTCGTCTAGATTGGAAACTCTAGGCCTTTTTCAGTCAGTTGCAGATGTCTGAGGGGTAAACTTTGTTTAGCCTACAGGAGCCTTGAGTGAAGAATATTGATCTCTATTAACTATTGAATTGTTGAGTACAAGCATATTAACCAGAGGTCCATATTTTACTTACAGAATTGAGGAGTCAAGGACAGTCTTAAGTACAAACTATTTAACGCAGTCATTGGTTCAACTTTGGAACAGGGTTCCTTTATATATTCGACATTCTTTCTTCTTTACAGGTTAAAAAAAATAAACTTCATACCCCATTGGGTCCCAGGCTATGTACATTAATTGAGGAGCCTGCATTCTGAAAGGCCTTTGACCTTTATGTAGGGATTAATGGACAGTATTTTAATATAGCCTTTCCTATTTCAGGGTAGATGTTGTTATGTCTGGGAAATGTTCAGTTTAATTACTGTGTGTCTCTCAGCAAGTCAGTTTTAGCAGTGCTTCCAGGTAAATTAACGAACAGTAACGCAATTTCCACATAATTAGCTTCTTATTCTCAGTCTCATTTTCATTCTGTTTATTCCTGGTTTCTGGAATGGGCGCTTATCTACCAACATTTTCTGAGTACTATCCTTAATGTTAAATTAAGCTTTCTTGTCTAATTTATAATGTGAGAAGAAGCGTTTAACAGAAGGCCCAAGCCACTCGGCATTAGCTTCCGCTAAACTTTGCACATTTGTCTTCCACCAAAATTCTGATTCAAAATGAAATCTCCTTGTTTAGCCTTTGAGTGACTTATTAATGTGGTCTAACAAAAACTTTGAAACAGAGACATTAGTAATGCAGAAATGTTTAAGATATGCTAAGAAACTGTACTCTAAATCTGGCCATGAGAAAGCAGCCAAGACCTGTATTTGTAATGATGCAATCTTACCAGAAGAAAGAGTTGACCTTGATAAAACTGTGATAGAAGGGCAAAAAATTAAAAATTGGAGACAATAGTAGAGTGGTTGTGGAAATAATTAACTGTCTACCAGGCATAAGTAGGGTTGCCACCTTTTGTTGTGGCTAAAACCGGAGTAAAGCCACACTCCTCACATCATGAGTAACCCTGCCCACCCCACCCGTATTCCGCCCATTTTGTGATATGATGACATCACATGGTGGGGAACGCCCTCTTATCCGTTCCTGATGCCTGTTTTCAGCTGATTTACAAACTCCGATAGTCTGTTTCCTTTTTTGAAACAGTGTTTTCCAGACTACCGGGGAATCAGTTTGATTTCCAGATAGTCTGGAAAAAAAAACGGAGGGATGGCAACCCTAGGCATGAGAAATACATTTATCCCAGCAATCAGGGAATATTAGTAAGCAATTGTGAGATTCAGAATATTTTTTTCTGGAGGATCGAAATCTTTTTGTGATACAGAACAAGCTGAGAGAGAAATAAAAAGTTTGTCCAACAAAAAAGAAAGCCGTCAAACAGAAGGAGACTGTACTTCTGATTCTTCTGATAATAAATGTCATAGAGAAACTTTGCCAGTGAAACATTTTCCAGTATTACAAAGGAAGCTGTTTGAGAGACAGAAAAAAAGCACAGGAGTTGACCAGAAGAATCAAACTTGGAGGTTGGGAGATGTAGACGAACAGGAAGAAGACCAGCAACACTGAAATTAGTGGATAAATGTGAGACTGTAAATCATCAGTCACATTTATGTAACATGATTTTACAAGAAAAAGTGGATGGGAAAGATTGGACTTTTGCTGACTTTGTTAAACTGTGGGGGTACCAAAAGACATATACCCCACTGCATTCATTAATGTTTGGAAAGATACTAAAAGAATAAAAAGGAACTGTGAGTAAATAAAACATTTCATGATACAAATTGGATGTTATATAGTAAAGCTTTTCAGTGATTGCTGTATGTGATAAAGATACTAAAATAAGCAGGCACTTTTTTTCTTTTTTAAGTTTTAAAATGTAGACATTACTGTGCAAAAATGTGAAGAAAGTCTGGACAAAAGCATGTTTAATTTACTCTGCTATAATCTTGGTTGTTGGGTTGGAGGAGGGGGTGAAAAAGTGTATTGATTATAATATGTGTAGAAATGAGCTTTTACATAGGTGAATGTCTGGATTAATTCCCTTGGCTTAATCTAGTAACAGCTTTTTGTATGCAAGTATGTGGGCTTTAAAAATAAGAGAACACTGTGAATGTAGTGAATTTCTTTCATTTAGCAAATAAATATTCAGTGTTTGTTGAAAAGTCTGAAGCCGAGAGCAGCTATACATTCTGTTATGTTTCCATGGGAATAGGCTGACTACAGGTGCAGGAAGTGAATCTCAAGAGTTCTGGGAATTGTTTGCTGAGGGTATTGTAAAATTAAAAGGTACAAGGACAAGCTGCTTAGTAAAAATAAAGTTTGAAATTATTGGATGTGAATAAGAGCAGTTTTCCTGGTAACTAATACTTCCATGCATTTACTAGAATGGTGTATAATTTCGTTATTTTTGAAGATGACCAGTGCACATTTCATTAAGGCTAAAGGTTAATGTTTTCTGAAAGCATTCAACCTCTATTTCACATCTGAGAGAGGTATAAAGGTAAGACAAGACAGCAGATAGTGTAAGGAGTGGCTGTGACATGCTCCTTAGCATGAATGACTTTATTTTTGGGTTAAGTAATGAATGTGGATGCAGTTGTTGATTTGGGACAATTGTTCCTATCAAGGAGGGTTAAACTTCAGTATTTAAAGGTGTACATAGTTTTGTGTGTTTGTTTTAAGTTAATAGGTTGTTAGGGGTGTGTATGTGTGTGTGTGTTTTGTTTGAAGGTTTTCAATAAAACAAAAAGTCTTGTCATCTCCATTTGAAACTATATCACATTTTACAAAAAATAACTATAAAAAATCAACCTGCCAAATGTTAGTGGGTGCATATAACATAAGTGCTGGAAATCGACTCATATGTAATAGGTGGGAATAGTAACTTCTTGTCATAATGGCTATTATTTTGGAACATGTATGGCCTCACAGGTATAGACAAAAATGTAGAGTATTGAATTACATTAAGAAATCAAAAATAGCATGCTATTTAACTACCTGCCAGTCAGGTGATAGATGTGAGTAATTGCATCTTCAGATGGAGCAGTTAAATAATCTTTATACAAAAATGACATCCCAGAAAGAAATGGTTGAGAAAATTCTGGACTGTAAATGTGCAGAAAATTCTGGACTGTAAATGTGCGGTAGACAAAAGAACAGGATGGATGCAGAAAATGAGTTTGGAGAGCTGCATCCAGAAAATATCTTGTAAGGTATTTGAAATTCCCCAAGATCACTTGACTCTGTTGGACAGAACACAAAGAATCACACTTTGGGCTTGAGAAGTCCGCTCATACCAGTGGTAGGGGAAATATTTCCTTTAGAAAGGAAAGGTATGCCTGTTAGTCGCAATTAAATTTAAAAAAAAAATATCAGTAAAGTAGAAATCCAGATATTTATGGACATATACAGAATTATCAAGAGAGTCTTATGACAAAAAATGTTAAACCTTATTTTTAGTGTCGAGCTATGTTGAAAGTAGTCCGGAAGGATCTTTCTAGTCTTTTCATACATTGCCTGAGGCAGAAGTGGAGCTTAAGTTGCAGGAATTAAGTCTTTTTGGGGCTTACTGTATTCTAAGGTGGACTTGTATGTTTTGTGATAAAGGGTGGTGCTGAGCTAACCTTTGTTTGCTCAGCTTGATGACATAGTGACAGTTTTCCTAGTCTGTTTTGTCTTCTCTCCATCTTTTTGGTGTGTTTGTCTTATATTGACTTCCTATGTAATATTTTGTTTAATAAATAGTAAGAGGGGGAATATACATATTTGCAAAACGTTAATAATAAAAGCTTTTGAATGGATTCTCTATAAAAAATGTAAGAGCCTAAACTATATTTTTAAAAAAAGTTTTTTTTTTTGCATATGTAAAGAAAAGGAAGGAGACCATTTTATTGTGTACAGGAATGTAAAAAAGCCATATTAATAGCACCATCAGATGTCCAGAACGTATAGGTGTACAAGAGGGTTCTTGGAACGGTTCTGTTAGTATTGTTGAACTTTCCAGTGATTATTGGATGAGTATGCATCTCTTTGTTGTATATAGGGACCTTCTTGTTAATACTTGAAGGGGAGTACAGGCACTTCCAGTCACTCTTGAGGTCCTTTTAGGAGACTGGAATGCTGTTATAGGTAAAGAGCATGACAGAGCTGCACAACTTCACGTGTATGTAACGTAGATCACCTGGGTTACTGCGCGGTAGGTATATAAATACGCATTCTTTAACAGGTTGGTGTGGAGATCACTAATAAAATATAGTTGGTATGAAACTAACCCCCCCCCCTTCTTGTTGAAAGATCGTAATGTTAATCAGAAAACGAAGTATTGGCTTGTTTTCTGGAAAATAATTTATTCCAGTGTATCTCCTTAATTTACATTTGCCCATTATAAACAACTAAATCTTCCCACTGAAAATTTTGAGAAAGGAAAAGAAAATCGAAAAGTACTTGTATAACTTTTATTCCATAATTGAAAGGAGAGCCCATTTTGTTTTGGTAGATCAGGTTCAGTTCCAAAAGTCTAGGGATATTTAACAGATACTGTGGGTAGTTTTACTTCCTGCAGTTGTAATGAAGAAAACACTAATTTTAAGAATGTTTATATAATTTATCATGGGGCTTTAAGGAGATTAACTGCATGGTTACAGAATTCTCCATACTGTAACATTGGGATTCCCTGTACTCTTATTTTCTGACTATGATTTGTATATAGTACTTAAAAGTTATAAAGCAAGTCATATGCCGAGATTACAGGGGATTCCCTTAAAATGGGTACTACTAGTGTGGATGTTTTGATACAAGTGTCAACCACATTTAATTATGATGGCATGACACAAGAATTCCCTGTATAACATTGTCATCTAGGTTAATTTTGATCAAGACAGAGGGGAAATCGAGAGGCGGACTATCATCGGAGGTCTGTGTTAAATTGCAATTATAAAATTATTGTTAATGCCATTAGCAACAAGGTAGTAAATTGTCTGGATAAAGTTATCCATCCAGGCCAGTATGCGTTCATAATTAATAAAAAAAAATGGAGCCAGCTAGGAGATTGAGATTTCCTTAAACAATGTCATTCTGCTGCAGTGGGAGAATTTGTACCTATTTCTCCCTCACCTGTGTGAATGAGGGTGTCACATGTAATTGGAACTACCAAACTAAACTACAAACTGAGAACTAAAGTAACCCTAAAGCCTTCTGGTCAGCATAAAGCATCTCTTAAATCCATATCATTCATTACAGCCCACCCCATGTTTAACTAACCAATTCAACCCTCATTTTATACAAACAGTTACCTGTCATTAACAGGTAAATCCAACAAGTAAATAAACTAGTAAAAATGAAAAAACACTGGTGATACCAAGGTAAAATCACCAAGACTTTTATTTAAACTGTTGAATATAACTAAGTGCTTTCACCCTTGTAGGGCATCTTCAAAGTCAGTTTTCCACATTTAAATTAAATACACACTTCAATTAACAATACAATCAGGAGATAATTAGTTGCAATAAATCCATCTTCTGAATCATCAGATTTTAACCCTTGAACTGTCATTAAGGTAGTTTTATGTAATTATGTATGTGAACACCCAACTTTTTTTATAAAGATTGCGTATCCAAATTTGTTTCGATACCTAAACCTAAAATAATGTACTAATGTGAAAATAGCAATACATGTATATCTCTACAGAAACAATGTATATAAAAAATGTGTTGAAAAGTGAGTAAATACAAAACATAAAATATAATTAGGTATGTAAAGTCCATATATAAATATAACCCTCATACAACTACCCAAAAAAAATCAAAGAATACTCTGTTGTTACTGTATGTTAAATACAAGCAGCCTTATGTTTCAGTATACATGCTAAGAGATAGGGTGTCATTGATGCCAGGTGCACTGCTTGTGTCTAATCGCACTTGCCACAAGCATTCCCTGACCTCTAAGATGGTTTTATAGTCACCCCCAAAATCCTTTGTGTATAATCTATCTATAACAAAAAAATAAAAATTTCTTGAAATTAATACAGTCTTTGGTGTGGTTGTATAATGAATTTGTTGATTTCTTGTTTTTGATGTCCCTGTTGTGTTCCACGATTCTTTGTCTCAATTTTCTTGTGGTCATACCAACATAGAAGGCTGGGCAGGATAAACAAGTAGCCACATATATGACCATTTTGGTATTACAATTACAATTATTTTAAAAATTGGGTGTTCACATACATAATTACATAAAACTACCTTAATGACAGTTCAAGAGTTAAAATCTGATGATTCGGAAGATGGATTTATTGCAGCTAATTATCTCCTGATTGTATTGTTAATTGAAATGTGTATTTAATGGTTGTGATTAAATGTGGAAAACTGACTCTGAAGATGCCCTACAAGGGTGAAAGCGCTTAGTCAGTTATATTCAACAGTTTAAATAAAAGTCTTGGTGATTTTACCTTGGTATGACCAGTGTCTTTTCATTTTTACCTGTCTTATTAACACCCAAACGATCCCTACCACCAGTCCCCCATAAAACCACAAAGTAGCCATAAGATCTTTACTTTCCAACCAGTACCAACTGCTGCAACCAAGAAGCTACTCCTTAAATGCAAACGTACCACCCTGACTCCAGATAAAATACCAGCTGAATATATTAAACTAGCAGCAGAATCCTTATCCTACCCAGTATCAGTCCTATTAAATAGGTCAAATAAGGAAGGATATGTTACCAAACTATGGAAAAAATCGTTTATCTTACCACTACACAAAGGAGGAAAATCCAATGACATTTCTACGTATAAGCCTATAGCTATCTTAGCCCCTCTGTCAAAGACACTAGAAACGTGTATTTATAGATAAGTCCTCAACTTTTATTACAGAAGTGTGTCAGGAGTGATTTGTGACGGACGAGTACCAGTAAGAGTGAATGGGAAGGTCTGCAAGAGGGTAGTGAGACCAGCTATGTTATATGGGTTGGAGACAGTGGCACTGACAAAAAGGTAGGAGTCGAAGCTTGACATGGCAGAGTTGAAGATGTTAAGATTTGCACTGGGTGTGACGAGGATGGACAGGATTAGGAATATGTATATTAGAGGGTCAGCCCAGGTTGGAAGGTTTGGAGACTAAGCCAGAGAGGCAAGATTACGTTGGTTTGAACATGTGCTGAGGAGGGATGCAGAGTATATTGGGAAAAGATGCTGAGGATGAAGCTGCCAGGTAACAGGAAAAAAGGAAGGCCTAAGATAAGGTTTATGGATGTGGTGAGAGAGGACATGCAGGTGGTTGGTGTGACAGAGCAAGATGCAGAGGACAGGAAGACATGGAAACAGGTGATCTGCTGTGGCGACCCCTAACAGGAGCAGCTGAAAGAACAAGAAGAAGAAGTCAAGCCGAGTTGTCTGAAGCATAGTCAAGGCTTTATACCTGCATGTTGGCAAATCATGTTTTACTTAATTGACGTTGATGATATGTAGGGTTTAACTATGAATCTGTTTACAACTCATATAATGTGTAGTGCCGGGAGCAAGGTCATTATACTCCAGTATCCATAAAAAGACAAACTAGTTCAGTGCTTCTATAAAGTCAGACCTGATCTTAACAAATGTTAAATTTACTCTGCTTTACTTGTTAAGGTCAGGTGTCTTCCTAGGCAGTTAAATCTGCCAGTACTGACCAGCAAACAACAGTGACAGAATTAAAAACAAATTTGTTTCCGAGTGCTGTCTGTGCAGATAGTGTCCCTGTCCCTCACCCCTGAATGTAAAATAATAGTGTTACAGTGCCTTTCTCACAGTGCTATTTAAGTGCTTTATTGCTCTGAAAATCAGCAAAGCAATTAGTGTTTTTTGTCACTAGTAGTATATGGAGCAGATAAAGCTCCATGAACTGCAAGTAATTATGATTAGGTCAATGATCATAACTTTTATTATACATTCTCGACAAGGATGCCTAGATTAACCTCTCTAGCTTCATTCTTGAGGAGAATTTCCTGGCTTCCATATTTCAGACACATAATAAGCAGGTTATGATCACCAACCCACTCATAATCCTGTGTATGTATGTATGTATATCTGTATCTCTTGGGCCTTAACTGTCACAGATTTTCCAGTGATATTGGCCTCGAGATACAATAATCACACCTTTCTACATACAAAAATGGACAAACTTTACAGCATTGATCATCACTAGTAGGAAACTGGTGCAGTAAATATCTAGGAATCGGACTGTTAGGGTTTGTGCAGTCCTCTTCTCCCCCAGCAGCAGCAGCAACAGTAAGAGCTGCATGTAGCAAGACTGGAAATGTGACTATCCCCTTTAACATGTCATTGTAAGCTGCAAAATCGGAACATAAGAAAGACTGGCTACTCTTTCTTTATTGGTCAGGTACATACCTCCACTTAAAGAAGGAAGAGCGTGCTAAGCTTTTTGTGGATATTGGCGGGGATTTCAGATCTGGAAGAAGCAGCAGTATCTATAAGAGGAATAGTCCTGATCGTGCGTCATTAACTGTGAGACCATAGCAGGCTACTTCCAAAATAATATTCTTCAAGGAACCACCAGTAATGATCAGAATATCTGTTAGGTAATTAATCAGTTTAAATAAATAATTTAGTAGCTTTTGCAAGGGGAATCCTTTGGGTGGCCAGCTTTCTTTCTTTTATTGTGAGAGTATGACAAACTACTCCTGTTTCTTGTTTTAGCCCCTGCCACAAGCTTGGAAAACAAATGTTTAACGTTGAATACTGACTTCTTATAATTAGTGGAGCAGCAAGGTTTGCAAGGGAGGTCATGGTGACCAGCTTTCTGTAACTATGGGGCTGTTGCCGTCTACCTACGTTTTTCATAGAAAAAACCCCGCATTTAGAAAATATGCCCTGATGAAGAGAAGGTAGAGGGCATTTGTAAATAAGTAGCGTTACTTTATGTTTTGGTTGTTCTACAATTATGAAAGCCTGTGTGCAAAACACGTTGTACAAGGTATGTAAAGTCCAGCCATACTTTTAAGTTTTTTGTAGCCATAAAGCTTCCTACAAACATCATACAATAGATTTCTGTTTTATTATACAAGTCCAGGGTTAGTGTATAATTCTGGGTGATTAAGCTTAAACTGCTTGTGTAAATGTTTCTATCGAGCCATGCCTTTTAAATTTTTTTTTAGAGAATATAAAGCTTTGTAGAAACATCCCCAGGGATTCATTAAGGTGCCTAGTAAAAAGGTCCTGTTACTGCAATGCAGTATTTTGCGATTGAGAGAAACATCAGCTGCAGTGAGGAAGGATGCCATCATGGGCTAATTTGCATATTTCTGAATCGCGTTACCTACCGCAAACTGCAGATCAGCATTTCCTGCAGTAGGTAATACTGTTGGAGGCCACATTGTGAAAGTAGATGCACCACCCTCAGTCACTCTGGCACACACAGATGCACAATTAAATACACACCACTTACTCCATACCTGTTCCTGTTGTCAGCTCGTACATGTCTGCTTTTTCCTTGCCAATATAATTTAGGGATGATTACACTCCATCTTCAATGCCAAGTATTCGAGTTTCATACTTCATATCATTCAGAAAATTTATGCCAGAGCAAAAGCTTACCAGGTTGGGAGGCATGCCTCATTTTTTCCCATCCCTTCCACTTGTACATGACAGCCTATTGCAGGCATTACATCATGAAAATGCTCCTAAACAATTATGTAAAAACACACCTACTGCACTGACATACGAGTTAGTGCAGTGGACTGCTGCAGGGGTTTCTTGTGTCAGGTTTGCATAGTTAAAATTCCTTTTTCCAATTTTTTTCCTTATTTGTATTTTTTAAAATAAATTCCTGGTGTCTACTGTTCCCCACCCTGAGCCCCTTGCTGGTGAAGTGCTATTAAGGCACAAGACTTTTAGAGTAATCCCTAGTGGCTAGTATTTGGCCCCCAATCCCCATAATGCTAAAGTGCCATTAGGGCATGAGAACTAAGAGTAGTCCCTGGTGGGTAAAGTCCCCCCACCCAATGTTGTAGACTCTGGTTGTTGGTCTGGGGTGTTTGTGGAAGGTATGCAGCCACCCCAACTCATAGGCACGCGCGCGCACACACACACACACACACACACACACACACACACACACACACACACACACACACACAGCCTCCTGCTCACTCGATATATAGACATTCACACACAAACCTCTACATGACCGTCTCTGTACCTTTCTTAATGCTAATTGCTCGGAAGACACATGTTCGCACACACACAGCCTCTGGAATACACTCTCACACTTCCCAGCACTCCCTTACCACTGAACTCTCAAGCACTTACCTCTACTGAGATGGCTGAACACGACCTTTTGGCCATGTTTACTACTGTGATGTGGAAGGAACAGCCATGCTAATCTACATAGCTGAGTGATTCTATGAATTGCTCGGCACATAGATGCTTTCCCTGATGTAATGGTGAGGGTGGGGAAGGGGGGAGCACACGCCTATGGATAATTGGGAAAATAGGGGGAAATGGCTAGGCTGAAAAAGGCTCTATTGCTGTTAGGCTAGTAATCTCCTATAATCGTATAATTACCATGGCCCCCAAATTGCCTCATTAGCATGTAGCACTGCCGTGGAGACAACCCAACACAGTGATGAACATTTTTGTACAAAGCAGCACATTAAAGGCTAACCTTGAATTAAAAACATTAATGTGAGGGTTTCTTGATGTGTACACCTCGCAATAACCTTTATGAATTTCGGCCATCATTATAGCAGTTTGTTGTTTGTGTGCGTGTATGTGTGCATGCAGATATATAATGTGTGTGTATGTGTGTATGGCATGTATGCAGACATATGCACACACATTTGTGTATGTTTATATTATATATATATATGCTTGCAGTTGTATGTATACATCTGTGTTTGTGTGTGGTAGTATGTATTTTATGTAACAGAGTACTTGGGGTGTGTGTACATAAATAGCTTACACTGTACCTCTAGAGAACTCTGTTAATCACAGAACTCATTCCTTAAACTAGCAATGCAAGTTATTATATGCATCATGCAAAACCATAGCCTTGAGTATTTTTGTGTTTGTGTGAGTGTGTCTTTTGTTAGGTTAGATCACTTTTTAGCAACCTAAATTAGTTGCCCAAATCTCTCCTAAATACTTCTTTAAGAAACGTGTTCACTATAGGTTCATAGGTGTTTACTAGGCTAACGACCACGAGAGCCTTTTTAAGTCTAGCCATGCATTCCAAATCTCTGACCAGTTCTGATACCTTTGATAAGTGTGAGCAGGGGCCTGGGAGCTGAAGCATGTGCAGGTTACCTGTGTCCATTAGAGACATAAGTGCCAAACCAGGGATGAATTTCCGGTTTCCCATCCGGTTGTCCAAGTTGCACTTGAATTGGGTTAGGGAGGAACTCTGCTTCACATGGATGGGGAGCCTGTTCCATAGACAGGGTAGTCTCTGGGATACATACCTTTCTCTCCAGCAGGTCCTTTTTATATCACAGGCAAGCTTTAAGTCTTTAGAATTGGTAATTCTGGTGCTGTTTGTTTTGTGGATATGCAGAAGGTCCATCAGAGTGGGGTCTGACAATGCCCTGTATGCCAGGCATAGATCTCTCCTCAAAAGCCTGTAGGAGACAGAATACAGGGATAGGGCCTTGAGACGGTCTGCATAGGATGTGTTACTTACTCCCTGTATTCTTTTAGTGAGGAACCTCTGTGGACATTCCAATTGTTGGATATGCCTGGTTAGGTACATACCAAAGGGGGAATTGTACTCAATGATAGGTCTGTTGAATGCCGAATACAGTGGAACAATGACTTTCTTGGACTTAGATGCCATACCTTTGTTTATAGGTTGCGCAACATAGAATGATTTCCTCACCACTGTAGACATGGAATGATCAAAGGCTAGATTACTATCTGTGTGTGTCCCTAAGTTCCTGACTACTGGGTCAACTCTAAGGAGTGTGTTGTCAATATGATAAGTTACCAGGGATGGATGAGTTCCCAAAGGGATACTATTATGCATTTCTTGGTATTTAGTTTTAGTCTATGGCTCTGACACCAGTTGTTTGTCTGTGTCAGCCCCTCCTGGAGAACATTTGTGTCAAGTATGGGATTCAGTGACAACTCTTAATTGGCAATCGTCTGCAAATTTAGTCAGCCAGAGACCACTGACATTGGCTTTGACTTCTGAAAAGTAAATGACAAAAAGGAGTGGTCTCTCAAATTCTAACTTCCTGGGTCCTGTCTGTGAGCCATTAGACTATCCACCGAGTGACATACGGGTTTGTACCTAACCTCTTGAGTTTGTCAACAATACCTGAGTGGGGTATTGTGTCAGATGTCTTGACCAGATCAAGGTAGGCATTGTGAACGACTTTGCCCTCCTCCATTACGTTGGTGACCTTCTCGAAGAAGTCCACCAGGTTGAGTAGGCATCTGGCCTTGACGAAACCAAACTGGGTTGGGTCCACTCTCTGGAGGTTCACTGTATCTCTATTGATCATCTCCATGATAATTCTTTCATTGGCTTTACGTATAAGACGAGTAAGACTTGTGGGTCTGTAGTTCCCAGGGTCTGTAGATGGCCCACCTTTGTGCAGAGGGATGATTGTTGCCTTACTCCATTCAGGAGGCACGAAGGCTGTTTGGAGGCTACAGTTAAATAGTAATTCCAGAGGCCCTGATTGTGTAAGTAACATTCTAGTTGGCAGTTTACTCATTTTGAGATGGTTCTTTTGTCCACATCAGTTGGTCTTTATTGCATTTTAATACTGTATTAAAAGTTTTACGATTTGTAGTTTAGTTATATTTTAGGCAACTAAAATTCAGCCCATCTTGACAGTGATGCAAATTTGCAGCTAGCAAGTTTTGGCCAGTGTTTTTATGTGTTTGTTTTTTTTATTCAGTTTAACTTTCTTTGTTCTGATATGAATACATTTCTTTTCAGTGGGGTAGATTTAGGTGGACAGTGTTGCTTTTAGGGAGCTTGTTTATATTTAGATTGTGTGCACTGCGTAACAATTCCTTTATTTTACATTGAAGTAAATGTGAGATGTTGTTACTTTATTTTGTGTTACTGTCATTTTTAAATTGTAAGTTTGTGTATGTTTTTTGCATGTGCACTGTGAAAAGTTTTACCTTAGTTTTCAGAGTGCAACATCAATACAGTGGGTTTCAGGGAATTTTAGTAAGGTTGATGACACCCCAAGGAGATAAAACTACTTGTGCATTAAGAATGTAAAACTAAACTTTAATTGGTACTCTGAAAGTGTGGATAAAACAAAAGGTAATCTACGTGCTTTACCAGATGCGTGTTTTATCACATACTTTGTCGTAGTGGGAAACTCCAAATAAGGTAAAGATATATGAATGTGTGATGCTAATGTGTTTGCAGTATGTGTTTCCTCTGTGATTATCCTTAAATCATTGGGAAAAAAAATAGAGGATTTTATAGATTTGTACAGTTATTGTATGCAGAGCTCTTAAACAAATGCTTGTAGTATTTTGAGCATTTGGGAAACTGCACCAGCGCAACAGTGATCCTGTAGAGAAATGCTGCAGATGCTCTTAGCCTTTAGACAGGCAAACGGGGATAATATGGTCATTAGAACAGGTGCCTGAGGGAAGGTTGAATATCCTGTAGTCAACTGACAGTTTGTATAATGATACAGTGTCCATTAGAGTTTGAAAGTGCAAAATGAATGTAAACGCATTTCATTGTTTTGTGGGCATGGAACGGGTTGTACACCCGTGCAACCCACACTTTTAGCTAAAGATACTAACACTGAGGTTGCACTTCCTTGGAGATAGTGGAAATACGTGATCATTTCAACCTCAGACTTTATATACTGATGTTTATTTATTGCATTACCGGGGTAGTCCACTGGGCCAGAAGAACCCATTTTCAGTGGAGGCCTGAGGAGAAAAGCTCCACATTTAACACATACAGACAAGAAATATGTTACATTGATGCAGGATATTTAATACAACATTAGCGAATAATTATGATTGTGATTAATTACATTATGATTGCATACATTAAATTATTGGCAGAGGTAAAATTGGAGACGAACATTATGATTATATACAATAGATTATTAACAGATGGTGAGTTGGAGACAAATCTTGAGGAAATTGCATACAGTCATGGATCGAAACTACGAAATAAAGGTAAATTAAATACTGAGTAAGGTAAACAGCAGAGAAGAAAAAACAGTATGGTAATGTAGGTGTACTGCAGGCTCAAAGTGAGTGGAAAAATGGTATGGAAGCAAATCTCACCCTCCACAAAAGTAGTTGTGACATGTTCATATTTAAAACATCAGATCATTACAGCTCTGACATAAGTGACTGTTATTTTTTTCTGTAAAGATCATTGCTTATATAAACTTGCTGTTTTATTTGTAATTTTTTTCCGATTCAGCTTGTGAAAGTACACTGCAACATGGTTATTATGTGTGCATTTTCATTTAAATCAAATTATTTTTAAGGCTGTAAGATTTGACTGATTTGACATTTCCTTATATTTGGTCAAGTTAAGTATTTGATATCTGTTAGATAAACCATAATGTTCTTTTTTTAAGCTTCATTTAAATTTTCATTAAGCCATAGATACAGACAGACACACGCGCACACACACACACACACACACACACACACACACACACACTTTTTCCATTTACTTTATACATTACATATGTATGTTTTCTTTGTACTGACTGTATTTCAGTTCAACATTACATGAATTGTTCTATTCCTGCCTTCCATTAAACCTCACTTCTCCTGAATATTATTTTGCATGTACAAACCAAAGTAAAAATAAAAAACGCCAACGCCAGCTGATATAACAGTCCAAGCTTTAATTAAAACACTAAGCGCTTTCACCCAGTGTCATCCTGGATTTCCTCAGTGTGTATTACTGCCATCAGTCAGCCCATTTAAATACTAATAAATCACATGATTTCCCAGTTCAGCATGAAAATTAAAAATACACATACAGAAATCCTTTACAAGTCTTAAAACATTAAAATATACAAATAAAACACAAAGAATAAACAATGGAAAGCTGCTAATTGTATAAAAAAATCTATACAATAGAAAACCTTTATACAGTTCATAGTTACAGTGACTTTAATTTCAGATTCATGAAACCTGATAAAGGTGTGTGTGTGTGTGTGTGTGTGTGTGTGGGGGGGGGGGGGTAGTTATAATGAACCAAGTGGACTATGTAGGAAAAATGCTAGATCTTTTGAATGACCGTCTCTCTCAGAACCCCCATTTTGGCGCCAGTAGTGGACCTCACTTTGTCTCCGGGACTATCCCTTTGGTCCTTGGTTCCTAATGAACCAGTCCTTCCTCAACCCCGTGATTGTGCTGTGGGCTCTTCAGTTGGTGGCATGGTTCCGAGTATTTCTTCGGTTCTGTCCTCGGTACTGGGAGCCTTATCTGCTACAATCCTGCTTGAGGCTCCATCCTCAGGACTGCTTTCCATGCGTTGGAGAGGGCTCTTGCTTCTGGTAGCATTCCGCCAATGTTGGAACCCCAGTTTTCTCCCCCTGAGCTACAACTGCCACAGGCCACCTCCCTGGGACTCTGGGTGGGGAAGCTGCATGACCCCACTGTACAGGGAACCCACTCTTCCGAGTCCTCCTCAGTAGCCCCCACTGAGGAGCCCCCATGGAAGAGATTATGCAAGAGTAAGAAAGTAGACTCACCTGAGGAGTTTCTTACAGAGGACATGGATTTCGATGATGGTGAAGGGTCTCCACGGTCACCTCCTGATGATGTCTCCTTGAAATGTTGAAACAGAGAGGTGACTGGATGCCCACTAATCCTTTTTCTGAGGAGTCCGTGTTCCTGCAGGCTTTTTGCGCCCGGCCTTCTACCTCTTGGGTGACCCCGCCTGCAGATGAGCTAGTTCAGCTCATAGTGCAGTGCGCCTGAAAGAACCCTGACTCTGTTGAGGTGATCCCTCAGAGACCCGACAAAATTCTCTCCCCACCCGAGGAACACCGACATTGGTCCAGAGGTTTACCAGTCGATGCTGTGGTGGTGGCGGCGGCCACTAAAAAGGACCTAGCTGAAGAGAGTCCTACTGTCCACCCGCTAAACAGGGAGTCCCGGACCGTGGACAGATTGGGGAAGCGAGTTTTTGCTTCAGCGACCTTTGCCATACAGTCCCTGAACTACTTGGCACATTTAACAAGGCTCCAAAGAGACTTGATTTTTGAACTCTCTGGAACACTCGCAGGACAGGTGTCTGACGAGGTGAGGGACAAAGTTGGCTCACAGCTCGAAACTCTGGAATCTATCTCCAATTCGTCCATGAGGTTGCTTTCACACGCAACCAAAGGAGAAGTTAGAGCTGCGGGTTCAGACATGGTTATGAGGCATCACGCCTGGATGCGCATTTGTGACCTTACGGATCCCTTCAAGTCTTCCTTTTTGAATGCTCCCATCGAACATCTTCCCTGTTTGACTCCAAGGTAAAGGACACTCTGGCCAGGTGTGAGCAGGACGGTAAGACCCTGTTTGCCATAAGCCTATGTTTTTCCAACCCCCAATGTTCCTTCTCCAGGACACAGAGAAGTGGGAAGATGTGGCACAAAAAATCTCGGGGTCCTTTCCATGCTGCACATGGTGATGATACCCCCAGGGGCAGAGGGGGTAACAATTCTGGAAGACACCCCTTTCGAGGCAGAGGGATTCCACGCAACCAAGGCTCCAGAGATTCCTTCTCTGGACAGCCTTACCCAGCCCTCCTGAAGAGCAGCCTGATTGCTTGCCTCTGGAATCAGTCAGGGGTTGTTTCTCCCTGCACCAACCTGCCTGGCTGTCTATCACCACCAATTGTTCAGTGCACAACATCATTACCAGAGGTTACACCATTCCCCCTCATATCTTATCCAAAACTTCCAAAAAAAACTTCCCGATATTCCACCCACTCAGAGGGAAGAAGCAGCTTCAGAAGTAAGAAAGCTGTATCAAAAAAGAGCCATCCAACTAGTTCCACCAGACCAATGCGGATCTGGATTTTACTCAAGATTCTTTTTGATGCCAAAAAAGACAGGGGACTGGAGATCCATCCTGGATCTCAGCAGTTTGAACAAACATGTCGCCCAAACTAAATTCCGGATGGTCACGGATCAGTCCATCCTCCCCTTTCACAGTGAGGGTGATTGGATGTGCTCAATAGATCTCCGGGATGCATATTATCACATCAAAATGGACAAATGCTCCAGGAGTCTGCTTCGTTTCCGGCTAGGAGCCAATCATTAACAGTTTCGCTCCCTGCCGTTCGGTCTCTCTACAGCCCCCAGAGTGTTCAAGAAGTGCATGGCAGTGGTCACAGCTCACTTGAGAATGCAAGGATGCTGGGTGTTTCCATATTTGGACGATTGGCTCCATACCGCCCCCACCAAAATATCTTCTGGTAACAGCCCTGCAATACACCCTTTCTCTGGCAGAAATTTTGGGGATAATTGTGCACTGGGAGAAATCCAACCTTGATCCAGCCCAGCAGATAGAATTTATTGGGGCAGTCTTTGACACTTGATCCTGTCTGGTGTCACTCCCAGCTCACAAACTCCAGAGGTTGAGGCTTCAGCTCCGGGTGATACTCTGTCAAAACAAAGTATCAGCGAGAGAGGTTCTTCAGGTCCTAGGATCCGTGGCAGCCTGCATACCAATAGTGCCTCTTGCGAAACTGCATATGCGAATCCTCCAATGGCTTCTTCTCTCTCAGTGGTTCCCAAATCATCACCCCCTATGTCTTCAGATCCAGGTAACCGACTCTTGCAAACAGGACCTTCTTGGTGGATAAGGGCAGAAACAGATCTTTGGAGCCACCCATTCCAGCCCCCTCAGCCCAAGGCCATTGTGACCACTGATGCATCCCTGATAGGGTGGGGGTGGGGCATTTCCAGGGAAAGACAGTCCAAGGTGCATGGTCCACGCTGGAGGCTGACTTGCATATCAGTGTTCTGGAACTGAGAGCGGTGCTGTTAGCATTGCAAGCATTCCATCCAGTCCTCCCCCCTTGAATGATTGCAGTTCAGTCAGACAATATGTCAGTAGTCTGATATGTCAAGAAGCAAGTAGGAACCAAACCCTACCCCCTGTGTTGAGAGATCATGAGAATTTGGCAATGGGTGATAGATTCCAATCGCTTTCTAATAGCAATGCATATCCCAGGGAGCTCCAACATGATTGCAGACATGCTGAGAAGATGTATTCTCTTGCCCCACGAGTGGTCTCTGAATCCCGAAGTAGCGACAGAAATTTTCAGCCATTGTGGCCAGCCTTGCTGCAACCTTTTCGCCTCCCCTTCAAACAGCAAATGCAGCAGCTATTTTGCCCTATTCCCCCCGAAGGACACTCTGATTCATGATTGGTCCACGGGACTTCTCTCTGCCTATCCCCCTAGTCCTCTAATTCCACAGTTCTTAAAGAAAGCCATTCGGTTGAAATGCAGGGTGATCCTCATAGCTCCATTTTGGCCTCGATAAGTCTGGTTCCCCTTCCTTCGGCCTCATCTGTTGTACCCACCGTGGATTCTGGATCCTATTCCAGATCTGATCTCTCACCCCCAAGGGTTGAATCATCCAAATTTGTCCAATCTCAGGCTGACAGCTTGGTTTCTCCACTTCCACTAGTTGCCAGGCAGGACGACCTCCCTTCTCCTGTGCACGATGTCATTCTGGGTTCTCATAAACCATCCACCAGAAGACTATACTGGGACAAATGGAAATGTTTCTCTATTTGGTCATAGGAAAGGACGCTAGATCTATTTTCGGCTCCAGTCACAGCGGTTTTACAATAGCGGTCTCAGTTTTTTGAAGATGGAGCTGCAGCCTCTACCATATGAGTACATCTGGCAGGAATTTCTAATTATCATAATGGATTGAATTGTACTCCACTCATATTACTGCGTTTGTGCAAAACCTTTCTCAAAGGAGTATCTCACATTAGACCCCCAGTCAGACAGCCTATAGAGGTATGGAACCTCACACTAGTCCTCCAGTCTTTGACCCAACCCCCCCTTCGAGCCTTCAGCGAATTGTGACATCATATCCTTGTCATGGAAATCTCTCTTCTTGGTAGCCATCACATCAGCCAGACGAGTTTCAGAGCTGCAGGCATTGTGCACCAAAAGACCCTATCTAATTTTTCATAAGGACAGAGTATCACTCCGGACGAACCCATCCTTTCTTCCCAAGGTTTTTTCTGAGTTTTCCATCAATCAGTCTGTTGATCTTCAAGTATTTTCCCCTAACTTTTCTAATAAAGGAGAATACTGCATACATTCTTTGGATGTACACAGGTAATTGCAGTTCTATTTGGACAAAACCAAAACAGTACGCAAGACTGACCAAAACAATACGCAATACTGACCAACTGTTCATTTCCTTCTCTGGGCCTAGAATGGGAAACTCTGTTTCCAAGGTCACTTTATCGAAATGGCTAAGGGACTGCATATGTTTAATTTATTCATTTGCAAAACAACCTATGCTTCAGAATATTAAAGCCCATTCCACCAGATCTATGGCAACTTCTGTGGCCTTCCATTCCAGGGCTTCTATGGATGACAGCAAAAGTAAATTAAGGCACCAAAGTTACACACTGGAAATCAGTCACTGTAGTTTATTGCAGAAGACAAACGGTAAGCGCTTTCACAACTTAATGTTGCTTCATCAGACCACATCACTACAACTGATGCTTGGTTAAATACTAGGACAATTAGTATGACATCACAATTTAAAGAGATATTACTCCACTAACATAAGAACATATATCGATATTTTATGCATTTTTCTTATGGATATCGTATCGATATCTCTTTAAATTGTGATGTCATACTAATTGTCCTAGTATTTAACCAAGCATCAGTTGTAGTGATGTGGTCTGATGAAGCAACATTAAGTTGTGAAAGCCACCGCTTGTCTTCTGCAATAAAGTACAGTGACTGATTTCCAGTGTGTAACTTTGGTGCCTTAATTTACTTTTGCTGTTGTGTGTTTTGGGCACCTCAGTGTACCTGCAGCCGTTTGGTTTTTGCATCTTCAGTTCCTATTTTTTATTTGGCTAAGGACACACTGCACGTGGATATAATATGGACATGGATACCAACCAAGAATCATCTAATGAGCATCGTCGATTTTTAAAGCTTCTTGAAGTACCAGTGAATCCATTATTAAACGGTGACGTACAGGCAAATACAGTGGATATTGGTTCAGAGATGGAAAAAATGCTTGAGTTTCAGGCACAATATAGGGGGCTAGAAAACCTTATATATAAGTACAAACGACTACAATGGCAAAGACTACACCTACAAGCTTCATTGGAAGCTAAAGTAATACCTCGAGGTCTACGTATATTAAATATTCCAACTTATGGGAATACATATCCTGAACTCTTACGTAAGTGGCAAGAATTGAATTTATCTTTTAGCTCCAAGTATATGGAGCTCCTTATAGAGTTTTTTACACCTCTTGAAACTGAGGTGAAAACTGAAATTGTGACACTAGAAAACCAGATATCTGTAACCTTTCCTGCTACTATCACCCTTAATAAAATGGGCCAGTTGCATGAAAGCATTAGTGCCTATGAGAAAAAGCTTCAAAATGTTAAATTAAATAAATTAAACAGAGATAAAACTGATTTTAGCAACAATAATGTCTTCTCATGGCCGAGAGACCCTATAAATAGAACCCCTTTGTATAATCCTGCTACAGTGAACAGAGGAACTAGTAGGACACTAAATACTGAGACACAGGCTTCCACTTCCTGTTCTCGCGCTATTGAGATGAGGGAAAGCATGGCAATACAACAAACTGACCAAGAACATGTAAATTCTAGTGTTCCTACTCTCCAAGTTGCATCCTTTGCTTCTATAGTGAATGGGAATACATCTACATCAAATATGGATAAAAATTCGAAGTCAGAAGAACGAAGGAATGCAAACACTATAGGTAAGACTCCAATAGACACTTCACAAGCAAATGCTACAGTTACTAGTGTTTTTTTAGAGAATTTGAAAGTGGGAGAATTCACTTTGAAAGCAGCTCTTCCATTCAGAGCTTGAGCCAAAAGCAATCCCAATATGGGAAAGACAGCAAGGGAATATCAAATGGACAGAACTGCACACTTTTCAAAGAAAAGGAGGATGTAAAAGCTGATCTTATTATTAACATTTCTTCCTTTACTCTAACTAATGAACAAAACAGTTTGCTTAATAAGGGTTTGTCTTTTATACCTGCCAAGAAGGCAGATTTAACTGAAATGCTAACAGACTTGAAATTGCTTGGTAGGAATTTATCATTAAAATGCATGTTTCGTAATAATGAAAATGTCAATGTAAATATATATAAGAAGCCTAGCACTTTTGTACCTCCCACCCCTCCAGGCATACAAAGATTTTTAGATATCTGTGAAAATGCTTTTAATGAAGCTTATACTCCTGGTACGCAAGGCTGCACCTTTCATAATTTAAATACAGAAGAATATAGGGCTGTACATGAATTGCAGGATTTACATTCTCTTATTATTAGACAAGCAGATAAAGGTGGTAAAATTGTATTAATGGACAAAGATTTATATGTTAACCAGATGAAGGTTTTGCTGTTAGATACTTGTACCTATCAAATGCTGACAAAAACAGCTGTAATTGCTATCACTGATAAAGTGTCTTTTTTAGTGTTTGATTTACTGATTACAGGATTAATTGATGAATCCTTATTCAATTATTTTTCAGTACAAAAACCTCTAGTTCCTAGGATATATGGACTCCCTAAAATCCATAAACATCCCACGGTTCCTCCTTTACGCCCCATCGTATCAGGAGCAGGATGGTGCACTGAGCCTCTATCTATTTATGTAGAAGGCATTTTACATGAGTTCTTGGATAGTTGTTATACAGTTCTTAGAGACACAAAAATGTTTTTACAGCGGTTGCAAAATAGAATGGAAACCATTGATAATGATGAAGAATTTGTATTCCTTACCATTGACATTGAATCTCTTTTTACTAGTATTCCAAATGTTTGGGGTATTGATAGAGAATTCCTTGATATGAATAAGAAGCTGACTACTAATAAGATTATGCTAGTCTGTGCACTATTGGAGATTATACTTGAAAATAACATTGTAACTTTTCAGGATCAATTTTTTCTACAGTGGCTATGGGCACTTCATGTGCAAATAGCTACACCAATCTATCACTAGTACGATGGGAAGAACTATATGTTTTGTCAGATGTTAACCCATTTTTTGGCTACATTCTCTGGTATGTCCGTTTCATGGATGATGTTTTTGTCTTGTGGAAATGGCATGGTGAAAATATCAATAATTTCATTGATTACCTGCATAGTACTACAGACTTTTTGAAGTTTACTTTTACTTTTTCTGATACACGTGTTGATTTCTTGGATGTGAGTGTCACCCTTACTGATTTAAAGCAGATAAGAACCAGTATTTATCACAAACCCACAAGAACCAATGCCTGTCTTCACAGGTCAAGCATGCACCCGAGACACATACCTAGGAATGTCCTCAAAGGACAAGTCTATAGAACCCTACGCCTACATAATAATGATGAAGAGGCAGTAGTTACTTTAAGTAAGTTACAAGACGAATTTCAAACAAGAGGCTATTCTAGCTCAGAAATCACTAGAGTGATAGCAGATGCATGGAAATTGAGATCTACAAGATGTAAACCATACATGAGCTCTTATAGTGCTGATACAAGTATACCTTATGATACAAGTATTGATAGAAATAAGTTTAGAATAGTGTTTAGATTCGCAAGTGACATCAATAAGTATACGGAAATTATTAAAAAGAATTGGCACTTATTACATGAAATACCAGGTCTGGTTTCCACAGTTGGTGCTACCCCAAACTTCAGTTTTAGAAATAATGTGTCTTTAAAGCAGCAGCTCTGTAATAGAGAACATCAGTCTTTTAGAAAAAATCTCTCAAACAGACAGGGCACCTTCCCATTCAGGAATTGTGCTGCTTGTCAGCATGTCTACACTAAAAATGAGTACATTCATCCTGTGAAATGTTTTAAACTTTATACGAAGAATTACTATGATTGTAAAAGTGTCGATCTAGGCAAAACAAATAGGAGCTTTAAAGAAAGAATGTTAGAACATATAAGGGACATACAGAACCAGAAGCAATCAAATGCTCTAGCTAATCATGTCCTGAATACAGACAGTAGTCATTGTTTTAAATTTTTAATCTTACAACAAATAGTAAGGACAAACAGAGGTGGTGATGTAGAAAACCACACTGAAGAATTAGAACAGCAATGGATCACTAAATTACAAGCAGATAGATATCCTGGTTTGAATGGCTGCACCTCATTAGTTCCTTACCTTAAGGCAAGGCGCCTTAAACACTAAATATGAGTTTTTTATATATTTTTTTTATTGTACTATTATGGTTATATGTGCACAAAATGTGTGTATATGTGTGTGTGTGTGTGTGTGTATATATATATATATATATATATATATATATATATATATATATATATATATTTTAATAACCATCAGGGATGATATTCCCCCTTTTTTAAATATTATTGTGTGCAAATACACACCTTTCTATATATTTTATGCATTTTTCTTATGGATATCGATATATGTTCTTATGTTAGTAGAGTAATATCTCTTTAAATTGTGATGTCATACTAATTGTCCTAGTATTTAACCAAGCATCAGTTGTAGTGATGTGGTCTGATGAAGCAACGTTAAGTTGTGAAAGCGCTTACCGTTTGTCTTCTGCGATAAAGTACAGTGACTGATTTCCAGTGTGTAACTTTGGTGCCTTAATTTACTTTTGCTGTTGTTGTGTGTTTTGGGCACCTCAGTGTACCTGCAGCCGTTTGGATGTTCTTCATCTCACATTGCTGCAGTCCTTACACTTGGGTAGTCCGCTGTCCTCGGTCGGCCCGAATATCAAAGTATAAGGCTGACGTCGGTCAAGGTGCATTTGACTGACATCAGGACGTCAGGGTACAAATGCGCATGACCGACGTCATATCCTCAGTCTTTTTTGCCGCATGGTCCGATGCAGAAGCAGCATTGCAAGTGCCGGTTGGCGTTCTGAAATTTTTCGATTCCGGAGTTTCAGACCGAGTCAAAGTTGGCAAAGTACCCCGTTGGGGAATATTTTAGTTTTTTCTTGCCTCAGTGGTTTACCGGATGTCAGAAAAAGTGAATAATTGCATTTCTTGTGGGAAACAGATACCGCATAGAGACTATCATACTTTGTGTATTCCTTGTTTAGGGCCTGAGCACGACGTTGTTGGGTGTCGCTCTTGTGCTAGATTCAATAAACGCACTATAAAGAGAAGGTTGGATTGTGCCAGGTTAGTCTTTGGGAAGCGGTGCAATTATGAAATGCCGTCGGATGCTCCGACGCCCGCTTCTTCGAAGAAGCGCAAGGACAAAGCAATTAAGCCTAGGCTAGAAGAACCGTCTGTACCGGACGTCGGTTCTTTAGAGGTGTCGGTGGAGCCAGTGGTTCCACCGGAGGTTTCTTTGAGTTCCCAGGGAGAGACTTTGTTATTGCAGGATGTGGCCTCTCAGGAGGCAGGTCAGGCTGGAGGGGCTTCTCAGGTTACTATACTCCCCTCCCTTCCTAGGGTGGTTAGGCCCTCTCCTTCTGTTTCCAAGGCTTCTCCCAGAGGCAGGCCAGGTTTAGCTTCAGTTGGTGTCACCCCTAGTTCTTCAGGAACTGTGCCCAAGAAGCATATGCTTAAAATGGCAGAAGATTTGATTACTTTGATTAGGGTTCTTTGCCCCTCCTGATAAGAGACCTAGGGTGGAGCCTGAGCTAGGGAGTTTTGAGCAGGCTTGGATGTTTCAGAGTCTTCGGCTGAAGACTTGCAGGAGTATTCTCCTTATTCTGATTCTGATGTGGATGATTCTACTCCTTCTGCCTCTCCTCCTGAGGATTTTTCTTTTCAGAAACTCTTCATTCCATGAGGGAGCATTTTAAGTGGGAAGGTCAGGACTTCTCTGATTCCAGGAAAAGGCTTAGGAATTTTTGTTTTGCCCCAGCATAGGCCTTTGGCTATACCTCCTGTTTTGGATGTGGTGGAAGATGTTTTACAGAGGCTTCTCTTAATCCTGATTCTTTGCCTCCTGCTCCTGTTAAACCGGATAGGTATTACAGGGTGCCTGAAGCTCATAAGTATCTTTTAAGAGTCCTAGGGCAGACCCAGAAACTGTTAGTCAGGGGCCTAAAGGTGTTAAGGCTTCTGTTGTCAAGAATCCGGTTCCTTCAGATAAAGAGGCCAGGGCTTTGGATAGATGGGGAAAGAAAGTTTATACTTCTTCCACTCTAGCTATGAGGGCTTTGAATTGCCAGTTTCACATGTTGAAATACCAAAACTATCTCCTTTCACAATTGAAGTCTAAGGTTGATGCTCTGGCGGAAGGTATTGATTGTAAAGAGTTGCAAGATTTAGTACATGTTTCTGAACAGGTGGGTAAGCATTCTTTGCAATGTGGTTTTGATGCTGTACAGGCCTCGTCTAGGGTGGCTGCCACGGGGTCAGTTCTTCGCAGGCACGCCTGGCTGAGAGATCAGAATTTATCTGACCATGTTAAAACAAGGATTTTAGATGCTCCTTTACAATCTGATGTGTTGTTTGGTTCTCCTGTTGAGACAGTTTTAAAGAAAATGGAAGACAAGGCTAAGTCTATGCAGACTGTTAAAGATTTTTTGCAGGTTCAGCCTCCAAAGTTTAGTAGAAATTGGCCTACTAAGGGGTGGACGTATCCTTCTTATGATTCCCAGTCTAGGGTAGATCTAGACGTGGTAGGGGCAGAGCTCAGGGCTCTTTCAGGCCTAGAACAGGGAGTTCTCCTGCACAGTCTTGGTGAGGGCAGGGGTCAGTCCTTTCGTAAACAGACCCAATGACCTACCTTTTCAGCTGCCAGAGCCTTCTCGTCTGGCAGCACCTTTGGGAGGAAGATTGGCACTTTTCAAAGAAAATTGGAGTTTAATTACCCAAGACAGATGGGTATTGGATATCATACACCACGGTTACAGGTTTTATTTCCATACCTTGCCTCCTTTCAAAGGCATGCCAGACATTCCTCCTCCACAAAGAATAGAGGCTCACAAGCAAATTTCTCTGTTACTCCAAATAGGGGCCATTCAGCCGGTCCCTATGCCAGAAGTGGGCCTAGGATTTTATTCTCGCCTGTTCCTAGTACCAAAGAAAGGGAACACGTGGAGACCAATTTTGGACTTATCTATCCTCAACACTTATCTGGACATTCCCAAATTCAAAATGTTGACGTTGCAGCAGCTTTTACCTCTTCTGGGCAAAGATCATTGGATGGTAACTTTGGATCTCAAGGAGGCTTATCTTCATGTTCCTATCAGACTGAGTTGCAGGAAGTATCTGCATTTTCGAGCTGGGACTTCTCATTATCAGTTCTCTGCATTGCCCTTTGGCTTATCTACGGCACCCAGGGTGTTCACGAAAGTTCTGGCTCCAGTGATAGCTTTCCTCAGGTTAAAAGGAATACAGATCTATCCTTATTTGGACGATTGCCTGATTCTGGCTCAAGGAAGGGACGAGCTTCTTCATCATTTGGATTATGTGATAGCAGTGCTAAGATGCCTGGGGTATTCTGTGAACGATATAAAGTCCAGTCTAGTACCCTCTCAGGACATGTGCTTTCTGGGTGTGAGACTGAATACAGCATCCCAGATGGCCTTTTGACCCCGGACAAACAAAAGAATCTTTCCCTTTACTTTCATCAGTTGTCTCATCAGTCCAGGCTGACTGCAAGGACAGTCCTTCAAGCCTTGGGGTTCATGGCATCTTGTATTCTGGTGCTTCCCAATGCCAAACTGCATATGAGGAAGCTACAATGGTATCTCAAAATGTATGGACACAGCACTGCCAGGATTTGGACACTGTCATTCAAATAATACCTTGCATTCAAAAGGAATTTTTGTGGTGGGCTCAGGAATGTCACCTAAACAAGGGACTCTCTGTGACCCGCCAGAGGCGAGTCAGATTCTAACGACAGATGCCTCAGACAAAGCTTGGGGAGCTCATCTGAATGGAAAGTGGATACAAGACAAGTGGCCTGCCAGACTACAACATCTACATATCAACTTGAAAGAGATGTTAGCAGTCCAGTTTGCATTAATAGCTTTCAAGGATTTACTTCTTCCAGGGCAGGTGTTGATTCTAACAGACAACACAACTGTCATGTGGTACATCAACAAGCAAGGCGGAACACATTCTTATCCCCTATGCAGGCAAGCAATGATTTTGTGGGAGACTGCTCTCAGTTTACAGCTAAATCTTCAGGCAAGGTTTCTGCCGAGCACAGAACTCCTTAGCAGATGTGTTGAGCAGACAAATTATGGATCCCCACGAGTGGAAATTGGATCCTCATGTATTTCAGAAATTGACAGTGTCATGGGGAACTCCAGACATAGATCTGTTCGCTTCTCCACTAAACCACCAGCTGCCAAAGTTTTGCACAAAAGGTTTCATCCCACAGCTTGGAAAGTGGATGCTCTTTCTTTCAATTGGAGCAATCTTCATGTGTATGCCTTTCCGCCTCTGCCTCTCCTCCCAAAGGTACTACTAAAGGCCAGACAAGACAAGCCAAGGATGATTTTGATAGCTCCAGATTGGCCTCGACAGCATTGGTACCCATTACTGAGAAGCCTGGTACGGAAACCTCCATGGCCTTTGCCTTCGATTCCACACCTGTTGTCTCAGGAGGACAGTCATTTGCTCAATGTCAAGCTTCACTCTCTGCACCTAACAGCCTGGCATATTCTGTCTTGAACCATAGTGGGCCTCCACTTCGACAGCAAGTTTTGAATGTTATTTTGGAAGCTAGAAGACCTAGTACAAGGAAAGTGTACGCAGATAAATGGAAGAGATTTTTATTTTGGAGTGCAGCAAAGGATTTTGATGTTTCTGAGCCTAATTTGAATGTGGCTCTTCAATATCTTACTGAGTTACTGGACAAAGGTTTGTCCTTCTCTTCTATTAAGGTTCATGCTGCAGTAATTTCGGCTCACTATGATTGTGACCCACCATTGTTTTCTCATCCTTTGTTCAAGCAATTTCTTAGAGGGGCAAAGAATATAAGACCCCCACAAAGAGCTCCTACTCCTGCTTGGGATCTCAATTTTGTGTTGGAGAAACTCACTCTACAACCTTTTGAGCCTGCAGCTACTGCTGAGTTGAAATATTTATCATGGAAGACTGCTTTTTTGTTGGCTATTACCTCTGCAAGAAGGGTTTCTGAGTTGCAGGCCCTTATGGCGGTTGAGCCTTTCTTAATTTTCCATAAGGATAGGGTATCTTACGTACTAATCCTTCCTTTATGCCTAAAGTGGTTTCTAGTGTGGCTTTAAACCAAACTATTCATTTGCCAACTTTTTATGCAAACCCCCAAAATAAAGGGGAAAAGATTTTGCACACTTTAGATGTACACAGGCAGTTGCGGTATTATTTGGACAGAACTAAAGGGTTCAGGCAGTCTCAGCAGTTATTTGTTTCTTTTGCTTTGAGTTCTCAGGGCAAGCCTGTGTCAAAACAAACTATTTCTAAGTGGATTGGGTTTTGCATTGCTTTCTGTTATTCCCATCATGGCAAGGAAATTCCAGCTGGGATTAGGCCTCATTCCACTAGGGCTACTGCCACTTGACAGCTTTTTGAGGGGTGGCAACTAAGGATATTTTGGAGGCAGCTACTTGGAGTTCAGTGCATACTTTCTCTAGGCATTATCACCTGCCACTTTACTCTAAATCCAGGGCTGGTTTTGCCACTGCTGTTTTGCAGGGCATTTTGGCAGCTCCTGCTTCCTTATAGTTTGGCCATCCTCCCTTACCTCTGCTTTGGGATTCTACCCAAGTGTAAGGACTGCAGCAATGTGAGATGAAGAACATAGTACAGTTTTGTACCTACCATAAATGTAGATGTTCAAGATCCACATTGCTGCAGTCCAATTACCCTCCCTCCTTCCCTCTGTAGTTAGAGGCGGTTGTGTGGGTTGGGTTGTAAATAGGGTGTATATTGTATATATTGTACATATTTTTAGTGCTAGGATGGTTGGTTGTTGGTTTGCTGTCTTTTGGTTTTGGCCTTTATTTGTAGGGTCTTCTGACATCTGGGGCAAGAAAAGACTGAGGATATGACGTCGGTCATGCGCATTTGTACCCTGACGTCCTGATGTCAGTCAAATGCGCCTTGACCGACGTCAGCCTTATACTTTGATATTCGGGCCGACCGAGGACAGCGGACTACCCAAGTGTAAGGACTGCAGCAATGTGGATCTTCGAACATCTACATTTATGGTAGGTACAAAACTGTACTTTTTTGCATCTTCACTTCTATGGTTGACATTTGCGCAGCAGTCAGTTGGGCTAAACCCCACACTTTTATCAATCATTACAAATTGGATGTGGTCTCCAGAGGGAGAGTTGCCTTTGGTTCAGTGGTTCTCGGGAACGTTCTTCCATAAGGGCCACCCAAGGACAATAAGGTTCCTGGGGATTCTGTCCCATTGGTGATGAATGGAAAGAAGATGAACAATATCAGATAAAGAAGTTATGTCTTACCATAACGTTCCATCTGTGTTGTTCATTTTCTTTCATTCATCACTTCCCACCCTCCTTTCCCTGCAAAAGGCTCCTGGCGGATTCTTTGGGTCCTAGTGGTGTCCTAGGGTATTTGTGCAGAAATGGCCTCTGCTTTACTTGTACAACTTGGGCAAACTCGATCTGAGGTAACAGGGAGAAGGGAATTGTGGGTAAAAGCTTAGCTCGAGAGTTTTTTGGCTGGCACAAGCTTGGTAATAGGCCGACTCTGTTCCTAGGGCTCAGAACCGAGCCCATCGGTGATGAATGAAAGATGAACAACACAGATGGAACATTATGGTAAGACCACTTCTTTTTCTCTTCTGCTTGGTTTTCTCTTCTGCTTGGTGTACAATGAACAATCATTTTCTGGAAGCACTCTACTGTCTCCAGTTTTTAATAATTTTTCTTTCTGCCTCAGTTTTGTCAAGGTCAGTTCTTTCTGGTGGTATGATTGCATCTTTACTAATATAGATCTTGGCTTCTTTCTCATGGCCAGGTTTGGAGCATGCACTCAATGTGCCATTTCAACTAACAAATCTGTGAAACACCAGTACAGTTGCTTATTTGTACTTTCATAAAAATTAATATAGTCTGTTCCTTGCAGTTTCTCTGGTACAACAGAAAATCTTAGGTTTTCTCTGTGGGATCTGTCTTCTAGCTCTGCTATTTTGTAAAGCATCTCTTTTTGAGAAGCCACATACTCTGCCAGCCTTTATTCATTTCAGTCTCTGATTTTTGCAGTTATTTTAATCAGTTGTTGAGTACATTTGATTTATTTTGTCCTTTAAGTAGCTGGAAGACTTTTCTTGTAGCAGAGCTGAAGCATGGACTACTTTTACTGAACAGCTGCAGGATTCTTCTCAATCATTGTTTTTTCTGTACCTTTTGTGGTTAATTTTCATTTAGGTTCTCTAAATTTCTTCTTTTCTAGGCAGTGTACTTACTAGTCAGCAACTGAAATGTACTCACAATGACGGGTTCACTGCTTCCTTTTCTCAGTTTCTGTTTTCATACAGGGAGAGATGAAATTAAGATGATGATCAGTGTGCAGCCATCCTGGAAGCCCTGCAGTCTTCTGTTTTTAATACTTTTTCCTTTTGTCACATTTTGCCAGGATCATTTCTTCCTGCTAGAGTTATTGTAACTTTACTAATATAGGTATTGGCTGTTTTCTTATAGCCAGGTTTGGAGCTTACACTTGATGTGCCCTTTCAGCTATTAAATCCTGCTGAAGAAAATCAGCCCAATTCCTTATTTGTGCTTTTATAAAATGAATTCAGTTGGTTTCTTCCAGTTTATGTGGCACAGCAGAAAATCTCAGATATTCTTTGTGTGCTGTGTCCTCTTACTCTTCTAAATTTTGAAACCTCTCTTCTTGGAAAACCTCATACTCTGCTTTTTCTTCATTGTAACCTCTGATTTCTGCAGTTCTATTAGTTCATTTGAATAGGTAATTAAAGGCTCTTCTGTTTTTTTCTCCAACCTTTTCATAGATTCATAGATTCATAGATTAGTACTAAGCTAACTGCCCTTGCGGGCCATTGTAAGCCTAGCCAGTTATCCCTTGTGAGACTCAAACCCTGCACCTTGTGTTTGTAAGGAAAACACCTTAACCATTAGGCCACCCTCCCAACTTGAGTCGAAGTTTGAGTTGATATTTACTTTAATCACCTATGAGTTCATTTGATTTATTTTGTCCTCTAAATTTCCCGAAGCCATCTCTTGTACCAAGCTGAAGCTTTCTACGATGTTCTTCGTTTCCCATTGCTGCAGTCCTTACTATTGGGTATAGTCCGCATCCAGTCGGCCCGAATACCAGAGTATAAGGCTGACGTCGGTCAGGGCGCATTAGACTGACGTCAGTACGTCAGTGTACTAATGCGCATGACCGACGTCATATCCTCTGTCTTTTTTGCCGCATGGTCCGATGCAGAAGCAGTTTTGCGAGTGCAGGTTGGCGTTCTGAAATATTTCAACGGAGTTTCAGACCGAAACAGAGTTGGCTAAGTACCCGTTGGGAACATTTTGGTTTTTCTTGCCTCAGTATTTAACCGGATGTCAGAAAAAGTGAATAACTGTATTTCTTGTGGGAAACAGATACCTCATAGGGATTACCATACCTTGTGTATACCTTGTTTAGGGCCTGAGCACGACGTTGTTGGTTGCCGCCTTGTGCTAGGTTTAACAAACGCACTATAAAGAGGAGGTTAGACTGTGCCAGGTTAGTGTTTGGGAAGCGTTGCAATTATAAAATGCCGCCGGATGCTCCGGCCCAAGAAGCGCAAGGACAAAACAGCAAAACCTAGGGTAGATGAACCGGCAGACCCGGACGCCGGTTCTTTAGAAGGCTCAGTGGAGCCAGAGGTTTTGCCAGGACTTTCCATGGAGTCTCAGGCAGAACCTTTACTGTTACAGGATGTGCCTTGTCAGGAGGTAGGCCAGGCTGAGGGGCTTCTCAGGTAACTGTTCTTCCCTCTCTTCCCAAGGTAGTTAGAGCCTCTCCTTCTGTTGCCAAAACTTCTTTGAGAGGTAGGCCTAGTTCAGCTTCAGTGGGGCTTCTCCTAGCATTTCGGGTTCTGTACCTAAGAAACATATGCTTAAAATGGCAGAAGATTTGATTACTATGATTAGGGGTTCTATGGCCCCGCCTGATAAGAGGCCTAGGGTGGAACCGAGTTTGATAGTTTTGAACAGTGTTCAGAGGCTTCAGAGTCTTCTGCGGAAGACTTGCAGGAGTATCCTACTTATTCTGATTCTGATGTGGATGATTCCACTCCTACAGCTTCTCCTCCTGAGGATTTCTCATTTTCAGAGACTCTGCATTCCATGAGGGAGCATTTTAAATGGGAAGGCCAGGATTACTCTGATTCAGGAAAAGGCTTAGGGAATTCTTGTTTTACCCCAGCATAGGCCCTTAGCTATTCCTCCTGTGTTGAATGTGGTGGAAGATGTTTTTGCAGAGGCTTCCCTGAACCCTGACTCTTTGCCTCCTGCTCCTGTTAAACCTGATAGGTATTATAGGGTGCCAAGCTCATAAGTATTTGTTTAAGAGTCCTAGGGCGGACCCAGAAACTGTTTCTCAGGGGCCTAAAGGTGTTAAAGCTTCTGTGGTTAAAAATCCTGTTCCCACTGATAAAGAGGCAAGGGCTTTGGATAGGTGGGGAAAGAAAGTGTATACTTCTTCCACTCTAGCCATGAGAGCATTGAATTGTCAGTTTCACATGCTTAAATATCAAAATTATCTCCTTTCACAATTGAAATCTAAGGTGGATGCTTTGGAAGGTATTGAGTGTAAAGAGTTGCTGGATTTGGTTCATGTGTCTGAACAAGTGGGTAAGCATTCTTTGCAATGTGGTTTTGATGCTGTACAGGCCTCCTCGAGGGTGGCTGCTACTAGTTCTGTTCTTCGCAGGCATGCCTGGTTGAAGGATCAGAATTTAGCTGAGCATGTTAAGACAAGGATTTTGGATGCTCCTTTACAGTCTGATGTGTTGTTTGGATCGCCTGTGGAAGCAGTTTTAAAGAAAATGGAGGACAAAGCTAAGTCTATGCAAACTGTTAAAGATTTTTGCAGGTGCAGCCACCAAGTTTAGTAGAAATTGGCCTGCTAAGGGGTGGACATATCCTGCTTATGATTCCCAGTCTAGGGGTAGGTCTAGACGTGGTAGGGGCAGGGCTCAAGGTTCTTTTAGGCCTAGATCAGGGAGTTCACCTGCTCAGACTTCTGGTGAGGGCAGGGGTCAGTCCTTTCGTAAACAGACCCAATGACCTGCCTTTTCAGCTGCCAGTAGATTCTCGTCTGGCAGCTCCTTTGGGAGGAAGACTGTCTCTTTTCAAAGAAAATTGGGATTTAATTACTCAAGACAGATGGGTGTTGGATATCATTCACCACGGTTACAGGTTTTATTTCCACACAATGCCCCCTTTCAAAGGCATGCCAGACGTTCCTCCTCCACAAAGACAAGAGGCTCACAAGCAAGTTTCTCAGTTACTCCAGATGGGGGCCATTCAGCCAGTCCCTGTCTCAGAAAGGGGCCTAGGATTTTATTCTCGCCTGTTCCTAGTACCAAAGAAGGGGAACACGTGGAGACCAATTTTGGATTTATCTCTCCTCAACACTTATCTGGACATTCCCAAGTTCAAGATGTTGACGTTACAACAACTTCTACCTCTGCTGGGCAAAGATCACTGGATGGTAACTTTAGATCTCAAGGAAGCTTACCTTCATGTGCCTATAAGGCTAAGTTGCAGGAAGTATCTGCGATTTCGAGCTGGAAATTCTCATTATCAGTTCTCTGCATTGCCCTTTGGCTTATCTACTGCCAGAGTATTCACAAAGGTTCTGGCTCCAGTGATAGCTTACTTCAGGCTACAAGGAATTCAAATCTATCCTTACTTGGACGACTGCCTGATCCTGGCTCAAGGAAAGGAAGACCTTCTACAACATCTGGAATATGTTATAGCAGTGCTAAGATGCCTAGGGTATTCTGTGAACGAAATAAAGTCCAGTCTAGTACCCTCTCAAGACATGTGCTTTCTGGGTGTGAGACTGAATACAGCAGCCCAGATGGCCTTTTTAACCCCGGACATCAGTCCGTGCTGACTGCAAGGTCAGTCCTTCAAGCATTAGGGTTCATGGCATCTTGTATTCTGGTGCTTCCCAATGCCAAACTGCATATGAGGAAGCTACAATGGTATCTCAAAAATGTATGGACACAGCACTGCCAGGATTTGGACACTGTCATTCAAATAATACCTTGCCTTCAAAAAGAATTTTTGTGGTGGGCTCAGGAATGTCACCTAAACAAGGGACTCTCTGTGACCCGGCCAGAGGCAAGTCAGATTTTAACGACAGATGCCTCGGACATTGCTTGGGGAGCTCATCTAAATGGAAAGTGGATACAAGACAAGTGGCCTGCCAGACTACAGCATCTACATATCAACATGAAGGAGATGTTAGCAGTCCAGTTTGCATTAATGGCTTTCAAGGAGTTACTTCTTCCAGGGCAGGTGTTGATTCTAACAGACAACACAACTGTCATGTGGTACATCAACAAGCAAGGGGAACACATTCTTATCCTCTATGCAGGCAAGCAATGATTTTATGGGAGACTGCGCTAAGCTTGCAACTAACTCTTCAGGCAAGGTTTCTGCCAGGAGCACAGAACTCCTTAGCAGATGTGTTAAGCAGACAACTCATGGATCCCGTGGAAACTGGATCTTCATGTATTTCAGAAATTGACAGTGTCATGGGGAACTCCAGACATAGATCTGTTCGCTTCTCCACTAAACCACCAGCTGCCAAAGTATTGCACAAAGGGGTTTCATCACACAGCTTGGAAAGTGGATGCTCTGTCTTTCAGTTGGAAAAACCTTCATGTGTATGCCTTTCCACCTCTGCCTCTTCTTCCAAAGGTACTATTAAAGGTCAGACAAGACAGGCCAAGGATGATTTTGATAGCTCCAGATTGGCCTCGCAACACTGGTACCCACTACTACGGAGTCTGGTAAAGAAGCCTCCATGGCCTTTACCTCTGATTCCTCATCTGTTATCTCAGAAGGACGGTCATCTGCTCAATGTCAAGCTTCACTCTCTTCATCTAACAGCCTGGCATATTCTGTGTTGAAACACAGCAGGTCTCAACTTCCTCAACAAGTTTTAAATGTGATTATGGAAGCTAGAAGACCTAGTACAAGGAGAGTGTCACGCGAAAAATGGAAGAGATTTTTATTTTGGAGTACAGCAAAGAATTTGGAGATTTCTGAGCCTAATTTGAGTGTGGCTCTTCAATATCTTACTGAGTTATTGGACAAAGGTTTGTCCTTCTCTTCCATTAAGATTCATGCTGCAGCAATTTCAGCTCACTATGATTGTGACCCACCATTGTTTTCACATCCTTTGTTCAAGCAGTTTCTTAGAGGGGCAAAGAATGAGCTCCTACTCCTGCTTGGGATCTCAATTTTGTGTTGGAAAACTTACTCTACAACCTTTTGAGCCTGCAGCTACTGCTGAATTGAAATACTTGTCATGGAAGACTGCTTTTCTGTTGGCTATTACTTCTGCAAGAAGGGTGTCTGAGTTGCAGGCCCTTATGGCAGTAGAGCCCTTTTGATTTTCCATACGGATACGGTATCTTTACGTACTAATCCTTCCTTTATGCCTAAGGTGGTTTCTAGTGTGGCTTTAAACCAAACTATTCATTTGCCTACGTTTTATGCAGAACCCCAAAATAAAGGGGAAAAGATTTTGCACACTTTAGATGTACACAGGCAAATGCGTTATTATTTAAGCAGGACTAAGGATTTTAGGCAGTCTCAGCAGTTGTTTGTTTCTTTTGCTTTGAGTTCACAGGGCAAGCCTGTGTCAAAACAAACTATTTCTAGGTGGATTGGCTTTTGCATTTCATTTTGTTACTCCCATCATGGCAAGGAGATTCCAGCTGGGATTAGGCCTCATTCCACTAGGGCTACTGCCACTTCCACAGCATTTCTAAGGGGGGTGGCAACTAAGGATATTTTGGAAGCAGCTACTTGGAGTTCAGTGCATACTTTCTCTAAGCATTATCACCTTCCTATCTACTCTAAGTCTAGGGCTGGTTTTGCCACAGCTGTTTTGCAAGGCATGTTGTCAGCTCCTGCTTTATGATTTGCCAGCCTCCCTTACCTCTGCTTTGGGATTCTACCAGGACTGCAGCAATGGGAAACGAAGAACATAGTACAGTTTTGTACCTACCATAAATGTAGATGTTCGAGGATTCCATTGCTGCAGTCCAATTTACCCTCCCTCCTTCCCCTCTGTGTTTAGGGGTGGTTGTGTAGGTGAGATTACATGCTGATATTTTTGTATATAGTCTTGTATATTTTGTATATATTTTTGGTGCAGGTATTTTGAGCCTTGTCTTTTTAGGGTCTTCTGACATCTGGGGCAAGAAAAGACTGAGGATATGACGTCGGTCATGCGCATTAGTACACTGCCTTATACTCTGGTATTCGGGCCGACTGGATGCGGACTATACCCAATAGTAAGGACTGCAGCAATGGAATCCTCGAACATCTACATTTATGGTAGGTACAAAACTGTACTTTTTGCTGAACAGCTGCAACATTCTTCACAGCCAGTGTTTTCCCTTTCCTTTTTCTGATTGATTTTCTTTCAGATTCTCCAAATGTTTAATTTGTTGGCATCCAGGAAAATGTTTTCTTTGTTGGTATCCAGGCAATGTACTTACTAGCCAGTAACTGTATTTTACTCAAGCTGAGGATCTTACTGGTTCTTTTTTTTTATCAGCTTCTGTTTTTCACACTGGTAGAGCTAAAAGTAAGCTGTTGATCAGTGTGGAGCCATCTTGGAAACTCCCATAAATCCTACTGTTCTTGAAAAAGTTGCCCCATCTGTTTTATTTTTTCCTTTTAGTTATGTTTTATCTAGACTGTTGCAATTTCCTGATGATTCTGACTGCCACAGAATGAGTTGCATTTCAGGCTTGTGTTTAGGTTCATAGGTGTGTACTAGGCTAATGGCCCTGGAGCCTTTACAAGCCTAGCCCATAGGATTACCCTGGCACTGTGCTACCCAACCTTAGTTCCCAGTGCCTCTGTCGAGTAGAGCCACTGGAGTGATCCCCCGGGGTGAATTTTCTGTTTCCCATCTACTCATCAAGATTTCACTTGAAGAGATCCAGTGAGGTGCTCTGCTTGACATGTATGGGAAGTCTATTCCATAGCATGGGCAGTCTCTGTGTTATGAACCTGCCCCTCTGGCATGTTCTCTTGATTGTGGTAATGAGGTTGAGGTCTCTGGAGCGTGTGGTGCGGGGGGAATCGGGATTTCTTTAGATATAGCATTTCTAACAGAGCTGGGTCAGACATGGCTTTGTAAGTCAAGCAGAGATTGCCTCTAAGTAGGCGATATGAGACAGAGAACAGTTGGAGTTTTTTTGAGTCTGTCCATATAAGACAAGTGTTTAAGGCCTAGGATCCTCTTTGTGTTTCTTGTGTTTCCTTCATTTACTCTAAAAGCCTTGTTTTTTAGCATTTTATAAAGAATTATTTTGTACAATTAGTTAACTGTTTACTTATGTTTGAAGTTTACACGTCTTAAGCTTTGTAAGTCGCACATAAACCAAATTTGATTATATGACTGTCAGAGCTTAGTCACATGCCCGATTTGCCCAGATATAATTGTCTTTCTGTTGCCCTCCCTGAGGAAGAGCTTATCTTTGCCTTACCTTGTCTAAACCTGCTGTACCTGGGCTAATGCTTACAGCATTCAGTGCGCTAATACAGTAACATTTAGACAAATACTTCAGTATCATTTAGAAAAATAATTTGCTTCAGTTGTTTTGGATACTTGACAGTTGATTCTGATGGTCTGAGTATTTGTATTTGTACATCTTCGAGAAATTTAGTTTATAGATAAGGAGACTCGCTTTCACAGATGCTTGTTTGTGTGTAGAATTGTAGCGCAGATTTGTTTCCTCTGTGCTTTGTATCCGTAAGTGCCAGCTGTCACATCTTTTCCTATTGGTCTTGCGTCCATTTGCTAGTTTTGGGTCGACAGAGACAGTTAATATGTAGCTGTAAAAAGGGATGCTCATTTTGCTAACTCAGTAAAGTACATTATATGTGCACTGTGCTTTCAAGCACATCCAAAATTATACAGAATAAAAAAAAAAAAGAGCTTTGTGGTCACATAGTACAGAGGATTGTGGCTGTGTGATGTTAACCATCTTCATCTTTAATCTTTGAATTTATTCTTCATCTCCACTTGCACACTTTGTGACTGTGCAAGTCATTAAACCAGATCATTGTTCATGGGGTATTCTTGAAAAGAGGCATTTGTGTATAAGGGATCTTACCATTTATTAAATAAAACACAGAAAACTGACAGTATCTTGTAGATGCAGGTTGTTTTATGAATGTGCATATGTAATTGTATATGAATGTATTTGTGTGTGTGTATTTATGCGTGTGTGTGTATGTATATATATATATATATATATATATATATATATATATATATATATATATTTATCTGAAATTGCAGTTCTGCATCTGGAAATATTGTGTGTGTCTGTGTGTGTTATTCACTGGTCCAGTGGTGGGTTGTTATTCACTGGTCCAGTGGTGGGTTGTCACAGATTACTGTTCTTTTCTGTAGCAGTAATGAATTGTATAGAGTGCAAGATACCATGGGACATGAACTGGGCACAGTGCCATATGAGTACAGATATGTACACAAATGCACATAGACGTGTGTGTGTGTGTGTGTGTGTGTGTATATATATATATATATATATATATATATATATATATATATATATATATATATATAATCTTTAACTGGGTGTTGTGAATTTAAATTCTGACAACAGTTAGACAGCTGGTTGTGTTAGACAGAGTAATGAGACACTGAGTGCTTAGTATTTTTGTACAAAATGCTGTACCTTAAAAAACACATCAAGAAGATAATTCCTCTTCTGGGTTGGTCATCCTGGGTTACAGCAGGGGCTCTTAACAAAGATTTGTGGTTTTTGGAATTGTGAGGACAGTTGGGCCTGTTGTGTTTATGAAAGCAGATCAGACAAAAAGGTTTTTAATTTGTAGCTGGAAAGAAGACCTAGTTATAGTGTAGGCAGCTGTAACCTGAATTAGCCTGCCTGTGGCAGTGCTTTTTTGGACTGAGATTGTGCGTAACTAAGCTGGTGGAGTTACCCGTATGTACTGAAAACATGAAGTTAAGGTATTGTGTAAATAATTTTTAATTGAACTGTGTAAAGCTGACCTGAGCATTTTTTGTTTGTGAATTTAACTGTGCAAGCACAGCAGGTCAGTTTTCTTACCCCCACCCCCCAAAGATCAGTTCATCATTTTCTCTTTAAATTTTATTTTTCAACAAATGAACATTTGCATGCATGTTTCTGCACTGCCGTGCTACTAATGAATTAATGAAAAAATGAGCTTTTTACTATGAATACTGCTACACGTTTGTTAGTTTACCCAGGGTATTTTCAAACAAACCACACAAGTACCTCACAAAGAGGATTACTGGCCTCAAACAGATGCCCTACACTGACAGTCTCAAAAAACTCCAACTGTACTCCGTGGCATATCGCGTACGCCGAGGTGATCTCTGCCTAACATATAAAACTATGTCAAAGCCAGAGCTGTTGGACATGCTACACCTAAAGAAATCCCAATCCCTCCGAGCTACATGCTCTAGGGACCTAAACTTTATCACCACAGTAAACAGGACATGCTGGAGGGATAGATGCCTGTCCCAAAGACTTCCCATACTCTGGAACAAGCTTACCCGTCTATGTCAAAAAAAGTTCCTCATTAGCACTTTTCAAGAATAATCTTGATGATTGGATGGGAAATAGGAAATGCACCCCAGGCATCACTTCTGTGGCTCTTCTCGACAGTGGCGCAGGAAAATAACTTTATTGGGTGGTGTAAGCCAGGGAACCTTGTTGGCTAGGCTTACTTAGGCCCTTGGGCCGATAGCCTAGTACCTACCTATGAACAATTCCTTGCTATACCTACCTATGAACAATTCCTTGCTATTCCTGTGCTGCCAGCTACAAAAACTGTTTTGAAATAACTTTCCTTTGTTACTTTCCAAGAGTGGAAGAGTTATTGAAAGCCTTAGTAGTCTTTAAGAGGTAGCCTAATCAGAAGCTTGCGCAGCTGTAGGAATAGCTAATAGGACCAGCTAATGTGATCACTAGCCCCAAGAACTGCACTTCCCTTAAGAAAATTAGTAAAGACGATGGCTTTGAGTCCTATGTAGTAATAGTCAAAAGCTGTATGTGTGTGTGTGTGTGTGTGTGTGTGTGTGTGTGTGTGTGTGTGCCACAGTTTCAAGTTCCTAAAGTGAGACTTTTTTATCAAAATGAGATTCAGGACTATCCATACAAACATCCAATGTAGAGGACTGTATGTCACTTTTTTACCAAAATAAGTGCTTACTCTTGTAGAATTTAAATATTTTCTGTTGTTTTATATAATGTTAGGGTGATTTAGGTGAAAAATTAGGCTTTGATAAAAGTATTAATGTACATTTAGGAAATATTTATCTCCTAAAAATCTCAGGGCATTTGTCATTTTTTCGTTTTTTGCAGGACAAAGCTGTTGAGATAGGGATTGTCCTGCTTTAAAAAGGGACTAATGTTAACCTTGCTGAAAAGGTATAACTCCCAGGAGAACTGTTATGAGTCAGAATGTGACTTGAGTCGCAGAAAACCTGCTTTGACATGGAAGGGAATGTAAATTTTCAGCAAGGAGTGTGCAGTATGCTGTGAAACAAAAACTAATAAGTACTGAATTAGCTTGTTACAGATGTGGAGGGAGAGGGTCACACATCCTAATTCTTATTCACAACTACTGAAGGAAATACCAGTAGAAGAGATGTGAAAACTGGTGTGTATGGAACAGATGAATCTGTTCCTGTGGTATGCTATAAAAGTAAAGTTATGGTTATGGATTCTGCTGTCATTGTATTATAGCTAGTCTAATAAAATGTATCAAGTTTTTGGAAGGGAGAGAAGATCAAGCTTTACTGGATTCTAGAATCATGATTAGCTTGTTTTAGAGGTCCCTGTGTATGTAAGCATAATGTTAATTACAAAAGGTTGTGGTGATACTTAATTATATTGATATATTAGAAATATCTACATCGAGCTGAAATTCAACCAGGTTTAGAAAAGCTACCATTTCTTGAGGAGGGATTATCTATAGACAAAGTATGGCTGATGGATATACATAATAATAAAAAATATATATAATAATAAAGCAACAGCTTGACCTAACCATCCTTTAAAATATATATATATATATTTTTTTGGGGGGGCAGGACAATGATACTAGTCTTGTAGAAATCCAAAATGAATTCTCAGAAGAGTGAACTAGCATAGGACCAGCAAAGAGGCAAGAATTTGGTTGTTGTTAGATGATAAAAAAAGATCTTGTGTGTTACCAGAAATGGGTCCTAATAAAAGATCACTAGAAACTGTGTACCATAAGAGATGTCGGCTTAGGAACTGAAGATGAACTTCTAGAAAACTCAAGACGGATATTTGTACACAGCCATAGAAAGTACAGAAACAAAGACAAAAACAGAAGGACACTTAAGTGAGCATAGAAATTGTACTTAGTGGTAAAAGTGAGGTAGATAGGAAAATGCAAATTCGAACCCATTTCTGTTATGGGGACAGAAAGTTAAAGAAAAGGAGGCTGTTGAGAAACTTGCACACACACAAGAAAACCTAGAGTAGAAATAGACTTATGTCCAGAACTACCATTTTAGAAGACATAAGAGAAGTTCCAGTGCCATATTGTCTAGAAGACAGGCTAGTGAGAGAAGTAACCTTAAACTAATAGTTTATGTGGCTTACGTTTAAGTCCATTAAAAAACAACAATGGGAAGATGATACTGTAAGTAGAGAGTGAGAGAATGCGAGCATAACTAATGGGATATGGGAAGATAGTGAACAAGATGTTCCAGTTACTTCTTACTTAATTTTGAATTAAAAGTTGATTTTTATACATAGTAAGTAAAAGCATGGGGGGGGGGTCTATATCAGTTATTGTGCTAAACCCCAATGAGACACTAGTAGTGATGTTTGACCATACTTGCATGTTAAGAGGCCACATGGGGATGGATGCAACTCAGGTAGTACTGTTAGTCAGGCTGTATTGACCAAGTATAAAGAATGAAATAGGAAAATTCTGTGTCTTGTCCAGAAAGCAGGAAAACAGCACCTCATCCTAGATGTAAGACTCCAGTGATTCCAGTGTTTATTATACGTAGAGATATGTGTGTCCTCTAGAAAAATCTAGTAATGGACTATGCTATAAAAATTTCCAGAAACTATACCATTATGCAAGGCTAATACTAGGTTTATTGTTAAGATAGCTGATATTACTATTGTCTACAGCAGGTAACCCTGGTAAGATATGTCAAAGGCGTTGGATCAATTTTGCCAGTGCTTTAAAGCTAAGCAGTTAAAAAAGTCTGTATACCATCTGCAGACTGATGACATAGTGGAGAGTTTCAGTAAAACACTGACATACAAATGTTAAGAATAGTAATTGATATGGGTAATAAGAACTTGGACCACCTGTTACCCTATTTGAGATGAGAGAAGCCACAAGCTTCTAATGGGTGTACCCATTTTGAATGTTTGTATTGCAGGCATCCCAGAGGACTGATGGGGAAAAAGCATTATTGTTATGCAACTGTTGCTTTGTCCTTTGATAGACAGTTCTCTCTATCCCCTGAAACTATGGATAGGCAGCTCCATGCCATCTCTGTGGCTAGCCTGGTGCTCATGGGCATCCTGAGACAGTGTAGCAATTATCTTCTCATGTATACTGACAACCACCTAATTCTGAAATGTCAATCACAGTATGTGAGACATGTAGTTACACCTTGAAAACTGAGACACTAGTCTCCCATACTGACTTATGAAATGACCGGTTATAGCACTCACATAATTTCCTTCACTAAATAAAGCCTTGACACATGAGCCCACATAAGTGGAGGTACTCATAAATAACTTACCAAAACCTCAGAGGTCTCCCTTATGCCACCTGTAGAAAGCACATGCAATCAAAACCAAGTTAACATCAAGCACTACACATACAAGTACACATCACAGTGTCTCCACAAGCAAGTCCCTAAGATGAAACGCCACATGTTCAGATGTCTTGATCATAGGAGATTCCATTGTGAGACATACAGTTGCCCTCTCACCAGGTTGGATAAAAAGAGGGTTACAGTCAGTTGCCTGTCAGGGGCCAGGATTCGCCAGATCACACAGGCACTCAGGTCACTCAACCACAAGTACCAGTATGATTCAGTCATAGTCCATGTGGGTGTGAACAATCTGAGATGTACCTCCCTGGACTATATGAAGAGAGACATAATGGACCTCTCTAAATGTGTGTCGCAGGCTGGTATGAGCCTTGCTTTGAGCAGCATTCTATCCTCACCAAGAATTATGCCACAATACAAACAGAAAATGATTGACTTCAGTAATTGGCTTATCTACTAGTGTCATTCTAAGAGGATTTAGTATTTGTTAGCGTGGGATAACATGATTGACAGACCACTCTGCTTTGTCACAGATGGTCTGCACCTGTCACCACTAGCCTTTAGAGTACTGGCCCAAGGTATTGTATACTCCCATTGTGCCTTTTTTAGACATTGCTAAACCAATAGATCTACCAACATAACAAATTCTCCTTATGCCAAGCTGAAAGGCCTTCTGCTCAATGCTAGGAGTCTTGAAAAGAAGCTGCACTCCCTGGAAGCTCTCCTCACCCTGGAGAATGCTGACATCTGTGCAGTTACAGAGGCGTGCCTTAAGGCTGTGGAAAGCATCTTAACAGTGCAAGGCTACAATTCCGGTCACACATTTAGACCACTGTCTGAAAAAATTTAAAAAAAAAGCAAAGAAGGAGATGTTACCATTTATATAAACAGTCACACCTCTAGATTGGTCAAGCAGGGTGATTCGCTTGAGCTACTTCATGTCCAGCTGACCATAGGCAAAATCCCCCATGATATCATCACTAACTAAATCCCACATGATATCATCACTAACTACAGGTGACCAACCATGAAAACCACTCTGCGTACCTGAGGTTACTAGAATCACTTACCATTCAGCCCAACACACTAGTCATGGATGATTTCAAATATCCCTGTGTAAACTGGAACACACACACAACGGATTTCAACTACCCCTGTGTAAACTGGAACACACACACAACCACTAACACGAAGGCTCAGAAATTCTTGGACTTTGTCAATGCAAATGCTCTGGAACAGCTGGTTTGCACTCGCATTACAGGCTCAGATATCCTTGTCAAAGTACTCACAAATATGTGGGGGGGGGGCATTGTCCCCCTCTCCCTGCGTAATGATCTTACTGCTAAGATCAGATCATAAATCGGTCTCCTTTGAAGTAAATGTAACAGTGGAACCCCCATCAGACCCTAAAACCCTAAAGAATTTTTCCAAGGCAAATTACCTCCTATTAAGTGATAGCATAGGTAATTTTAAAGCTTGCCCTAACCCCGAAAACATGGAGGTCTATGCAGGAGTATGCACAAATACCTTGCACAGCCACTTAAACAACTGCATAGAAACGGCAATGCCTGACTGAACTAAACCCATTTCTAGCCAGAAAAACAAGTTACCCTGGTGGACCCCTGGCATAAATAAACTATACAACATAAGGAAGAAACTGTTGTCTATAAGTAAGTGGGAGAGTGCACAACAGAGAAAAAAATCCTCATTAGTCTCAACAGGCAAATCAGGGAGCTAGTCAAGTCTTCAGAAGCTAAATATAAAACTAAAATAGCCTCCTAAGTAAAGAATAACCACAAAGCACCTTTTAGTTATGTCCAGAATCTTAAGGGATACACCCAACTATGTGCTGAGTTGGCTGTAGATGGCACAACTTGTATTCAGCCAGAAGAAATAGCAAACCTGCTGGCTAATAAGTTCATCTCAAATTTCACCTCTTCATCACCTCAAGTCACTCCCCATGAAATATCCGCTATCATTCCTTTGCCTGTTATCACAAAAGAACAAATTGTCAGTGCTCCCTCTAAAGCTAGAAACACGGCATCAATTGGGGTCTTGATGGAATCCCTGGGTACCTTGAAACGTAATCTAGCAGACCCACTTGGATTTCTATTTAACCACAGTCTCCAGATAAATTTTGTCCCAGTAGAATGGTGGACAGCGATAGTCATCCCTCAGCACAAGGGGGGGGGGTGACCATCAACAGATCCAGGAAACTACTGACCCATAAGTCTGACTAGCCTCATATGCAAGACTATGGAAAGGATAATCATAGGTGTAATTAACAATGACATAGGAAATCTCTTGACTCTAGATCCAACAGAGTTCGGCTTTGTCAAGGGCAGATCCTGCCTGCTCAGTCTGGTGGACTTTTTTGAGAAGGTCACCAAGGCCATGGATGAGGGTAAGACAGGGCATACTGCCTACCCTGACCTGCCCAATGCATTTGATACAGTACCCCAACTTGGGTGTTGTAGATAAACTCACAAAATTGGTTATAAACCTCTGCTTCTCCAGATGGATAGCCAAATGACTCATGGCTAGGACACATATTGTTAGAGTGGGGGAAATCCACATCCAGCAAGAGGCCAGTCACCAGTGGAGTACCACAGGGCTTAGTGCTGGGCCCCCTCCTGTTTTGGATACACTTCTCAGCTGTCAAGGCAAATGTAGATGACCAAGGTTGCTGATAACTGCAAGTTGGAAGCAGTCATTGACGCCCTAAATGATGATGATATCCTACAGAATGGTCTGACACAGACTAATGATTTGTGTCAGAGCCATGACCTCAAACTAAATGTGAAAGAAGTGATGATGATGATATCCTACAGAGTGGTCTGACACAGACTAATTGATTGGTGTCAGAGCCATGACCTCAAACTAAATGTGAAGATATGCATAATAATAACGTTTGGGAAATCAAATACCCCTGCATATTACAGCAGTGACAGCACCCCCCCCCCCATAGTGGAGCCAGTGGTGAGAGATCTGGATACTTGGATAGATAGTAATCTGAACTTTGACCACCATGTGTCCACAGTGGTGAGGAAATCCTATGTGGCTCAGCTTGTAAGGAAGGGCATAGCATCCAGATACAAGGATGTCATAGTACCATTGTATTTTGCCCTCATTATACCAGTAATCGAGTACATTTCACCAATTGACATGTACCTGGACAGCCACCTGAAACAGTTGGAGCATGTTCAGAGGCTTCTCACCAAAAAAATACAGGGTATAACCAAAGACGTCGTATATGGACTGATTAAAAGCTCTATCACTGTGTTCAGTTTCCTGCCAATTAATGAGGTGTGATCTGTGCCTGACCTACAAGTTAGTCTCTGACCCAGCCCTGATGGAAATGTTACATATTCCCAAAACTAATTGCACAAGGGCTACCTGCTCCAAAGATCTAAACTTGATCTTTGACATAATCATGCTGGAGAAGACAGATGAGTGTCCCAGAGATTGCCCCTCCTCTGGAATAGGCTTCCCATTCATGTGAAGCAGAGCCGTTCCCTAACCATCTTCATGCAGAATCTGGACTAATGGATGGGAAATCGCAAATTCATTCCTGGGGTGGAGCCCATGTCTCTTATGGTACAGGGCAGTCTGTGAAAATTGTCTAAACCCTGCTTGCTGACCTTTGTCTTTCCCATAGGGATAGAAAATTGAATAAAATCTAGGTAAAACTGGCAAGGCTTGTCAGGGCACTTGAGCCATTAGCCTAGTAATCTCCTATGAACCTATAAGAGTGCGAGAACTTTAAAAAAATAGTGATAAAACATTAAGTTAGTGTACAGGTTAGACTAATGCTTTTTATGCACATAGTAAAGGAGCACAAGCAGAAATCCCAGGAGAATAATAATTTTGTCTGACTTGGCAAATTTACCCCAGGGTATCAGCTGTTAATATTAGTACTCTCTACAAGAACACATTTCTCAGTGGCAAGGCCCCTTTAAGGTGATTGAAAGGCTAAATGCAGTAAACTACAAAGTCTGACAAATAGGAAAGAAAAAGATAGAGTCAATTTAGCATAATAATGTTTTAGAGCCGTTAAAAGATGCAGAAAGTTATGTGATTAGATTCCAAGCCAAAATTCATACAGGACAGAATAGGAAAACCAAACGGGAAGTACAGCTAAAGGACTGTTTTTCAAATAAAAGCAGGAGGAAATAAGTGTATTCTCAGAAATGGTTAGGATAACTAAACTAACAGAACATAACCTATAAATGTTAGGGTTAGAATGAGCTCTTACAGAGTGCCAGAGTCTCAGAAACAAAGAAAAGGTGTTCAGAATGTGCAGACATTAGAAGTAGTTGGAGAATCACAAGAGTGAATGAAATAGCTCACACGTGCATGGTTCCAAAATTGGGTGATTATCAGATTCTGTGACCACTTTAAAAAGCTCAATTGCTTTTCATGTGTCAGAAGTGATGAGCAGATAGAGAATCTTTGAAAAGCGAGATACTTAACAGCATTAGGCTTGACAAAGGGGTATTTTCAGATGCCAACCCCCCCCCCCCCGTCAGAGAATAAAAACAGATTTTGTAACCCCTGAAGATGTATTTCATTACATAGTGTTAACATTTGGCCTATGCAGGGCTCTAGGCTCCTTTCAGTGACAAACTGTTAGTAGCTGGTGTGCTGAAGCTCCATATTCAGTACACTGCTGGGTATCTAGCAGTGGCGGCTGGTGACTTTAAATCAAAGGGGGGCTGCAGGAGATAGCCGAATGGGTGGGGTCAATGGGAAGGGGGTGCAGACAACTAGAAAGGGGAGGAGCTATGCTCAAAACCACAAAAACTAAACTAATTAAATATGCTGCTCTGGGTGCCAAACCCTCAGTATGAGAGTCCAATCAAGACAAATGAAGTATAAAAGAATAAAAATATTTCAATGCATTCGCAGCTTGACAGCTTACTTAATATCTAGATGGAAACAAAAAGGTTGAGCGGCATGAAAAAATAAATTACTTTTTAAATACATTACTGGAATGCCAGTCAAAATCAAGTACAAGAAAAACCAGCAGCACTCAACTCAAACCGCTTCTCCTTGCACTGCAGTTCTAATTATAATTTATATTCAGCTTTATTAAAGTACCAAGTAACATGCTGAAAGTAGCAATCTCTGCGATGCCCCCCTTTGTAAAAATGTTTCTTATCCAAAAAAGACCTGCTGCCTGACAACTATCTACTTGTTTCATGGGGAAAACATGATCAAAGTAAAAAATGAAAAGCAAACAAGCTCAAGATACATTGCTTAAAGGATTACTGCACAGATTATGGACCACACATGAATGGCATTCTGTTTAGTTTACGGGTAAAGCCCTCAGAGATCACTGGAAGTCTCCAACAAGTGTAATGAGCTTCTTAAAATAATGTAATCCTGTCCTTTATTACAAATACTGTCATATGCATTTCATTACCGAAGGCTTATACATTATCTAGTTATGTAAGTATTCTCTGCATGGCAACAACAGAAATGCTTCAATGTTGGCAGGCTTATTAAAGCTTACTTGCATGTTATGATCTCAGACAGGCTTACCTGATGGTCATTAAAGCATTGCTACTTAAAACACAGAGCAGCAGGGACTTTGAGTAATAAGCATAAATCAACATTACAAAAATATGACAGAAACCAGACCATTCTTCAAAATCAAGAACAGATGAAAAGCCACTGTAGTACTCTACCTTGGATGGGGGGATACCCTGCACATTTACACTGCATAACTGCTCCTTGCCTTGCTTGGACACATCCAGAGTCACTACATGGGGGAGCGGGGTGCAACAAGTATGTCACAATTTGAAATGTCTCTGGCTGACTGTGATGGCCCTGACACATTTGTCATACCTCTCAACCTCAGAGAAAAGCCATAGATAGAAGTGGGACAAAGGCCCAAAAATAAGGACAATTTTTAAATATTGCTCTTATAAACTTAGAAAGATAATAGAATAGTAGGTCTTGCATTAGTATGAATTTTCTGAAGGATATGAAATCTGAAACTCAAATGTCTGTCATTATTTTCTAACTTCAGTCTTTAATGATTTACCACTAATTTGCCAAAAAAAACAATTTTATGAAAAATGGACCAAAAATGTGATGCAAAAATATAAAATAGCCACACAATACAGCTGAGAACCTGTCAAAGAAGGGATACTTTTTTAATAATAGTACTGCTAACTTGAGCAGCTGACAAAATAAAAGAATCTACATGCATTTCTGAAATTAAAGTAATCTATAACTCTGATTATTACAGTTATTTCTTAATTGTAAACCCTCCATGTTGTCTTCCAAAATTGCTATTTTGCGGAGGGATTATTAGGGGAAGAGCAACATTTTGAGCCAAATTCGGGGACATTTGAGAGGTTTGGCTATGCCTAATTCTATAAAGCAATTTATTTGCATGTACCTCTCAACCTGTTAATGCAATAAATCTGGACAAGGCCAAATATATTGGGGGAACATATAAACAGTACTAAAAATTGCTCTTGTATGAACTGAGACAGTTGATAGAACAGGTCTTACTTTAGCATGCATTTTTCTGAAGGTTATGAAGTCTGAACCTCAGTGTGTCATTATTTAGTGACTTAATTCGTAAATGAGAAAACCACAAATATTATAAGGAACAAACCAAAAATAAGAAGCAAAAATCTATTCATTCTGTGAAAATCTAGACAGTTGGGAGGTATAGTTCAGCTGGGGCTGTCTTTGAGTTTGCCGCACTTCCCCCTCACAAAATCATGGTCGAACGGAGCCCTCCCCCCTGCAGCCATTCCAGTGATCCATTACTTGGCTATTTCACTCCATTTACCATAAACTCTAATGTGCATACGGCTTTACTTCTATGATGAATTGGATTTCATTTGAAAGTTTTATTTTGCATTTTACAGCACAAACACTAAGACATCTGCTAAACAAAGCAACGCAGTCTCACAATGAAAACAGGCTTAGCATTAAAAACTTCTCTGCCCTTGAAACTCACATTCAATGAAACAGCATTGAAACCCACATTCAAAGAAAATACATTTTGCCAGTGGCAGATAAAGATTAACTTTGGGCTGTTTTCAAATCATAGGCCCCTTGCACATGAAACATACATGTGCTCTTTGATACACCTTCCTGATTCTACTAAATTATATTCCTTGTACAATACAGTACAGTTGTTAGACGGCATTTTAAATTTATTGTTTTGAACATTTTTCCAGTAAACAATGAAACAAAATGCATGCACCAATGACAAAATTACCCAATTCAGAACATTTCCATCATAAAAGTCTACTCAACCTTCTACAGTCCATCAGTATCAGTAAATATGCACAATCTCTAAAGTAGTAAAAGTCATCTAAATAATTCCACATTAAAGAAATCTGTAACAATGAAGAGGTTGCTGTTAGCAAACAACTTTATATGTCACTGTTTATTTATCTACAAATAAAGTGCCTGTTGCCCTTGAGGAATAAATTGCGTATGTTGAATGCATTAAAAAAAAAATGATAAGCTAGTAATATAGCAATAGGGACTGTACGGCAAATTGATAGCAGGTTCAGGTTCATAGTTACTACTCTAGGTATCTTTGCCAAAAAGGACTGCAGCATCCACCCACTTTACAACACAGTACAGTATCAGCATTGCATCTGTCTACTGTGGGAGTAGAACCCACAGCCTTCTGCATCAAAAGCAAGTACGCTACCTGTTGAGCTATTAATGCAAGCAAACTTAGAATAAGCAGCACTAAAGTTTTGTTCCCCTGCAGCTGTCAGCTCCTTGTAAAATCTACTCGACACGCAGTTGTATCTCTGAACTTTGCAGCACAAGAAATCTGGAAAAAGACAAAATTTATTGGGGGGGGGGGGGACAAAAGCCCAAAAACCAGGGACACATTTTAAACATTGCTTGTATAATGTTGGAAAGTTGCTAGAATAAAATGCTGTGTTACCACCATACATTTCACTGCCACGTCTTTAACCCAGGGGGACCCTGTGCAAAACAGTCAGAGAAACATACCACTATGCCAAATCAGCTGTTTTGTAAAAGAGAGGAAGACAAACTTAAATGGCTACCATTTAGTGAATTCAGTTCTCAGCATAGCCTGAACAAAGCCAATAATGGGGGGAATACAGCCCCCAAACATATTCAGTGAATTCATTTCTCACTATAGCTCTCAACCTCTTAGCAAAAAACATGTGGACAAAGCCAGTAATGGGGGGGGGGGGATACAGCTCCCAAACATTCAATGAATACAGTTCTCACCATGATAACTCTCAACCTTAGCACAAAATACCTGGACAAAGCCAATAGCTGTCAACCTCTTGGCACAAAACACCTGAACAAAGCCAATAATGGGGGGAATACAGCCCCCAAACATATTCAGTGAATTCAGTTCTCACTATAGCTCTCAACCTCTTAGCAAAAAACATGTGGACAAAGCCAGTAATGGGGGGAATACAGCCCCCAAACATTCAATGAATACAGTTCCCACCATAGATAACTCTCAACCTTAGCACAAAATACCTGGACAAAGCCAATAATGGGGGAATACAGTCCCAAAAATAGGGACAAATTTCAAATATCCATGTTATAAACTTAGACAACTGCTAGAACAATTTCACACAGAAGGCACCCCAGCCAAGAATCAAACCAGAGAACCTGTAGCTGTTAGGCAGCAATGCTACCAGTGCACCACTACACTACAGACTTTGCAAGGAACAATGTAGATACAGAAACCACAGATTGTATGAGGAACAGAACAAATATGAGGGAAAAATCTGCAAATTTATTTTTAGAAATGTTGGTGGAGAGGGAATTCAGGTCCTTGCCACCTGCATCCAAGGTACAGGGTTCAAGCCTGAGTATCTCTAGCCACCATCATTTGCTCTCTAGCCACCAGTATATAGTAACTGGGGCATTTTACACACACACACACACACACACACACACACACACACACACACACACACACACACACACACACCCCCCGAATGTCTCAACGAATGAAGCAATCCAGCGACCACCTACCTCCTGAATGAATCCAGCCAGCGACCAAACCCGCCTACAAAACGGAGCAATCCAGAGACCACTACCTCCTGAATGGCGCAATCCAGCAAATTAACGCGCTTGCGAAACAGAGCAATCCAGCCTGCGCAATATGTCCCGCGAGAGCAGCTCACCTCTCTCCTCATTGGGTCTGCCTGCAGCCGAAGCAGTCCAGACCTCCTCTTCTGTGTGGTCGTCACTGCACTGATTCCTGGGAGCACTTGCAGCAATGATTGCTGGGTACCTGTGTTTCTCTATCCGGACTGCTGATAAAGGTAGGCTGAAGTCTTCAAATGCCTCTGCGCAGGTTTGTTTTTTAGTTTTAAAGATTTATTTTTGTGTTTTTGTAGGTGGGAGAGGAGAGTTTCACCAGACATGTAGGCCGTGTTACAGTCTGTAAGATGGATGGGTACAACTGTGAATGTCAAAACAAGTAAACTGGGTGTGGTGGAATCCAAACATTTAGGACACCTTATAGGAAGACTGACGGCTGGCCTATACCCTTCATTAAATGACAAGGGAAGACTTCCTTTGGATTAGCTCAGTACAACTTAACATTTGTATCTAATTTTGCAGCTGTTTCATGTCCTTTGACAGACTTTAAAAGGAAAAGCTCCTATTAAAATGTAATTGCTTCCTGGAGCAGGGCATTTAACAAACTGAAAAGTAGCTTATGCTTTGAAACAGTGTTATTATCTCTTGATTTTAATTAGTAATTTTCTTTATGTATAGATGTTTCTGAAATAGTTTTGGGAGCTGGATTATCCCAGCATCTGCAACGGATGTGCTATTTTAGACCTAAGTTGCATAAAGCTTAGGGAAAAATACTTGGCCATTGAAAGGGAGTTCTTGGCTGTGAAGTGAACCTTTTATTTGCTAAAGTGCTATCTGTTTGGCAAACTCCTTAATCTAGTAACAGATCATAGACCTGGACTGGCTAACGGGAATGGTTATGAATTGTATAGGTCTTACAGCCACTTTGAGTCCAAACCCAATGTTTTTATGCTGACAGGGAGGTAGTTACGATGCCTTGTGTGTGGAAAATGGCTTTAAATGTGTACTGTGTCTTTGAGTTCTCTCTGTTAGGTAGTTGGTCATGTTAAATAAAATAATGGAGTCCTAATTGCCTATAACATCTGGCTAAAGGTCTATAGCCTTAAAAAGCAAACGAAGAAGCTGCCTGATCAACTAGAAGTATAACTTTTTTAATGAAGAAGAAGCTCTGCCCTAAGATTAATGTTTCTTGGTATTGGAAGGCCCAGTTTGGGTCTATTGTGGATGTGGCATGAAGGAAAATTAGGCAAAGAGTTTTTTTTTTCTTTATTTTATTTTTATTTTTGAAAATGGAAAGAAGGTCTGCAGTATGACTAATTCTGCAGCCTGTTGCTGGCTGTTTGAGGAAACATTGGTCTATAACAAATCTAGTGTTACTTCTGTGGTCTGAAAAAGAATTAAAGTAATGGATAAATAATGTAAATACCTTTGAACTTAACTGTGTTAAGCCAGGTAGGCTGTTTTTTGTTTTATTTGTTTGAAACATCTTTTCAGTAAACCTGTGGTTTTC
>NC_056731.1:1865519582-1865704582 GCF_019279795.1 Protopterus annectens | reverse complement strand
TTTTTCTAGTTATTTTCTCATCTTGTATACACACATCCATTACCTGTGTCCATAGGCTGTGTATCATCATTCACTGTCTGCATCCGAAAGTTCATAATAAATTTAGGGGCATCTTGCACCATCACTTCTGTATCTTCATCATTTGTTAGGTCTGACCATAAAGCTGTAGCTTTCAAAATAAAATTGAAACCGTACACCCCTTCCACTAAAATAGTCTTAGAAATTTCTCTAATGCAAACTACCTGCTCCTAAGTGAGCATGCGCCACACCCCCACTAAACACACTTACTCCGCTGAATGAGCAGAAACATACGTCACCAACCTTTGCTGAATGCGTGGGAATGTAAGCCACGTCAGTATACCTGCATGTAAACAGCTGTAGCTGTACCCCATATATACAAGCATGGCACATGGTGGAAACAAACCCCCATGGTGGAACCATAATATCAACAAGCTTTACAATAAAAAGAAGAGAAATTTCACCAAAAGTAAGAAAAGTAATTCCTAGAGTGATAGAACTCTTGTCATTAAAATAAGCAAGCAACTCAGGAGCTTATTAAAATCTTCCGAAGTCAAGTTTGAGGCTAACATAACCAAAAACTGTTAAAAAACTTTTGTAGAAATGTGCTGAGCTAAGTGAACAATGTTACTTGCAATGAGGCTGAAGATATAAGTGTAATAAATTTAGTTCAAACTTTTCCCCACCATCTGTCACACAAGATATACCTCAAACTGACTTGCCTTCACCTATCATACAACATTGAGTCTTAAACAGTTTATCAAAAGCTGAAACTACTGCATTGATGGGCCCTGACAAAATCCCTGGATGCATCTTAAATAGCATTAAACAAGATTTACCCCCCCCCAACAACACTGTTTAACGTCAGTCTCCATATAGGTGTTGTACCAAGCAAATGGAGTACAGCTACAGTCATTTCACTTCATAAGGGAGGGCCTTCCACAGACCCATAAGTCTGGCCAGCTTCATATACAAAACCCTGGAAAGATTTATCATGGAACTAAGCTGTGGATGGGTAGTAGAAAATTTACCCCAGGACTGTCCCCTGTATTCCTAATTAACAGAGGCAGCTCCTAAATGCCTTATCCCAAGCATGAGTCTCCTCAAATTATCTATGGTATAAGTTAATTTATTTTCACTAGGGGTAACATACAGATATTCATCGTGCTATGCTGCTGCAGTCATCACACTTGGGTTATCCTGCCGTCAGGCGGTCCTGCAGTCGGCCTGAATTCCAAAGCCTTGGTCCGGCGTCGGTTGTCGCTTCTTCCCTGACGTCAATGCGGCAGGGGTATAAAAGAGGCAGCCGACGCCATTTTCTTCTGTCTTTCTTGCCGCGCGGTGCCCGAAGCAGAAGCAGTTCGCAAGTGCCGGTCGGCCAACTCCTGAGATTTCCGAACAGAATTTCAGCCAAAGTCTTCTATAAAGCTAAGTACCCCGTTGGGGAAACTTTTCTTGCTTCAGACCGATGTCAGACAAAGTTAATAATTGTATTTCTTGTGGGAAGCAAATACCTCATAAGGATTTTCATTCTTATTGTATTCCTTGCCTAGGCCCAGACCACGACGTTTCTGGTTGTCGGTTTTGCGCCAGGTTCAATAAACGCACTATTAAGCGTCGGGCTGACACGGCCCGACATTATTTTGGCAGAAAATTCAACTACATTATGTCGTCGGAACCTCCGACATCCGCTATGTTTAAAAAACGCAAGGACAAAGACAGGCAACCTAGACCAGATACCGAGGTCTCGGTTAGGCCTGCCCCTGGATCTTCGGTATTCAGTGAGGTGCCTACGCAGCCCCTGACTACCGCAGATTTAGAAAATACGACTGCCTCTCAGTCAGAATCTACTGGGCCACTGGAGCCGGTTCCTCCTCAACTCGCGGACGCCAGCACTGGCGGCGATCTGGAGACTATGGACAGGCCTTCAGTTTCAGAAGGCATCTTTAAACCAACGACTCTCTCCGTTAAGTCATATGCTAAACTTCCAAAGGCTAAGAAACCGGGTCCACAGACTCCCACACAGGCCCCTATGCCTAAAAAACAGATGCTCAAAATGGCGGAGGACCTGATTACCCTTATCAGAGGTTCCCAGCCCCCTCCTGACAAAAGGCCTAGACTGGAAGAAGATTTACCTCCTCCTGACCAGGAATCCATTTCCTCAGCAGATTCTGAGGAACAGGATTAAACCTTCCCTCTCTTTGAAGACTCAGATGCTGAGGAGTCTATTTCCTCTGTTTCCCCCCCTGAAGACTTCTCTTTTGGGGAAACCCTGCACACCATGAGAGAGCATTTCCACTGGGAAGGACAAGATTACTCTGACTCCAAGAAAAGACTCTGTGAGTTTCTTCTTCTACCTCAGCATAGACCCCTAGCCATTCCTCCAGTTTTAGACATTCTGGATGATGTCTACACTGAATCCAGTCTAAATCCAGATCCCTTACCTCCAGCACCACCTAAACCAGACAGATACTATCGAGTCCCTGACTCTCACAAGTTTTTATATAAAAGCCCTGCTGCAGACCCAGAAATCATTTCCCAGGGTCCCAAAGGGGTTAAGGCATCTACTGCTAAGAATCCACTACCTGCGGAAAGAGATTCCAGGGCATTAGAAAGATGGGGGAAAAAAGTGTATACCTCTGCCACTTTGGCCATGAGGGCATTAAACTGCCAATTCCACATGATTAAATACCAGCAGTACTTGCTTACTCAGTTAAAACAGAAAATGATCCTCAAACAGATCACCTAGATTTCAAAGGGATGCTAGATTTGTTGCTTGCAGCAGAACAAGTGGGAAAACATTCCTTGCAGTGTGGTTTTGATTCTTTGGAGGCCTCATGTAGAGCAGCAGTCACAGGGTCTGTAATATGTTGACATGCTTGGCTAAAAGAGCAGACCTTACCAGAACATGTCAAAGCAAAGTTACTGGATGCTCCACTGCAAAAGGATGCGTTATTTGGTGTCAAAGCAGAGGAAGTTTTAAAGAAGATGGAAGAAAAGGCAAAATCAATGCAAACAGTGAAAGATTTTTTACAGGTACAACCTCCTCGCTTCAGCAGAAATTGCCCTTCAAAAAACTGGTCCTTTCCTGCTTCAGACAGACCCCAAAGGGGCAGGTACAGATGCCCTAGGGGCAGAGGCCAGGCACAAGGTACCTTCAGGCCTAGACAATGGCAAACAACAACTCAAAGAGGGGGAGACGACAGATATCAACCCTTCAGAAAACAAACTCAATGACTTTCCTCTTCGCCTGCCAAGCAAAATTGCCCAGGCAGCACCTCTAGGAGGAAAACTGGCTCTTTTTTCCACAAAACTGGCACATTATAACAAAGGACAAATGGGTTCTGGATATTATTACCTGAGGCTACAGATTTCATTTTCACACTTTACCACGGATGAGAGGCATGCCAAATCTGCCAACAAACCAATGGGCAGAGGCACAAAAACAAATTTCAGCTCTCACGAACATGAAAGCAATTCAAAAGGTACCTGCAAAAGAGCAAGGTCAAGGATTTTACTCAAGACTGTTTCTAGTACCAAGAAAGGACAAAGCCTGGAGACCCATCTTAGACCTTTCAATTCTAAACACGTACCTGGACATTCCCAAATTCAAAATTCTCACACTACAGCAGCTTCTTCCCATGCTGGGCAAGGAGTCTTGGCTGGTAACGTTGGACCTCCAAGAGGCATACCTGCATGTCCCTATCAGACAAGATTGCAGAAGATTTTTGGCAGGCACAACGCATTATCAATTCTCTGCATTGCCCTTTGGCTTATCTACTGCGCCCAGAGTATTCACGAAATGCCTGGCATCAATAATTGCATACTGCAGACGGTGAGGAATACAAATTTATCCATATCTGGAAGACTGCCTGATCTAAGTGGACAGCAAAGACATCCTACTACAGCATCTGGCATTTGTAACAAAGTTACTAAGTTGCCTCGGGTACACAGTAAACAAAAAGAAGTCAAAACTAATACCCTCACAAGAAATAATTTTCCTGGGTGCCAGCTTGAATACAACGGCCCAGATGGCTTACATCATGCCAGACAAGCAAAAACAACTGGCTCAGTACTTCAAACAGATGGCAGCTTCTACCCAGCTCACTGCAAGGAAATTCCTGCAGGCATTGGGGTACATGGCATCCTGCATTCAACTAATTGCATATGCAAGGCTGCATATGAGAAAACTACAATGGTACCTAAAAAGTGTATGTTCCCAGCACAGACACAGCCTCGAAGCAAGTATAACTCTCATTCCCTGCCTTCAAAATGAGTTTCTATGGTGGGCTCAAGCATGCCAAGCAAACAAGGGCCTTCATTTTGTCTCACCTCCAGCAAACCAAACCTTGACAACAGATTCATCAGACTATGCCAGGGGTGCACACATGGCAGGACAATGCATACAGGGCAAATGGCCTGCAAACCAAAGACAACTACACATCAATCAGAAGGAGATGCTAGCTGTAAAAAATGCACTAACAGCCTTCAAGGACCTCTTGCATCCAGGACAACTTCTAATAAGGACGGACAACACCACAGTAATGTGGTACATAAACAAACAAGGAGGAACGCACTCCTACCCACTATGCAGACAGGCAATGGACTTGTGGAACACAGCATTAACTCGCCAAGTACAACTGCAAGCACAATTTCTGCCAGGAAAAGAAAACATTTTGGCAGACAAATTAAGCAGAAATTTGACAGATCCTCACGAGTGGAGACTACACCCACAAGTATTCTCAATGATATCTCAAAGGTGGGGACCACCAGACATAGATCTGTTTGCCTCAACCAACAATTGCCAGCTACAAACATTTTGCACAAGGACTTATTCCCTGGCCTGGAAAGTGGATGCCCTATCATTCAGTTGGACAGCATTGTCAGTCTACGCCTTCCCACCTCTGCCTCTACTGACCCAGGTATTACTGAAAGCCAGATCAGAGAGACCACAGATGATCCTCATTGCTCCGGACTGGCCACGTCAACACTGGTACCCACTACTAGGAAACTTGACTCGCAGCCCTCCATGGATCTTACCTCAATTCCCTCTGCTGTTAACCCAACAAAACTCTCAGATCCTTCACAGTCAACTGAGGACCTTAAATCTAGCTGCATGGAAAATACCTTAAATTATCAAACAACACTTCTCTCAAAGGACGTCCAGAATGTGATTTTGGAGGCCAGGAGGCCGAGCACTAGAAATGGAAAAGATTTTGTGTATGGAGCCAGGCCAGAAGCCTAAATCCTGGCATCCCAAATATTCCGCACATACTCCAATATCTAACTGAGATGCTACACAAAGGCCTTTCTTTCTCATCCATAAAGATCCATGCTTCAGCCATTTCAGCCCAATATGATACAGTTCCTTCCATTTTCTCTCATCCTTTGCTAAGGCAGATGTTCTTCGTTCCACATTGCTGCAGTCCTTACTATTGTAGGTCCAGTGTCGCCCGAATACCCAGAGATATGGCTGGGCTCGGTCCCGGGCGCGCATTAGACAACGACGCCAGTACGCCAGGGTACTGACCGACCACACGTCATCATATCCCTTTTTTGCCGATGGTCGATGCAGAGACGTTTGCAGTGTGGGTTTAAGTGTTCGTTTCAAATCTGAAATAACCGCGCCAAACCGGAGCTAAAGTACCAATGGGGAACATTTTACATTTTCTTTTTTTTTTTTGGTTTGGATGTCCAGAAAAATAAGAAAAAAGTGAATAACTGTATTTCTTTTGGGGTTTGGATTGGGGATACAACATTACTACGGTATTTGTTTAATGTGTGTTGTTTAGGGCCCTTGACGCTGGCCTGATGCTGCACTGCTTTGGATAAGAAGGAGAGGTTGAGACTGGCAGGTTGAGTGTTTTACTACAAGGAGGATTATTATAAATGCCAGTTGCTGTAATTATCCCGCGCTGTAACAATAAGCGAAGCCTAAAATTGAAGCAGGGACAAACGGCAAGGGGTTCTTGTCCAAAACTCCGTGAACACGGAGGGTTTTTTTGAGGGCCGGTTTTGGGAGCCAGAGGTTTTGCCAGGAGTTTCTTTGGAGTCTCAGGCAGAACTTTACAGTTACAGGATGTGCCTTCTCAGGAGGTGCCTTTGAGGGGGCTTCCCTCTTCCCTTGGGGCTTTCTTTCTCTTCTCTCTCTCAGCTCCTTCTTCTGTTGCCAAAGCAAAGCTTAGGTGGGGCTTCTACAAAACTTCAGTTCAGGGTAGGCCTCAATTAGCTTCTCTAGCAATTCTGAAGATTCCTATGATTAGGTTTTATGAGGCCTCCTGATATATGGATTAGAGGCTTACCTCCCCTCCTAAGGATTGAGGTGTTTGAGTTGAGGGCTAGGTTTAGTACTCAGGAAGAGTTCTGAGGAGGAAGAGTTGTCACAGTATTCAGAGTTCTCATGAAGATGTGGAAGATTTTCTCCCTTTTCACCTTTCTCCCATTCTGATCTCTCCTCCTCCAGAGAACACTTCATCAGAGAGAATTTATTAATGGGATGAGAGTGAGCTTTGGGAATTCCAAGATTTAGGCTTTTAAAATGGAATTTTACCCCAACTCTAGCTTACTGGAAAAGGCTTTCTGTGGAATAATATGGTACCCCTGAATGTGGTGGAAGATGTTTTTGTGTGTTAAACTGAACCTGCTTCTTTGCCCTCTGGCTCTGTGAATTTTTGCCTAGGCTATCTGCTTAAACTAAACCTCACTTAATTATCCCAGGGTCTAAGCTCATAAGTATAAAATGTTCTCAGGGGCCTAAAGGTGAAAAGGCCTCTGTGGTTAAAAAAGGTGTTAGCACTGAGTGGTTAAAAAGGGTGTTGAGTGATGGTGGGGAAGGAAGTTCTTCCATTTTCATAAAAGAAAAAAGTCTACTTTCCACTCTCAAAATCACATGCTAAACAATTGTCTGCCTCAGTGGAAAATATCAAAAAGGTGGATCTTTAATTCGAAGGAAATGAGTGTTTGATGCTAAGCATTTAGGTTGTAAAAGAGTTTTGAAGCTTAGTTTGTAGCATTGGTGGCCTACTTCGTAGGTTGTTTAAGGCTCCTCTTGTTGCTTGACAGGCCTGGTTCAGGGTTCGAAGGTGGCTGATTTGGATTAGACAGGCATTTTTGCTAGGCATGTTAGGTTCAAGGATTTTGGATGCTCTTTACAGTCTGATAATGTGTTTTTTGGATGGATGTGTTGTATGCTTCTTGTTAAAGGGTTTCAGTTTGTAAGAGTATGGCTTAAAACAAATTAGTTTCACTGCTGCAGATTCCCGAGTTGTTAGTAGGCAAGTTTCTTGGGGGGGTGATCCTGCTTAGCATCTGGATCTATCCTAAGGGGGAGAGGCAGTTGGGCGGTCCTGGGGGTGACGGGGGTCAGTTAGCCTAGGTAAGGGGCAGGGGTCAGTTGGAGTTCCTAGGTGCCTAGGGAAGAGTTTCAGCTGGCAGACAGTCCCTTCTGGAAACAGACCTTTCGACTGTTTCTCAGAAAAAGAAGATTGAGTTTACAAAGACCTTTGGGATTTAGACTTCAAAGACAAGGAAAATTGGGATTTACATTGCCACATTGGATAAAGGTTGATATCATTTACACAAAGAAAGACCACCATTTGTTGAATTTCTCCCTTCAAAGGCATGGGGCATATTCTCCTAGCTGAAGAAAAGAGGCAGGCTCAGTTTTTTTATTCTGGTGCCTCCCTGCCAGTCAAGAAGAGCCAATCCGTGGAGACCAATTTTGGGCCCATCTGTTCAGCACTTATCCTGTAATTAGTAGTTGCAGATGAAACACGTGTTTCTCTTTACCTCTCTGCTGGGCTTGCATGACAACTCCTGATCTCAAATCTCATGAGCACACTTGACGCTATAACAGCTAGTAAGCTGCTGGGCAAAGATCACTGGATTAGAACTTTCTCAAGGATAGGAAGCTTTGCCTTGCAGTGCCTATTGCTGATAGTTGCCTGCCTTCATTCGCGGCTCTCAGTGCAGAAATTCTCTATATCAGTTCCTCTGCATTGCCCTTTATCTTCTATCTACTGTTGCAGAGTATTGCCTGATGTTTCAGCTCCTTCTACATCTGATTCATGCTTAAGCAGTGCTAATCTGCTGCCTGATCAGGAACTCAGAAATAAAGTCCAGTCTCCTACCCTCTCATGTTAAAGACCCAGTGCAGTGAATGAATCTGTACAGCAAGTGCGTTCATGCCTAGGGTACATAGCCCAATAAAGTACATTTCTCAACATGTATCTATCGATCATACACCTACACAAAGACAGTCAATCAAGGACCTGCATTCATGGCATACCCCATCCAAACAGTCGAGTCTATCACATTACATATGACTAATCCATCATCATCAGTCCGTATTGGTATCAAGGGACAGTCCCGGATTGCACTGCTGTTCATCAAAATCCAACTTGGCTTCAAAATGGAATTTTTTAGATGTCAGGAAGTTTACTAAACTAACTGCAAAAAATCCCTGGCCACAGCACTATGTCAATCAAACGACACTCTCCACCGCCATTATTTGGACCTTGCCTTCAAAATGGAATCAAGACAGATGCCAAGAAGATGCCAGACACAAGCCTCTACAGACCAGCTAAACACTTAGTGGCAACACAAAGAGCAGAGCAGGAGTTACTTCACAAGGGGAGCTCCATCCTCGGACATTGCTTGGAAACAATGATCTTTATGTACAAACAAGGACAGCATCTATGCATATCAAGTGAGGATTTCTGGGGAACATGGTAGCTCTGTATGCATGTAAGCAAAGGAGCTACCATTCTGCCGGCAGGTGTTGATTTAAATTTCATGGGCAACTGCCGCGTGGTAAATCTGAAAACAAGGGACATGGATACTAGACAACTTATGCAGGCAAGCAACAATTTCTTATAGACAGAGACAGGTCTGGTGTGATCTGGATCCAAGGTTTGCAGGTTTTTGAGAACCTCTCTTCAGACTTGTTAAGCAGATGGATCATCTTCACTCCTTCCAAAGACTTCACTGGCAAACAAGTGTATTTCAAAGGTTCTTCCAAACAGTTGCTTCTAGTCGATTTCGAAGAGTTGGCTTTCCACTCTATAGGTCAGCTGCCACTCTGCCTCTTTTAATTTTCCCAGCTCTGAGGTCTAGTCCAAGTGATGCCTTTCTTCTTCATACTTTTGTCTTCAGGTTCAACTTCTCGTTGCAAAGTTCCTTTCATGATTATGGAAGCCATATTCTGCTTTTTCTACAAGGAATCAATACAAAGTCTAATGGAAGAGATTAACATTGATTATAGTGTGCCTGGAATTCCTTACAAGAGCCTAATCATGATGTGGCTCTTCAATATCTTGCTTGAGTCTTTACCCAAACAACTTGTCCTTCTCTTCCATTTGAGTGAAGACCTTTTAGCTGTCTTCTACCAAGGATTTTGAAGGTTTGTGCAGCATGGTGATCCTTTGTTCAAGCAGTTTCTTCTGTGAACTTTGAGTAAAAGATTTTTCATGTGAGTTAAGAACATTGCTTGGAGGGGCCAATTTACTCATGATCGTGAAACTCTACAGAATTTTTATTATTGTGGTAGCAGTGATTTGAAATATTTGTCTTGGAAGACTTCTTCAACTCCTTTTATTACTCTTTGAAGAAGGGTTTCTTGTTTGCAGGCCCCTTATTTATGCAGTTTCCGACAGGGTTTTCCATAAGGCTAGCATTCACTTCGGTCTACTCCTTCTGAGGGGCCTCAGGTGTGGTTTGAGTCATTTTGTACTGCTGAATCTATTCATTTGCCTGGTTTCTTCTGATTTTGTTTCAAATAAAGGTTGCAAGATTTTTTACTAATATTAGGATGTGGATAGGTAGTTTTTTAGTATTTTAGAAGCAGGACTAAGGATTATTTGTTCTCCTTTCTATTTTAATCGCTTGCAGGTTTTGAGTTCTTGTTCTAAAGCTTCCTTTAAGCAAACAGAAGGTATATTTGCAGGGTTTTGCATTTCATATTAGGATTGGTTTTATTTTTGCATTTTTATAGCTGGTCTCAGGCCTTGTTCAGCTTCGCTACTGATTTAAGTAATAGCATTTCTAAGAACATTTCATTTCTAGGATATTTTGCAGCTAATTTGGAGTTTAATTTGGACTTCATTGCATTACTACCTCTTCTCTTACATTTTCCTTTGGGGCTGGTTAGCTGGGGCAAGGACATTTCAGCTTTGTTATTTCCTCCTGTCAAGGGGATTTTATAGCCTGATCTAGCTCCATCCCTTGTGATTGCTTAATTCTGTAAGGAGGCTGCTTGGTCCAATTTCTAAAGAACATTTTCATTCTTTGTATCTACCATAAGCTGTAGATGATGGGAGGATCCACCCACTGCAGAGTAAATCTCCTTCCCCTCTGTGTTTGGGGGTGGTGTGGTTTGTGGCTGTTATGTTGAGGTACTACAATGTTCATTTTCTATATGCCATGCATAATGTTCCACCGTATTTTTGGGCCTCGCTTTTGAAATTCTTTAGAGCAGATGTTGCAGAAAAGACTGAGGATATGGCGTGAGGTCCATGCATTTTGTCAGGGGTTGATGTGCCTTTGGACGCATTGACGCCACATTGCGTCCTCTCTCTGTAATTGGCCAGCCATATACCTGGTATTCACGACTGGACAGTAGTGATTACTGTCCAAGGACCTGGGCAAATATGGATCCCTCGATATATTGTACATATGGTAGGTAATAACTACCCACTTTCTCAGGGGGCAAAGAATATAAGACCCCCCAGAAAACCACCAACTCCAACTTGGGATCTAAATTTTGTTCTGGAAAAGTTAACACTTCCTCCTTTCGAACCAGCCTTTTCAGCAGAGCTTCAATACTTGTCATGGAAAACAGCCCTGCTGCTGGCTATCACCTCAACACGCAGAGTCTCAGAACTGCAGGCACTTATGGTAGTGGAACCTTTCATCATTTTCCATCAGGACAGAGTATCTCTACGCACCAACCCTTCCTTCATGCCAAAGGTAGTATCCATTGTGGCTCTCAATCCGACCATACACTTGCCCACCTTTTATCCAAACCCACAGAGTAAAGGAGAAAGACTCCTTCACTCTTTGGACATTCACAGACAGTTATGTTACTATTTGGACAAGACAAAGGCCTACAGAAAATCTGACCAACTCCTTGTATCCTATGCACCAGGTTCAGAAGGAAAGCCTATTTCAAAACGGACCATCTCCAAATGGATAGCAAATTGCATCCGCTTTTGCTACTCACACCACGGGAAGGCAGTGCCTGCTAGTATTAGGTCTCACTCTACCAGTGCTACAGCAACCTCAGCAGCCTTCCTCCGAGGAGTCCCAACAAAGGACATTCTGGAGGCAGCTACCTGGAGTTCAGTGCACACCTTCACCAAGCATTACCACCTTCCTCTATACTCAAAAACCAGAGCTGGGCTTGCCACTGCAGTTCTGCAGGGCATCCTAGCTGCACCTAACCCAGTTTAGCTCCTACCACCCAACCATAGCTTTGGGACTCTACCCAAGTGTGATGGCTGCAGCAGCATAGCACGATGAACATAGTACAGTTTTGTACCTACCATAAATGTAGATGTTCAAGTGGTTATGCTGCTGCAGTCCAGATTACCCTCCCACCATCCCCTCTACCTAACAAGGCTTTTCTTGTACTTCAACCTTTGGGATGCATGTCTATATGGTGTATTTACTTACAACTTGTACCGTTGTTTTGCACTAAGGTATGTTTTGCAAGTTTCTTATTTTGCCTTCTTAGTTGGGGCACCTGACATCCGGGGCAAGAAAAACTGAAGAAAATGGCGTCAGCTGCCTCTTTTATATCCCTGCCGCACTGACGTCAGGGAAGATGCGACGACAACCGACGCCGGACCAAGGCTTTGGAATTCTGGCCGACCGGGACTGCCTGACGGCAGGATAACCCAAGTGTGATGACTGCAGCAGCATAACCACTCAAACATCTACATTTATGATAGGTACAAAGCTGTACTTTATCGACGACGGGAGGGGTAAGGGCAGTCTAACATCAAACAATGATAGGTTAATTCAAACACAGGAAGGGAAACTGGCTGGGTTTAAAGCGGCCAGCAAGGGCAGCTAGCCTAGTACTTACCTGTGAATCTGGGAGTCTAACAAAACATGCACCTTAATTAGATGAGAATAAAAAAATCCTTAGTGTGGATTAGAACTATGAAAATTTTCTACCTCCTCATTTAGGTAAGAGGCAACATATTTAACATGGGACTTTAGGACTTTGTACATTTAATCTCAAAAAGGTTGCAGGAGCACCGTGTAGTCCAAAAGGGCAGACCCTATCCTGAAATAGGCCCTCTGGTATATTTTTTCTGATTCCAGTTGTTAGAGATGGATTTTGTAGTATTGCTTTGTCAGATCTGATGTGGTCAAAAACCTTGCCTTTCCTAACCTTTCCATTAGTTCAGCAACTCTGGGCATTGGGTAGCTGTTGGATTTCAAAATGCTTTTCAGCTTCCAAAAATCTTTGCAGAATGTGATTTTTGGATTTTGGGCTAATATGGTGGGGCTGTTCTTTCACTCTTTGACTTCTCTGTAACCCCCCCCCCCCCCAATCTTATACATTTTGTACCTCCTCTTTGCACAACCTTTCTCTGTAACAGTGTTTTTCTGTCAGATTTTAAGTTAACATTTTCACCAGGAATGGTCTCAGTATGGTGCTAAATCAGTTTGTTCATCAGTGTAATTCGGAAGGCACTTCCTTCAAACTCCTTTATCTTTTGCTCCTGTGGCTTAGAATGGTACACAGTCTTCCAACACTGGAGACTTAGAGGTCAGTGTTCTTGCTTCATCACAACTAACATTTTCTACCTTTAAGCTAACTACAAAGGTCTGCACCTCTATCCATAGTTGCAGAACATTGATGTAGTATACTTGTTTATAGATAAGTACTAGGCAGTCAGTCTACAGATCATTACAAGCCAAGCCAGTAAAAACCATGTCCAAAAGCACCTCCAGACTGATGGAGAGCAGCACAACCAGACCAGGTGAGAGTTTGAGGTCATTCATCCAGTTGTTTAGGTTTATCTTGAAGGCAGCAAGGATGCTACTGGTCTTGACATGTAATCTAAGTTTGTCCCAGAGATGGGATTATGTTGGTATATGAATCTTATCACACCAACATGGCTTGCATATCTGTTGATAACCTGCTTAAAAAAATGAACCTTTATTTGAAGAACTATTTGTTCTGTGAAAGAAGAGGAGACCAAAGAGGGGTTAGATCTTTTAGGCCAAACACACATCACCACAGATGAGTGCGTGAGACAGAGTACTGATGGAAGGCCGTCGGTCTGCCTGGACAAGTGTAGTGATATCACTGATCTTATTAGTTAGTAATCTCAGATGTCTGTCAAGTTCAGTGCTATGTTTAACCAAATAAATGCCAAAAAGGGGTGTTATGTTCAATACTGGGTCTGGTGAAAGATGATTAATGGGGAATTAAGACTTTGGAGCTACAGGACGTGCTTTAGAAAATTGAATGAACCACATAGAAAATGTTCAAAAGTACTGTGGAGGCATGATGGTCAAAAGATAAGGAATTATCAACGGTTCCCAGATTCCCTACAAGATGTCTGATTGGAGGAGTACTTTGCCAATATGGTATGACATTGAAATGTATTGTTTACCAAAATAAACTACTAGATTTTTTGATCTTTAACTGGAGACCAATGTCCTTGCACCTATTATTAACATAGTCTAACTCATCCTACAGGAATTTTGATTCAATATAAGGTCAAATAACAAAACCCAGTTTACAGTCATCTAACTTAGATAGCCATAGGCTTGAAGCTTTGACCTGGGTATGTGAAAGGTGTTAAATGGGAGAAAGCCTAAAATTGAGCTTTGTGGCATATTGTGAGTATTTTTTTTTCTTTCAGAAGCATCAAAATCACCACTTGAATTCTGTTGTGCATTAGCTGTATATCACAGAACATTATTTATTTATTTTATTTTACATTTGTTAACCGGGCTAGTCCAACTGGATACAAGTCCATTTTCAGTGGAGGCCCGAGGAGAAAAGCTCCGCTATCTACTACATGGTAACAAAACAGTTCATACAAAATATTCGCAATGGTTATAAGTCAAGTGTGGTTATAAATCACAAATAAGAAAGGCAGTAGCAACTATTTCAGGAAGTTAGAAAAGAGAGACAAGGAAATTATATAAGTGAGGATATGGTAAGAAAAGGGAGAGAAAAATTAAGTTCTTTAAAAAAGTTAACAAGAGTGTTGCTAGAGAAATAAAGTTATTTAGTAAGATAGTCATATTTCAGGTCAAAGGAAAAGAATAAATTGAAGAAATATATTTGGAAGAAAGTATGAGGGATAAAGGAGGAGAATAGGAGGTCAAAGAGGAGCTAGATCAACTGGGATTGATGCAAGAGCAAAGCCAGTGTTTAGTAAGAAAGAGTTTCAGTTTTGTCTTAAATAGTATAATGGAAGTCTGGGCTATAAGGTCAGGAGGAAGTTGGTTCCAGATTTTACCAACAGAGTTGGAAAATATGGAGTCACCTGCTGTGTTCTTAGAAAGAGAGGTTTGAATTAGTATTTTATTTGAAGAGCGTAGGGCTTTTAAGTTGTTGTATGGTTTTATAAGGGTGGAGAGCATGGGTATGTTTTCAGGGTGGTAAAGGGCTTTGTGTGCAGTTGTAAGCTGATAATACTGAATTAGGTGGGGTAACATAAGAATTTTTGTTCAGATTTATAAGTTTGCCAAAAAATGTCTGCATGGATAATAGTGTCAAAGGCCTTGGCCAGGTCTAGGTATGATGCATTTATTGCCCGACCACTGTCTGCTTCAGTGACTATTTCAAAGAAATGAATAAGATAAGAAGCAGGGCCTGTCTTTAACAGAGCCAAATTGATGAGGGTCCAGGCATAACAGATGATGTTAAGTTGTCTATCTCGCCTTCATTCTTGCTGGATGGGTTCGACTACTCGGCCACATTAAAAGCCACGAGAAAGCTCGAGCCCGCGTTCCACGCCCGCAGGCCTCCCATATAGGGCGAGAGCAACCCCACCCCTTAGAGTTTTGCCACAGCTTTCGCTTGGCCGGTTCCGCCTGCCAGGCTGTGTGGGTTTCTTTCTTCTTAAAAGAGTTTACTTTTTTTCTTTTTTAATCTTTTAATTTTCCCTCTTTTAACTTAGATTCTTCCTAAATTTTCTGTTTTTCTATAGATTTCGTCGTTTTTTTTAAATTAAAGGCCTTTCTTCCCTTAAAATGTTTGCTTGGTTTCCTTCTTGTACTTTTTGGTTTTTACTTTAATTTTGTTGTTGTGTTATTTATTAGTTTTTTGTACTTAACATTGCTGTTGTTTACTAAATTACTATTGTTTTAGTATTACTATGTGTTTCTGAAAAAGTATGTAGGTGTGTTTGGGTGTGTATGTAGTGTACAAGAAACTAAAGGGCTGATTCAAAAGTTGTGAATGTGCTTGTCTGAAATGTCTCTGGGTGGATGCGGCTGTCAGAAAACCTGTTCTTTACCTGACGCCGCCTGCCCTGGTGCTTGTCAGTTGGGCCGAAGTACAGCCTGCAGGAGTCTGTGCTGTGCTGGGAAAGGGCCCCAGGGTCCTGCTCCAGATTTCAAAACAAGTTGATTCTGTAGACGATGTTGAAGCGGCTCGGCTGTCCCTGAGCGGGCTCTAAATAGGGGGCCCCCTCTATGGCATCGAGGTCTCTGCCTCATCGGCGAGCCAGACCTCGAAGGCTCCGACCTTGCCTTAGGTCGACAACCGAGCGCTCCGTTCCAACCAGCCAGAGTTCCCCTCATGTTTGAAGCGCTCTGAGAGCCGAGGTTATCGAGGTAGCTCCGCGGTCGAACGCGGCCCAGATCTTCGGTCCCTCTCCGTCAGAAAGAGGTCTAGGATGCTTTCTCTGGCTCCGCTGATCGAGCCCACTCCCTCATCAGCCGTCTGAGGGCTGCCAGTCGACTACTTCCTCCAGGTGTGTCAGACGGTTCCTATCAGCCCCTCTCTGAGGGTGGGTGAGTCGAGCCCAAGTCTCGCGGGGCTTCCTCCCAGGTCTCTTCAGAGCCCGACTCATCAGTCGGGTTTCTGTTCTTTGGGGTCAACTCTTTCCGACCCTCTCCTCGCCTCGCTTTGAGTTCGGAGCCGGGTCGCGGCTCCGACTTCGGATCAGGGTTCTTCGACGTGCTTCGACGAATTGTCTCGGAGCATTGCCGGCAGGGCTTTCTTCTGCCTGGAATCTCCGCTGGGGGGACCCGCCGGCCCGGAAAAGGTCATGGTGCCCGGACCAAGATGGGAGCCCTCCCTCCCTGCTGTGCTGCTGGTGAGTTGGCTCACATCATGCCCCTCAACCGCAGAGAGGTGCCTCCTGGGGGTCCCTAGGATTCTCGGACCTTCCACCTCCTCCTCTGCCTGGAGCCTCCTTTCCTGGAGGTCATGCGTGCCTGAAGACGCAGTGGCTCTACCTACAGTTCAGATTCCCAGCCCTCAGGCTATGCTGCCCTCAGGCAGTTTCACTCAATTTCATCTGAAGCGTTCTCAGAGCCAGCTCCTCTGGAGCCCCTCTTTGATTTCCTATCCCCCGAGGCCTCTCCTGATTTGGTGTGAAGAGGTTCCTCGAAGTTAGGGTGGCCAGACCAGTGTCTTGACTCACCCCCTCAGCTGTCATTGCAGACACAGATCTGATGATTCTGAGGGTTCAGTGGATGCCTCTGGGAAGATGTCTCATTCATCCACATTCTTGGACCTGGAGCAGTTTTCACAAATTGGGTTTCTACCCAACCCTTCATCCATCCTAATCTGTGTATCTTGACTGGCTTGATTGGCTGTGAGCTCCTCCCAAAAAACAATCTCACCCTCAAGTGCAGGTGGTTGCTAGGAGGCAGTTCTCCTGGTGGGCCCCTGGATTCAGTGGACCCCACCCCAGGGTGCCATTTCCTCCTCTCAATTCATCACAGCCAAGGGTGACTGAATGTGCCTTTCTTCAAAAGAGTTTCTGTTCCAAGATCTTTGGTAGCTGCCACCTACAAAGAAGTCGTAATCTGATCCTTTCCAGTGCCTGTCCATGCGGCCCGATGGGCGAGCAGGTCCATGGATACAGCTAGCGAGCTGGATGTTCCCAGCTGCGGCCTTTGCATTGGGCTTGCTCTCAGGAAATTATCTGTGCCCGTTCCCAATTGCTTCAGCGGGACTTGGCCCTCAGGAGTAGTGAAAAGTTATAGAGGTCACGCAGCCAAGTTTGGCTGGCTTTCTGCCCACACCTCAAGTTGGCTAACCTAATCCCATATCCAACTCCCAGGGCAAGACCTCAATATGGTTCCCGATGGAGCACTGCAGAGCCAGGTAGGGACAGGTAGCCTTAATTTTCTACCCCTCTGGATGGTGGGGAGAGAAGTTGGCGGAACTGGGGCAGACGTGCCCTTTCTACTTTAACAGGGGTTGGATGGATCATCTCTTTGGCTTTCAAGTGAAAGAAACCCCTGACTAGGTGCTAGATCAGGCAGCAAGACTTCCTGCCAGTGGGAGTCCTGCTATTTCTGGTTCCCTTCGCAGCCTCACCCAAACCATCATTTCCAGGGCAGATGTGGTTCCGTGATCAATCTCAAGGGACCTCACTTGACGAGGCCGTCGCTTTCCGTACCAAAGGCAGAGGTGGGAATAATAATGGTAGTTCAGTTAGGGGCAGGGGCCAGTCTCCAGACTCCAGGGTAATCGGATTAATCCAAGCTTCAAGGCGGATGCATCCGATTTTGGGAATTTCCATCCCGCTTAAATCCCTTCCGGAATTTCTACTTAGGAATTTGTCACTAAAAATTTGTAGCCTGGCTATCCCTGACTCAAAGACAAAATGGGCATGAAATGCCCTCACGTGCACCGCCATATCCAAGACAGGCTCGCTTTTCCAAATCAGTCAAAAAATCCCTTGTGATTCTTCCAATTTCCAAAGGGACATAGCAGCTTGGAAATTTCAAACCGCTGGGCAAAATAGAGCAATTCAGTTAGTGCCAGGGGATTCAACAAGGATCTTGAATCTGGGCGGTCATCTTTTAGTTCCCTCCATAATAGGGATCATGGCGATTTTGGATCCCCCGGTCTTTGTCCAAATCAGTCAATTTCACAAGATGGTCTCTGTCACAAGGTAATCCATATTTTCCCCTTTGGGCAAAGACCAACTGGATGTGGCCTCTAGATCTCGATGCTACCTATCATTAAAGATGAATCCATCACCACGTTCGCAATGTCTCAAATGGCAAACCACCAGTCATTTTCAGTTTAGGCCTGTCCCTTTGTCCTCACCTTGTGCCATGACATTTTACCAAATGCATGGCAGTGGTAGTCTTGAACCTGAGACGCTAAAGGATTCCAGGTGTTTCATACCATGACGACTGGCTTCTCACAGATAGCGTGCAAGCTCTCCAAAGGAGTGTGGCTCCTCACTATACTTTCGCCACCTCGACTGGGTATTTCCAATAAATTGCGTAAAGCTTGTTTTGTCAGCTCAATCGCATTATCAGGGCAAGACAGTCCAGGGCACCAGATACTATAAACATGTCTCAGCCGCCAATCTAACCAAAGGATACTCCCAATAGGCCAAAATTGGTGTCACTTCTTCCCCAACAAATGGGGCCAGAGCCAAAAGCTTGTATAGTTCTTCCCAGGCTGGGAATCATGGCAGCGCCATACCTGAGGAAGCAAGCAGACTCAGATAACACATATGGATTGCTGATGGTGGCCCTCCCTTTAGGCAGCAATGTCCAGAAAGTGGTTCTCACCTTGTCTCACACCCTTTGCAGGATCACGCTGAAAGAAAAAGCATCTCCATAGGTTTTTGTCTTCCCCTTTCCTGGTCGGGAAGACCATTTGTTCCAGAAGCTCCAATGCTACTCTGATTCCGGATGCCTCCCTGATCCAACCCTCACTCAATAGAGACAGTGGACAGGTTTCCATCAGTGGCAAACTGCAAACTAATCCCACTTGCACATAAATGCTTCAGATCAGAGAGCAGAAAGTTAGCTCAGAGCCCCTCATCTCTCCTCCCCTTTGGGAACGATTGGTAATCCAGATAGACAATATGTCTTCTTTCAGCATCAACAAACAAGGCGGAACCAGATCATACCCCTGTGCTCTAGAAGCACCTGTGGGTTCGTGGCTCCCTCCTCGATTTTCTTAAAGTGCTTGATAGGCAACGCGACATCCCCTCATCTCTGGTTCCTTTTATCCTTACTTCTGTACCAAATTGGTCTTTGCCTCACGAAATGGAACTCTGAAAGACTCTTGTAGTGGGAGAGATTTTTTACATTCAGCTTTGCCTTGCTGCATCTTTGCTACTCCCTCCGGCCATGTGTATTCTTGAACTCCTTAGGTCAGTTTTTACTTTCTCAACCTATTTCTTTCCCTTCAATTCCCTTTTTTTCAACCAACGGGACTCTTTATGCATTTCTTCTTTCCTGATCTATCAAATCCTCCCATATCACCAGGAAGGCCTTTTTCAGATGAGTATTCTTCCTTACTTCCCTCATAAGTACCAAACACCTTGTTCATCGCTTTTTCTTGGAGCCACCTCGGAGTCTAGACCTATCTCCATCAACTCTTGTCTCTCATTCCAGAAATTAATCTGACTCAGTTCTATTCCTCTTCATTTTCTTCCCATCTGTTCAGGTTCCTTAAGGCTTCCTTTGGTCTATCTCTACAGTCTAGAGATATATAGAACTCTTTCCTATAAATCTTCCAATTCGGAGGCGCCTTCTCTGGTTCTGGACACGCTTCTACTGCCACTTGCTGAAAAGATCTATTAATCCCTTGGGGAACACTCTTATTAAATAGATGGACTTTTTTTTACCATGGGACTCTTCCAAAGGGACTTCATTCCAGGAGGTCTTAAGGTTCAATTGGCAGCTATCTCTAATTTCCATGTGGATTAGAGATTAACCTGAACTAACTGCCTACAAAACCTGCAGTTATTTCCAAAGGATTTTTTTCTATGTCTTGTTCCCAGAAATCTGACTCTCCCTGACACCTAAATTTAGTTCTGAAATGTGGGACACTTCCCTTTGAACCTGCAGCTTCATGACTTTGAAATTTGGCTCATGGAAAACTCTCTTCTGTTGGCTACTCACATCAGGGAGTGGAATTCCGTGTTTTCAGGCACTCAGTTACAGAGGGCCCTTATCTCTCAACAAGAATGAAGGCTAGGACAGAGTTTCAAACAAGAAACTAAACTCCTGGCCTTGCCTCCATGTTGGATTCTTCTTCGCTTAAAACCAAATGTTAGAGACCGACCTGTCTTTCTTCCCAGAGATGGCAAATAGTTCTTGAACAAAAATTACACTTTTTGGAGTCATATATCGCCAATTAAGGTACTACTTGAGGATGTGTTTCATCATATTGATCACTACTGTAGGAGTCTTGGCTACATGGGTTTTAACCTGCTAAGGATGCAACTGCCAGTCAGCTTCCAAAGCTTGAGGATACCTTTCAAGCACCCAAACTGTCAAGTTTTGGCACCAAGCCCCTCAGAACTTTATTGCTGCTGAAGAGTACACTCCTCTGAGGCTTGTGAGGATTGACTACCAGCTTTTGCTGTTCCTTTGTTAGGCAGATAAATTCCCTTTTGGGAAAAAATCTTCCATTAAATATTTTTAGGTTTATAGGTAGGTACTAGGCTATCTGCCCGAAGGCATTTATAAGCATAGCCAGAATGTGTTGGCTTTCGCCACCCCCTTAGATTAGTTCCCTGTGCCTCTGTCCAGCAGAGCCATTGAAGTGATCCCTGGGGTAAACTTTCTGTTTCCCATCCACTCGTCAAGGTTTCTCTTGAAGAGGGTTAGCGAGGAGCTCTGCCTAATGTAGATTGGAATCTTGTTCCAGAGCATGGGAAGTATCTGGGACAGGAATCTATCCCTCCAGCATGTCCTATTTATTGTTGTGGTGAGGTTTAGATCCCTGGAGCGGATGGCTCGAGGGGATATGGTTTTCTTTAGGTGGAGCATGTCCATCAATTCTGGGTTGGACATAGCCTTGTATGTCAGGCAGAGATCACCTCTGAGTAGGCGGTATGCAACCGAGTACAGCTGGAATTTCTTCAGTCGAGCTACATAGAGCATCTGCTTGAGGTCAGTGATCCTCTTGGTGAGGTACTTCTGTGATCTTTCCAGTTGTTGCAGGTGTCTTGTAAGGTACATCCCAAATGGGGCATTGTACTCTATGATGGGTCTGATGAGTGATGCTTAGAGGGGGCCCAATGACCTCTTTTGATCTGGGTGCAAACCCTTTTGTGATTAGGTGGACCACATAGAAGGATTTTCTAACCACTTTGACAATGTGATTATCAAAGGAGAGGTTACTATCTACTTGGGTCCCCAGATCCCTTATTAGGTCTTCCGTATTTAGGGGGCTACCACCTATGTGGTAGTTTGTGGGTACTTTGTTTTTTCCAAAGGGGATGACTATGCACTTTTTGGCATTTAGCTTGAGGCCATGGTTTTGACACCAGGTATCTGTCTCAGTGAGACCCTTTTGGAGGATGTCTGTGTCAGCCGGGGAGTCAGTTATAGCCCCTAGTTTGCAGTCGTCTGTGAACTTGGTCAGCCATAGTCCTCCTGTGCTTGCCTATACCTCTGAGAAGTATATGCCGAACAGGAAGGGTCCTAGGACTGAGGCCTGGGGAACGCCACTTGTAACCGGTTTAGTCAGACCTAGCTCCCGCAACTCTTACCATGTGGGTTCTGTCCGTGAGCCAGTTGGCAACCCATCTCGTGACATAGGGGTTTATGTTTAGGCTGGTGAGCTTGTCTATAATACCTGAGTGGAGAATGGTGTCGAAGGCCTTTGCAAGGTTTAGGTAGGCAGTGTGGACACCTTTCCCTCGTCTATAGCCTTGGTAACTGTCTCAAAGAAGTCCACCAGGTTTAGGAGGCATAATTTGCCCTTAACAAAGCGGAACTGGGTAGGGTCCAGTGTTTGAAGGTTTCCAATGTCTCTGTTAATGAGATCCATGATGATGCGCTCCAAAGCTTTGCAGACCAAGCTAGTCAGGCTTATAGGGTGGTAGTTCCTGGGGTCCGTTGTGGCTCCACTTTGTGGAGTGGAATAACCGTTGCTGTGCGCCACTCTGTGGGCATGTAGCCTGTGGAGAGGCTGAGTTTAAACAGTGTGTTTAGGTGAGGGGTTATTTCATCTTTGAGCTCGTGTAGGACGCAGCCTGGGACACCGTCCGGTCCCATTGATGCTGTGTTTTTGGCTTTGGAGAGGGATGTTCTGTTTTAATCTGCGTGTCTGTGATTTCAGGGGCACTACATTCTTCTGGTATAGTTATGGGCCCTTTTGGGGGTGAGAGGGGGTGAAGTTTGCACTGAACCTGTCTGCCAGGATGTTGGCTATATCGGTCGGTTCAGTGTGTATTTTGTGCCATTCTGCACTAACTCCAAGCAGATCTGAGAAATGCCACTTAGATTATTGACATTGCTAAAGAATGTCTTATGGTTATCTTTGGAGTCCATGGCAATTTTTCTTTTGAAGCTAGCCTTGGATTATTTTATGAGGGAATGTAGTTTCTTGCTGATACTGATCAGGGATGTCTTCCCTTCTTGGGATTTTACTCTTTTCTGTACTAGTTTCCTCCTTCTATTGTATAGCTTGTTTATGGCAGGGGTCCACCAGACTGGTTTCCTTTTCTTGGAGGAGCAAGTCTTGGTTTTATTTGGGATAGCATGATCCATGCATTCTTGTAGGTGCCCGTAGAGTGCAATAGTAAAGGATTTTGCAGCTTGGACAGCGTTACCCTTTAACATGGGGGCTTTGAAACTTCCCACCTCTGTCTTAAGTAACGTGAAGTTTGCTTTTGAAAAGTTTTTCACAGTGGTTTCTTTGACCGGGGGTGGTGGCGGAATGTGGATATCCAGAGTGATTAGTTTATGTTCAGATCTAACCAGCGAGGGGTTGACCTCCGGTGTGGGAACACCGGTCACACATGTTGGTGATGACCAGGTCCAATATGTTGTCACCTCTGGTTGACATCCCCTTTGGTAAAAACTCTGTACCCGTGAACTACCACATAGGCGGTAGTCTACTTAACACCGAAAGTGTGATGAGACCTTGGGACACAGGTGGACAGTAGTCTCTCCTTTGATAATCGCATCGCCACAGTGGTCAGGAAATCCTTCTACATGGCACATCTCATCACAAAAGGTTTCTCATCAAGAAAAAAAGAGGTAATTGTTCCCCTCTACTCATCACTCATTAGACCCATTATAGAGTACAATGCCCCTTTTGGTATGTACCTCACAAGACATCTACAACAACTGGAAAGGCCACAAAAATACCTCGCAAAGAGGATTACTGGCCTCAAACAGATGCCTTACGAAGACAGTCTCAAAAAACTCCAGCTTTACTCCGTCGCATATCGCCTACTCAGAGGCGATCTCTGCCTAACATACAAAGCTATATCAAACCCAGAGCTGTTGGACATGCTCCTCTTAAAGAAATCCCAATCCCTCTGAGCTACACGCTCTAGGGACCTAAACCTTGTCACCACAATAAACAGAACATGCTGGAGGGATAGATTCCTGTCCCAGAGACTTCCCATACTCTGGAACAGACTACCTATCTATGTCAAACAGAGCTCCTCATTAGCACTCTTCAAGAAAAATCTTGATGATTGGATGGGTAATAGGAAATTCACCCCGGGGATCACTTCTGTGGTTCTGCTTGATAGGGGCACAGGAAAATAATTTTCTTGGGTGGCAAAAGCCAGGGTACCTTTTTGGCTAGGCTTGTATAGGCCCTAGGGCCGGTAGCCTAGTACCTACCTGTGAACCTATGGTGGGGGTGTTGACCAGTTGATCCACGGCGTTTGAGTTTATAAATTCTAGGAAATGTTGGGCAAGGGAGTTGTACTTTAGTAGTTCTCCCAGTTAATGTTTGGGTAACTGAAATCACCCAATATCAGGGTGTTTCATAGGACCTTTGTTTCCCAGTGTTTCCAGGAATGCGGAGTGGGGGTCCTGGAACATGGTGGGTGATCTGTAGCAAGCTATAATTTGAATAGCAGATGTTCATCGTGTTTCACTGTTGCAGTCATTACACTTGGGTTATCCTGCTGGCAGGCTACCCCCAGTCGGCCTGAATTCCAAAGTCCTGGTCCGGCGTCGGTTGCTGTCGCCTCTTTCCTGACGTCAGTGCGCCAGGGGTATAAAAGATGCAGCCAACGCCATTTTCTTCAGTCTTTCTTGCTGTGTGGTGCTCAAAGCAAAATCAGTTCACAAGTGCTGGTCGGCCGACTCCTGAGTTTTTCGAAATCGAATTTCAGATCCGAAGTCTTCAATAAAGCTAAGTACCCTGTTGGGGAAACTTTTTTCTTGCTCCAGTCCAATGTCAGAAAAAGTTAACAATTGTATTTCTTGTGGGAAGCAAATACCTCATAAGGATCTCCACTCTTACTGTATTCCTTGCCTAGGCCCTGACCACGACGTTGCTAGTTGTCGGTTTTGTGCTAGATTTAACCAACGCACTTTTAAGCATCTGTATGATTTTGCTTTTCATTATTTTGGCAGAAGGTTTAATTACATAATGCCGTCGGAACAACCGACGATCGGAATTCATAAAAAACGCAAGGATAAAGTCAAGGACAAGCATCCGAGGTCTAAAACCGATGACGAAGCCTCTTCTAGGCCAGTTGCCAGTGCTCAGTGAGATGCTTTCTCAGCCCTTGACTCCCGCTACCTCAGAGCCACAGGCTGCCTCCGACTCCCACATGGAGACAGCTAGGCCTCTGGATACTCAAGGTATTGGCCCTTCAGAAATTAATCCCTCAGATGGGTCCGGAGCCGCTGAGCAGGCATCGGCTTCTGAGGGTGTCTTTAGACCTACACAACTTTATATAAAGCCTACTTCAGCATCCAAGACAAAGTCTAAAACAGTTGTAAAGACAAGGAAACCAGTACAGCATTCTCCAGGACAGACTTCTATGCCTAAAAAACAGATGCTCAAAATGTCCGAAGACCTAATTACTTTGATCAGGGGTTCCCATCCCCCTCCTGATAAGAGGCGTAGGCAAGACACTGAATATGATTCCTCTGATCAGGTTTCCATTTCCTCCGATTCCTCTTCTGATCAGGGATATTCTGTTCCTCCCTATGAGGATTCTGATGCTGAAGATTCTATTCCTTCAGCTTCCCCTCCTGAGGACTATTCATTTGGGGAAACCGTGCATACCACGAGGGAGCATTTCCATTGGGAGAACCAGGATTATTCCGATTCTAAGAAAAGACTTAGAGACTTTCTTTTACTTCCTCAGCACAGACCCCTTGCAATTCCCCCTGTTCTAGACATAGTAGATGATGTTTTTTCAGAGTCCAGCCTGTCTCCAGACTCATTATCTCCTGCCCCTGTTAAGCTGGACAGATACTACAGGGTCCCAGACTCCCATAAATTTCTTTACAAGAACCCTGCTGCAGACCCAGAAACTATCTCACAGGGTCCCAAAGGGATCAAGGCTGCTTCTGCCAAAAACCCTCTCCACTCAGATAGAGATTCTAGGACTTTGGACAGATGGGGGAAAAAGTTTACACTTCTGCTACCTTGGCTGTAAGGGCTTTAAATTGTCAATTTCATATGCTCAAATATCAGCAATACTTAATGTCTTTGTTAAAACAAAAAAAAATGTCAAATTCTGAATGTTCTGAGAACAAAGATTTGCAGGATTTATTGCATGCAGCTGAACAAATGGGAAAACATACTGTGCAATGTGGCTGTGATTCTCTGGAGGCCTCATGCAGGGCCGCTGTTACAGGTTCTGTTATTAGAAGGCATGCTTGGTTAAAGGAACAGAATCTGCCTGATCATTTTAAAGCAAAATTATTGGATGCTCCATTACAGCATGATACTTTGCTTGGTGTTAAAGCAGAAGAGGTGTTGAAGAAAATGGAGGATAAGGCAAAATCTATGCAGACAGTAAAGGATTTATTACAGGTACAGCCACCCAGATATAGCAGGAACTGGCCCTCTAAGAATTGGTCCTTTCCAGTGTCATACAGACCACAAAGAGGCAGATTCAGATGCCCTAGAGGCAGGCAATAACCCCAGGGCTCATACAGGCCCAAACAATGGGGTGCTTTTACCTCCAAAAGCGGAGAAGACAAATCACAGCCTTATAGAAAACAGTCCCAATGACTTCCCTCTGCCAGTGCCAAGCACTTATTTGTTGGCAGCACCCTTAGGGGGAAAGCTAGCACTTTTTTTACAAAACTGGTACAAGGTAACCCAGGACAAATGGGTCTTAAATATAGTCTCTCAGGGCTACAGGTTCCACTTTCACACCCTTCCAAAGGCAAAAGATATGCCAGACCTGCCACACAATCAATGGCAAGAAGCACAAAAACAAGTTTCATATCTCATGGACATGGGGGCTATTCAGCCAGTGCCACAAGAGCAGGGACAAGGATTTTACTCAAGACTTTTCTTAGTACCAAGAAAGGACAAAGCCTGGAGACCGATTCTGGACCTGTCTATTCTAAATACTTTTCTGGACGTCCAAAATTCAAAATGTTGACTCTACAGCTTCTGCCCATGCTGGGCAAGAAGGCTTGGCGTGTAACTTTGGACCTCAAAGAGGCATACCTGCATGTCCCAATCAGACAATCTTGCAGAAGATACCTCAGATTCATAGCTGGCTCAATGCACTACTCTGCACTGCCCTTTGGCTTATCTACTGTGCCTAGGGTCTTCACAAAATGCCTGGCACCAGTAATTGCATTTTGCAGACAGAGGAATTCAAATATATCCCTACTTGGACGACTGCCTTATTCAAGCAAAGACCAAAGATATTCTACTACAGCATCTGGCGTTTGTAAAAAGATTACTAATTTGCCTAGGGTACACAGTAAACGAAAATAAATCAAATCTAGTACCCTCTCAAGAGATAATATTCCTGGGTGCAAGCTTAAATACAACTGTCCAGATGGCTTATCTCACGCCAGACAAACAAAGGCATCTGACTTCTTACTTCAAAGACATGGCAACAAGGACCCAGTTATCAGCAAGAAAAATTCTGCAGGCTCTGGGCTACATGGCATCCTGCATTCTACTAATTCCATATGCAAGACTGCATATGAGGAAACTACAGTGTTATCTAAAAAGTGTTTGGACTCAACATTGCCACAGCCTGGAAACAGTAATTACTCTCATTCCCTGCCTGCAACAGGAATTTCAATGGTGGGCACAGACCTGTCACCACAACAAGGGACAGCCATTCACCTTACCCACTGCCAGGCAGACAGTAACAACATATGCATCAGATTATGCCTGGGGAGCGCACATGGCAGGAAAATGTATTCAGGGCACATGGCCCACAAACCAAACGCATCTTCATATCAATCAAAAAGAGATGCTAGCTGTACAAAATGCCCTGACAGCCTTCAAGGACCTACTTCATCCAGGACAACTACTGATAAAGACAGACAATACTACAGTCATGTGGTACATAAACAAGCAAGGGGGCATACATTCCTACCCCCTCTGCAGGCAAGCCATGACATGTTCTTCATTCCACATTGCTGCAGTCCTAACCATTGGGGTAGTCCGCTGTCCAGTCGGCCCGAATACCAAAGTATATGGCTGACGTCGGTCAAGGCGCATTAGACTGACGTCAGTACGTCAGGGTACTAATGTGCATGACCGACGCCATATCTTCAGTCTTTTTTGCCGCATGGTCCGATGCAGAAGCAGTTCTTGCGAGTGCAGGTTGGCGTTCTGAAATATTTCCGGTCGGAGGGTTTCAGACCGAATCAAAGTTGGCTAAGTACCCGGGAGAATTTTGTTTTTCTTGCCTCAGTATTTAACGGATGTCAGAAAAGTGAATAACTGTATTTCTTGTGGGAAACAGATACCTCATAGGGATTACCATACTCTGTGTATACCTTGTTTAGGGCCTGAAGCACGGAGCACGTTGTTGGTTGCGCTCTTGTGCTAGATTTAATAAACGCACTATTAAGAGAAGGTTAGACTGTGCCAGGTTAGTGTTTGGGAAGCGTTGCAATTATAAAATGCCGATGGATGCTCCGGCGCCGGCAAAAAAAAAAAGCAAAAGGGGGACGGGGGTTCTTTAGAAGGCTCAGTGGAGCCAGAGGTTTTGCCAGGAGTTTCTTTGGAGTCTCAGGCAGAGACTTTACTGTTACAGGATGTGCCTTCTCAGGAGGTAGGCCAGGCTGAGGGGCTTCTCAGGTAACTGTTCTTCCCTCTCTTCCTAAGGTAGTTAGAGCCTCTCCTTCTGTTTCCAAAGCTTCTTTGAGAGGTAGGCCAAGTTTAGCTTCAGTGGGGGCTTCTCCTACCACTTCAGGCTTTGTGCCTAAGAAACATATGCTTAAAATGGCAGAAGATTTGATTACTATGATTAGAGGTTCTATGCCCCCCCCTGATAAGAGGCCTAGGGTGGAACCTGAGTTTGATAGTTTTGAACAGTGTTCAGAGGCTTCCGAGTCTTCTGCGGAAGATTTGCAGGAGTACCCTCCTTATTCTGATTCTGATGTGGATGATTCCACTCCTACAGCTTCTCCTCCAGAGGATTTCTCATTTTCAGAGACTCTGCATTCCATGAGGGAACACTTTAAATGGGAAGGCCAGGATTACTCTGATTCCAGGAAAAGGCTTAGGGAATTCTTGTTTTTACCCCAGCATAAGCCCTTAGCTATACCTCCTGTGTTGAATGTGGTGGAAGATGTTTTTGCAGAGGCTTCCCTGAACCCTGATTCTTTGCCTCCTGCTCCTGTTAAACCTGATAGGTACTATAGGGTGCCTGAAGCTCATAAGTATCTTTTTAAGAGTCCTAGGGCAGACCCGGAAACTGTTTCTCAGGGACCTAAAGGTGTTAAGGCCTCTGTGGTTAAAAATCCTGTTCCCACTGATAAAGAGGCAAGGGCTTTGGATAGATGGGGAAAGAAAGTGTATACTTCTTCCACTTTAGCCATGAGGCGTTGAATTGTCAGTTTCACATGCTAAAATATCAAAATTATCTCCTTTCACAACTGAAATCTAAGGTGGATGCTTTGGCGGAAGGTATTGAGTGTAAAGAGTTGCTGGATTTAGTTCATGTGTCTGAACAAGTGGGTAAGCATTCTTTGCAATGCGGTTTTGATGCTGTACAGGCCTCCTCGAGGGTGGCTGCCACTAGTTCTGTTCTTCGCAGGCATGCCTGGTTGAGGATCAGAATTTAGCTGAGCATGTTAAGACAAGGATTTTGGATGCTCCTTTACAGTCTGATGTGTTGTTTGGTTCGCCTGTGGAAGCAGTTTTAAAGAAAATGGAGGACAAAGCTAAGTCTATGCAAACTGTTAAAGATTTTTTGCAGGTGCAGCCACCGGAGTTTAGTAGAAATTGGCCTACTAAGGGATGGACATATCCTGTTTATGATTCCCAGTCTAGGGGTAGGTCTAGACGTGGTAGGGGCAGAGCTCAAGGTTCTTTAGGCCTAGAACAGGGAGTTCACCTGCTCCAACTTCTGGTGAGGGCAGGGGTCAGTCCTTTAAGTAAACAGACCCAATGACCTGCCTTTTCAGCTGCCAGTAGATTCTCGTCTGGCAGCTCCTTTGGGAGGAAGACTGTCTCTTTTCAAAGAAAATTGGGATTTAATTACTCAAGACAGATGGGTGTTGGATATCATTCACCACGGTTACAGGTTTTATTTCCATACATTACCCACTTTCAAAGGCATGCCAGACGTTCCTTCTCCACAAAGGAAAGAGGCTCACAAGCAAATTTCTCTGTTGCTCCAAATAGGGGCCATTCAGCCAGTCCCTGTATCAGAAAGGGGCCTAGGATTTTATTCTCATCTGTTCCTAGTGCCAAAGAAGGGGAACACGTGGAGACCAATTTTGGATTTATCTATCCTCAACACTTATCTGGACATTCCCAAGTTCAAGATGTTGACGTTACAACAGCTTTTACCTCTGCTGGGCAAAGATCACTGGATGGTAACTTTAGATCTCAAGGAAGCTTACCTTCATGTGCCTATAAGACCAAGTTGCAGGAAGTATCTGCGTTTTCGAGCTGGAAATTCTCATTATCAGTTCTCTGCATTGCCCTTTGGCTTATCTACTGCGCCCAGGTATTCACAAAGGTTCTGGCTCAGTGATAGCTTACTTCAGGCTAAAAGGAATTCAAATCTATCCTTACTTGGGCGACTGCCTGATTCTGGCTCAAGAAAGGAAGACCTTCTACAGCATCTGGAATATGTTATAGCAGTGCTAAGATGCCTAGGGTATTCTGTGAGCGAAATAAAGTCCAGTCTAGTACCCTCTCAAGACATGTGCTTTCTGGGTGTGAGACTGAATACAGCAGCCCAGATGGCCTTTTAACCCCGGACAAACAAAAGAGTCTATCCCTTTACTTCCATCAACTATCTCATCAGTCCGTGCTGACTGCAAGGACAGTCCTTCAAGCATTAGGGTTCATGGCATCTTGTATTCTGGTGCTTCCCAATGCCAAACTGCATATGAGGAAGCTGCAATGGTATCTCAAAATGTATGGACACAGCACTGCCAGGATTTGGACACTGTCATTCAAATAATACCTTGCCTTCAAAAGAATTTTTGTGGTGGGCTCAGGAATGTCACCTAAACAAGGGACTCTCTGTGACCCCAGAGGCGAGTCAGATTTTAACGACAGATGCCTCGGACATTGCTTGGGAGCTCATCTGAATGGAAAGTGGATACAAGACAAGTGGCCTGCCAGACTACAGCATCTACATATCAACATGAAGGAGATGTTAGCAGTCAATTTGCATTAATGGCTTTCAAGGAGTTACTTCTTCCAGGGCAGGTGTTGATTCTAACAGACAACACAACTGTCATGTGGTACATCAACAAACAAGGGGAACACATTCTTATCCTCTATGCAGGCAAGCAATGATTTTATGGGAGACTGCGCTCAGCCTGCAACTAACTCTTCAGGCAAGGTTTCTGCCGAGCACAGAACTCCTTAGCAGATGTGTTAAGCAGACAAATCATGGATCCCCACAGTGGAAACTGGATCTTCATGTATTTCAGAAATTGACAGTGTCATGGGGAACTCCAGACATAGATCTGTTCGCTTCTCCACTAAACCACCAGCTGCCAAAGTTTTGCACAAAAGGGTTTCATCACACAGCTTGGAAAGTGGATGCTCTGTCTTTCAGTTGGAAAAATCTTCATGTGTATGCCTTTCCACCTCTGCCTCTTCTTCCAAAGGTGCTCTTAAAGGTCAGACAAGACAAGCCAAGGATGATTTTGATAGCTCCAGATTCGCCTCGCAACACTGGTATCCACTACTAAGGAGTCTGGTAAGGAAGCCTCCATGGCCTTTACCTTTGATTCCACATCTGTTGTCTCAGAAGGACGGTCATCTGCTCAATGTCAAGCTTCACTCTCCATCTAACAGCCTGGCATATTCTATGTTGACACACAGCAGGTCTCAACTTCCTCAACAAGTTTTAAATGTGATTATGGAAGCTAGAAGACCTAGTACAAGGAAAGTGTAAAAATGGAAGAGATTTTTATTTTGGAGTACAGCAAAGAATTTGGAGATTTCCTAATTTGAGTGTGGCTCTTCAATATCTCACTGAGTTATTGGACAAAGGGTTGTCTTTCTCTTCCATTAAGATTCATGCTGCAGCAATTTCAGCTCACTATGATTGTGACCCACCATTGTTTTCATCCTTTGTTCAAGCAGTTTCTTAGAGGGGCAAAGAATATAAGACCCCCGTAGAGCTCCTACTCCTGCTTGGGATCTCAATTTTGTGTTGGAAAACCTTACTCTACAACCGCTACTGCTGAATTGAAATACTTGTCATGGAAGACTGCTTTTCTGTTGGCTATTACTTCTGCAAGAAGGGTGTCTGAGTTGCAGGCCCTTATGGCAGTAGAGCCTTTGATTTTCCATAAGGATAGGGTATCATTACGCACTAATCCTTCCTTTATGCCCAAGGTGGTTTCTAGTGTGGCTTTAAACCAAACTATTCATTTGCCTACTTTCTATGCAGATCCCCAAAATAAAGGGAAAAGATTTTGCACACTTTAGATGTACATAGGCAGTTGCGTATTATTTAAGCAGGACTAAGGATTTCAGGCAGTCTCAGCAGTTGTTTGTTTCTTTTGCTTTGAGTTCTCAGGGCAAGCCTGTGTCTAAGCAAACTATTTCTAAGTGGATTGGGTTTTGCATTTCTTTTGTTATTCCCATCATGGCAAGGAGATTCCAGCTGGGATTAGGCCTCATTCCACTAGGGCTACTGCCACTTCAACATTTTTAAGGGGTGGCAACTAAGGATATTTTAGAGGCAGCTACTTGGAGTTCAGTGCATACTTTCTCTAAGCATTACCACCTTCCTCTCTACTCTAAATCTAGGGCTGGTTTTGCCACAGCCATTTTGCAAGGCATGTTGGCAGCTCCTGCTTCTTTATGATTTGCCAGCCTCCCTTACCTCTGCTTTGGGATTCTACCCAATGGTTAGGACTGCAGCAATGTGGAATGAAGAACATAGTACAGTTTTGTACCTACCATAAATGTAGATGTTCGAGGATCCACATTGCTGCAGTCAATTCTACTCTCTCCCCTCTGTGTTTAGGGGTGGTGGTGTGAGTTGCTGTATATTATTGTACATCTGTATATATATATATATATATATATATATATATATATATAAGTTTGGTGCAGGGCTTTTGGTGTTTTGGTTTGGGCCTTGTCTTTTTAGGGTCTTCTGACATCTGGGGCAAGAAAAGACTGAAGATATGGCGTCGGTCATGCGCATTAGTACCCTGACGTACTGACGTCAGTCTAATGCGCCTTGACCGACGTCAGCCATATACTTTGGTATTCGGGCCGACTGGACAGCGGACTACCCCAATGGTTAGGACTGCAGCAATGTGGATCCTCGAACATCTACATTTATGGTAGGTACAAAACTGTTCTTTTGTGGAACACAGCATTGACTTATCAAGTACATCTGCAAGCACAATTCCTGCCAGGAAAGACAAATACTTTGGCAGACGAACTAAGCAGAAACCTCATGGATCCTCACGAGTGGAAACTAGATCCACAAATCTTCAACATGATAACAGGGAAATGAGGATACCCAGACATGGATCTCTTTGCCTCCCCTCACAACTGCCAGCTACAGAGATTCTGCACTCGGACTTATCACAAGCAAGCATGGAAAGTGGACGCCCTTTCATTCAGCTGGAAAGCCCTTACAGTATATGCCTTCCCTCCTCTGCCTCTCCTCTCCAAGGTACTCCTAAAGGTCAGACAAGAAAAGCCAAAAATGATACTGATTGCCCCAGACTGGCCACGCCAGCACTGGTATCCAATTCTTAAGAGCTTGTCTCAAGGCCCAGCCTGGACATTGCCTCTAATACCTCATTTGCTGACCCAACAGAACAATTAGATCCTGCACAGCCAACTCAGAACCCTAAATCTGGCTGCATGGCGGATAATGTAATCATTCAGAACACACTTCTCTCCAAAGCAGTTATGGATGTTATTTTGGAGGCCAGGTGGCCCAGCACCAGAAAATATTATGCAGAAAAATGGAAGAGATTCTGTGCTCGGAACCAGGCTCAGGGAATTGACTCACTTGTACCAAATATTCCTCAGATTTTGCAATACCTAACTGAGATGCTGGACAAAGGCCTATCCTTCTCATCAATTAAGATCCATGCCTCTGCCATTTCAGCTCATTACAATACGGACCCACCTATTTTTTCTCATCCACTGCTAAGACAATTTCTAAGAGGGGCCAAAAACATAAGACCTCCAAGGAGAGCTCCAATACCTGCATGGGACCTCAATTTTGTCTTGGAAAAACTCACACTGCTTCCTTTTGAGCCAGCCAATACAGCAGAGATAAAGTACTTGTCATGGAAAACCACTGTTCTCCTAGCAATAACTTCAGCAAGAAGAGTCTCAGAGCTACAGGCACTAATGGCTGTGGAACCTTTTATTATTTTACATCAGGACAGGGTTTCTCTAAGGACAAACCCAACATTTATGCCTAAGGTAGTGTCCAGCGTGGCCCTTAACCAAACCATACATTTGCCTACCTTTTATCCAAACCCACAGAATAAGGGGGAGAGACTTCTGCATACTTTGGACATACACAGACAGCTACGCTTTTACTTGGACAAGACTAAAGGCTTCAGAAAGACTGAGCAACTCTTGGTGGCATATGCTGCAGGTTCGCAAGGAAAAGCCATTTCAAAGCAGACTATTTCAAAATGGATAGGCCACTGCATTTGTTTCTGCTATTCACAACATGGCAAATCAGTGCCCAGGGGCATTAGGCCACATTCTACCAGAGCAGCAGCCACTTCAGCAGCCTTCCCCAGAGGAGTACCAACCAAGGATATTTTGGATGCTGCAACATGGTCTTCAGTGCACACTTTTACAAAGCACTACCATTTACCTCTCTACTCTAAATCCAGAGCAGGCTTTGCCACTGCAGTTCTGCAGGGCCTCAAAGCCACTCCAAACTCTATTTAGGCCCAGCCACCCAACCTCAGCTTTGGGATTCAACCCAAGTGTAATGACTGCAACAGTGAAACACGATGAACATAGAACGCTTGTGTACCTACCATAAATGTAGATGTTCGAGTGTATTCACTGTTGCAGTCCAGGTTACCCTCCTACCATCCCCCTTTTTCTTTGCTGGGACTTGTCTATACCTCTCTATTCTATACAACCTGTGTGCATGCTTTTTTATGATCATAATTTTTACAGCCTACCCTTTTGGGGGCACCTGACATCTGGGGCAAGAAAAACTGAAGAAAATGGCGTCGGCTGCATCTTTTATACACCTGGCACACTGATGTCAGGGAAGAGGCGACCACAACCGACGCCGGACCAGGACTTTGGAATTTAGGCCGACTGTGGGTAGCCTGCCAGCAGAATAACCCAAGTGTAACGACTGCAACAGTGAATACACTCGAACATCTACATTTATGGTAGGTACACAACTGTACTTTTTGCCCATTGTTAGTTGCACGTGGATGATCTCTGAAGCATCGTGCTGTGCCACTAACCTGGAGGTGTGGGTATCCTTGATGAATATGGATACTCCCCCTCTTTTTGTATTTCGGTCTGGGTTTTGTGGCCGAAAAGTATGGTATGAATTGTAGCTTGGTTGTGCTGGGGTGCTCTCTGGAGCCTTCATTAATGCTTTCCTTTTCGGGAAGTGTATTTTAAAACTAGAAGTTTATGTTTTAAAGGACTATGACTAGACTGTACTCCACTTTTAAACAGGACCGCTGTTTTTCCTGTTAGTATAAAAGTTCTTCAAAGTAACTGAAAACTATATTTTTCTGTGGACAAATTATGTTCATTTTATTTTGTGGGGTAGGCTAATTTTTTTTTAATTTCTTTTTGGTGTGTTTATCTGTGAAAAAAATGACTTGTAAAGACTCTTAGTTTTACCAGCATTTGCTGTATGTTTTCCTCTTGAAAGAAGCACCAATTTCAGCTGGACCATGGAACAGTCTGTTGGTCCCATGGTCGGTTCATCTTCCATCCACAAAAAGAAAAAGTTAAGCAGCCAGCCTTTACCATCACAGCAGGCTAACAGTTTGTCGCAGCGTCAGGTGATTGACTTTGTGGCCATTAGCTGTACCTCAGACCAATCATCTTTTACCTCTGATCCCTCTGGTGTGGCACCTACAGCCACTGTGGACCAAGGTTTGGTCATATCCTCTGTGGCTTTTGGGGTCCCTGTGGACAAGGGAAAGCCACTCTTGTCAGTCCTGGGAGAGAGAATTGGGAAGGCTTCCCTGTTTTGTCAGAATGTTGTGCAACCAACACTGTTGGGCCCATTTCTCATGTCTAAAAGAAATGGCAAACTAAACCTGTATCTGCTCCTCAAATTTCCTTAGACAAGAATATACTGGGTCTGGCAAAGAATTTAAGTCAAACTATTAATCCTTCTGATAGAGTAGCTTCTGGTAAAAGAAAGAAGGGTACCTTCTTTCCAGAATAGATTCAAAATTCTGAATCTGTACAAGAAAATGAAGGGACAGGTACAGGATTTTCTCCTCTGATTTCTGATTCAGACTTAGGAGATCTCCGTTTCCGACTGTCCCTGTGTGTGTGTGTGTGTGGGGGGGGGGTGTCCTCTGAGACTATAGAGTGTGTCACTGTTTTCACTGTGAGAAGGCTGAGGTATCTCGGTCCCTCTGAAAACACTATGAAGTGTTACAGAAGGAATTTCCAGAACCTGCACCCATTCCTCCAGTTCCCTCAGCTTTGAAAGGTGTGTGTTACAGCATGCAGTTTTCCGGACAGTCAGCCAGCTGACCCTAAATGGGCAGATAGGATGTATAAAGTTCCTCAGTCTTTTAAGTTTTTATGCAGTCTTCACAAACCTTCTCCAGCAGCTGTAATTTTTGTTAATCCTTCAGCTGCTAAACACTTAGCTAATTCCAATCCTACACTTTCTGATAAGGATAGGAACATCACTGATAATTATGGTGGAAAAAAAGCATATAATTCCGCAATGTTGATTTTCAGAATTTTTAATTCTCAGGCTCGTATTTCTAGGTTTGTTCTAACTAATTGTAAAAGTATGAGGACTGTTTATATGCAGATGTTCTTCGTGTTTTACTGTTGCAGTCATCACATTTGGGTTACCTGCCTTCAGGTAACCCTCAGCCGGCCTGAATACTAGAGTCTTGGATTCTTGCATTGGATGCTGTCTCTTCTTCCATGACATCAGGTCGTCAGTGGTATAAAACATGCAGCTGATGCCATTACATCAGTCTTTTTTGCCGTGCGGTGCCCGAAGCAGAAGCAGTTCACAAGTGCCAGTCAGCTGACTCCTGAAATTTTTGTTTTCGAGCTTCAGAACTGAAGTCTTCAAAAAAAGATAAGTACCCCATTGGGGATCTTTTTTCTTGCTCCAACCGATGTCAGTAAAAGTTAACAATTGTCTTACTTGTGGAAAGCAAATACCTTGTAAAGATTTTCATTCGTACTGTATTCCCTGCTTGGGCCCAGACCATGATGTCCCTCGCTGTCGGTTTTGTGCTTTGTTCAACCCCTGAACTATTCGTCTTTGGAATATATTTGCAGCAAATTATTTTGGTACTCTGTATCTGTACCCCGAAATGGCTTTGTTAAGCCATCTGACCACCGATCTTCCAAAAAAAAAGTAAGGATAAAGACAGAGACAGACCGCATAGGTCCAAAACCGCCACCAACATTTCTGTTAAGCTAGTTGCCAGTCTGCCGATACTCAGTGAGGCCTTTTACAGCCCCTGATACCCACTACTTCAGATTCATAGGCCTCTACTGAGACCCATTCAGAGTCCAGTATGCCGCGAGGTGCTTCTTTGACTGTGGAACCTGTGGATGTCTCTACCTTGGATGGGTCCGGAGCCGCTGTGCAGGCACTGACTTCTGAGGGTGTATTCAGGCCTACAGACTTGCATTTTAAACCAACGCCATCCAGGCCTAAAACTCACACCACGCCTAGAAAACCAACGTCCAAACCGCATGCTAAAAAAGAAAGGCTTAGAATGGCTGAAGACCTTATTACCTTAATTACAGGAAGCCAGCCTCCCCCCTCTAAAAGACCTAGAACTGATTTTCCTTCTGATTCTTCTGATCAGGAATCTGATATTTATTTCTGTTTATTCTGATTACCAGGATTTGCCATTATCTATCTGTAAGGATTCTGATGCAGAGGATTCCATTCCCTCTGCTTCCCCTCCAGAAGATTTTTCATTTGGTGAAACTTTGCACACTCTTGGGGAGCATTTCCGCTGGGAAAGCCAGGATTACTCTGACTCCAAAAAGAGGCTGAGGGAATTCTTACTCCTTCCTCAACACAGGCCTTTAGCTATCCCTCCTGTTCTGGACATTGTAGTTGATGCTTTCTTGGAATCTAGCCTTTACCCAGACACTTTACCTCCAGATCCCAGAAAACCTGACAGGTGTTAGAGTACCTGACCCTCACAAGTTCCTCTTCAAGAATCCTACTGCGGATCCAGAGTCCATTTCCCAAGGACCAAAGGGCATTAAGGCTACTGCTGCCAAAAATCCTATCCCTTCTGATAGAGATTCTAGATCATTGGACAGATGGGGTAAGAAGGTATACACTTCTGCTACTTTGGCCATTAGGGCTTTGAATTGCCAGTTTCATATGTTAAAGTACCTGCAGCATATTATGGGGCTACATAAACAGAAAATGATGTTGATTCCTGACTGTGCTGAACACAAAGAATTGCAGGATTTAATACGATGTTCATCGTGTTTCACTGTTGCAGTCATGACTGTAGGGTTCTCCCCTGCCGGCAGGCAGCCCTCGGTCGGCCAGAATCCCAAAGTCTGGGACCGGCGTCGGCTGTTCAACCATGCTCCCTGATGTCAGAGTGTCAGGAGTACAAAGCTGACAGCCGACGCCATCTTCTCCAGTCTTTCTTGCCGTGCGGTGATAGCAGTTCGCAAGTGCCGGTCGGCTGACTCCTGACGATTTTTTCTGATAAACTTCAGTCCGAAGATTTTCTTCTCCACTCAAAGCTAAGTACCCCGTTGGAGAAACTTTTTTCTTGCTCCACTCCGATGTCAGAAAAAGTTAATAATTGTATTTCATGTGGGAAGCAAATACCTCATAAGGATTTTCATTCTTACTGTATTCCTTGCTTAGGCCCTGACCACGACATAGCTAGTTGTCGGTTTTGTGCTGTATTCAATCAACTTACAATTAAGCGAAGGTACGATTTTGCTTTTCATTACTTCGGTAGGCGCTTTAACTACAAAATGTCATCTGATACGGTTCCGGCTACCGGAGTTCACAAACGTCGCAAGGATAAAGACAGGCCTCTAAGGTCCAAATCTGATGATAGCGCACAAGTGGAGCCAGCTTCAGGTTCGGCTGTCTTCAGTGAGGCGCTTTTGCAGCCCCTGTCATCGGCCATTTCAGAACCGATGGCCGAAACAGACTCTCATGAGGAGCCAACCAGGCCTTTAAATATTTCTATTGCAGGACCTTCGAACAATGCTCCTTCGGATGGGTCCGGAGCCACTGTGCAGGTACCGGCTTCCGAAGGGATTTTCAGGCCTACTCAGCTTCTAATAAAGGCAAAGCCAAAGACAAAGGCAAAGACTCCTTCTAAATCAAAGACTGCAACACAGGCCTCTTCTTAACCGGCTCCCAAGTCACAGAAACAGTTACTCAAGATGGCGGAGGATTTACTTACTATGATTAGGGGTTCACATCCCCCTCCAGATAAAAGGCCAAGGCAGGATGTTTATTATGATTCCTCTGATCAGGCTTCTGTTTCCTCAGTTTCTTCTTCTGACCAGGAATATTCTTTCCCTCCTTATGAGGATTCTGATGCTGAGGAATCCATTCCTTCAGCTTCTCCCCCTGAGGATTTCTCTTTGGGGAAACTTTGCATGAAATGAGGAACATTTCCACTGGGAAGGACAGGAGTATTCGAATCTAAGAAAAGACTGAGGGATTTTCTTCTTCTTCCCCAACATAGACCCCTGGCTATTCCTCCTGTTTTGGATATTGTGGATGATGCCTTTTCGGAGGCTAACTTAACCCCTGACTCTTTTCCTCCTGCTCCTGTTAAGCCTGATAGATATTACAGGGTTCCTGATTCCCACCAGTTTTTATACAAGAACCCTTCTGCTGACCCTGAAACCATTTCTCAGGGTCCTAAGGGAGTTACGGCCGCTTCTGCCAAAAATCCTATTCCTACTGAAAAGGATTCTTGATCCTTAGAAAGATGGGGCAAAAAGGTGTACACTTCTGCTACTTTGTCCATTAGGGCTTTAAACTGTCAGTTTCATATGCTGAAATACCAGCAATTTCTCTTGTCTGTTTTAAAACAAAAGCTTACTTCCATTTCTGCCTGTGCAGATGATAAGGAATTACATGACTTATTGCATGCCACTGAACAAGTTGGGAAGCATGGTTTACACTGTGGATTTGATGCCTTAGAGGCTTCTTGTAGGGCTGCTGCCTCCGGCACAGTCATTAGAAGGCATGCATGGCTAAAGGAACAAAATTTGCCTGAACAAGTAAAGGCTAAATTATTGGATGCTCCTGTTCAGCATAATGTTTTGTTTGGATCAAAAGCTGAAGAGGTGATTAAAAAGATGGAGGATAAGGCGAAGTCCATGCAAACAGTTAAAGATTTCTTACAAGTACAGCCACCTAGATTTAGCAGGAATTGGCCTTCAAAAAATTGGTCCTTTCCCACTTCAGACAGGCCTCAGAGGGGTAGATATAGACTCTCCAGAGGAAGGCCTCAAACACAAGCTTCTTATAGACCAAGACAGTGGACTGCTTCCACCCCTAGGGGAGGAGAGGACCGGTCACAAACTCAAAGGAAACAAACTCAATGACTCCCTCTGTTGGGCTACAGGAACTTCTTGCCTGGAAGCCCCTCTCGGAGGAAAACTCTCTCGTTTTTTATCAAAATTGGACTCAAATAACCCAAGACAAGTGGGATTTGGATGTGGTTTTAAGAGGTTACAAATTCCATTTTCATACCTTGCCAAGGCAAAGCGGATGGCCAGACCTTCCAAAACATCAATGGACGGAGGCCTTAAACCAGGTGGAAGCTCTTTTGGCTATGAATGCCATAGAACTGGTTCCACTTTCAGAGATGGGAAAAGGTTTTTACTCAAGGCTCTTTCTAGTCCCCAGGAAGCAAAGCTCATGGAGACCCATTCTGGATCTGCCAGTCTCGAACACCTTTCTAGAGATTCCAAAATTCAAGATGCTTACTCTACAGCAGCTACTTCCAATGCTGTCCAAAGATGCATGGATGGTAACTTTGGATTTAAAGGAGGCATATTTACACATTCCCATCAGGCAGGATCACAGAAAATACCTCAGGTTCAAGGCCGGATCGAGGCACTTTCAATTCTCTGCACTGCCCCTTGGATTGTCTACTGCGCCCAGGGTCTTCACCAAATGCCTGGCTCCAGTAGTAGCTTACTGCAGACTCAAGGGAATTCAAATTTACCTTTATCTGGACGATTGTCTAATTCAGGCAGACAGCAAGGATGTCTTACTCCAGCATCTAGAATTTGTACAGAACCTCCTCAAGTTCCTGGGATTCTCTGTAAACATAAAAAAGTCAAATTTGACACCATCACAACAGATAACTTTTCTGGGTGCTCTTCCAAACACCACAACCCAGATGGCATTTCTGACATCCGAAAAACAATTACAGCTGGCTTCAACTTTCAAAACCTTGGCAACTTTAACTCAACTATCTGCAAGGAAATTCCTGCAGGCTTTGGGTTACATGGCCTCCTGCATCCTTCTCGTACCATATGCAAGACTACACATGAGGAAAATACAGTGGTTCCTAAAAAGTGTATGGTCTCAGCATTGCCACAGTTTAGACATACTGATCTCCGTCCTTCCTTGCCTTCAAAAGGAATTTCTTTGGCATGTACTCTAAACAAAGGGAAACCCTTCCGTCTGCCTCCTGCCACTCAGATTCTAACCACGGACGCCTCGGATTATGCTTGGGGAGCCCATTTTCAGGGCAACTGTCTGCAGGGTCTTTGGACAAAGGATCAGAAGCACCTGCATATCAATTTAAAGGAAATGTTAGCCATTCAGAAAGCTCTATTGGCCTTCAGGAATCTTTTACAACCAGGACAACTACTAATATGGACAGACAACACCACAGTTATGTGGTACATAAACAAGCAAGGGGGATCTCATTCTTACCCCCTTTGCAGACTAACCATGGATCTATGGAACACAGCTCTAGCTTGCAATCTGGATCTTCAAGCTCAGTTTCTACCAGGGAAACAAAACTTCCTGGCAGACAGTCTGAGCAGAAACCTTTCGGATCCACACGAGTGGATGCTGGACACCAAAATATTCAGGATGATAACAGCAGTCTGGGGATGTCCTCACATAGACCTCTTTGCATCCCATCTCAATCATCAACTACAAAATTTTTGCACCAGGACTTTCCACAGAGAAGCTTGGAAAGTGGATGCTCTGTCATTCAGTTGGAGGAACCTCTCGGGATATGCCTTTCCGCCTCTTCCTCTTCTTCCACGGGTCTTATTGAAGATAAAACAGGACAAGCCCAAGATGATAATCTTGCTGGCTCCAAATTGGCCTCGGCAGTTTTGGTATCCAACTCTAAAAAACCTATGTCTGGAGCCCCCCTTGGGTTTTACCTCAGTCTCCGAACCTTCTGTCCCAACATCAGGGTCAGGTTCTACACTCTCATGTCAGAACTCTCAGCCTGGTGGCCTGGTTAATTCAGGGCCTTTGATTTCTTCTTTCCTACCCAAGCAGGTTATGGATGTCATTTTAAAAGCCAGACGTCCTAGCACTAGAAAATCTTATGCGGGAAAATGGAAAAGATTATGTTCCTGGATGCAGGCTCAGGATTCTGATCCTCTTCTTCCTAACATTACCTTAATTTACTTTACTTGACAGATCTCTTACATAAGGGTCTCTCTTTCTCTTCCATTAAGATTCATGCCTCTGCTATTTCTGCTCATTATAATACAGACCCTCCCATCTTTTCCCACCAGCTCATGAGACAGTTTCTCAGAGGAGCTAAGAACTTAAGACCTCCTAGATCTCCTCCCATTCCTGCTTGGGATCTCAACTATGTTTTGGAAAAACTAACCTTGCCTCCTTGTGAGACTGCTGCCTCTTCTGACATCAAGTTTTTATCTTGGAAGACAGCTATCTTGTTAGCCCTTACCTCTGCCAGGAGAGTTTCAGAGTTATAAGCTCGTATGGCTGTGGAACCTTATATTATTTTTCATCAAGACAGGGTATCTTTGAGGACTAATCCTACCTTCATGCCTGAGGTGGTTTCCAAAGTGGCTTTAAATCAAACTGTCCACTTGCCAACCTTTTTCCCCACTCCTCAAGATAAAGGGGAAAGGATCTTACATTCCTTGGATGTACACAGACAACTACATTTTTACCTGGACAGAACCAAGGACATCAGAAAATCAGAACAATTGTTTGTTTCTTATGTTTCAAGTTCCCAAGGCAAAGCCATTTCAAAACAGACCATTTCTAAATGGATTGCTCATGGAATCAGATTTTGTTATTCACACCATGGAAAGCAAATCCCAGGGAGTATACGGACTCATTCCACCAGAGCTGCTGCCACTTCTGTGGCCTTCCTCAGGGGAGTTCCTACCAAAGACATTTTGGAAGCTGCAACTTGGAGTTCAGTGCATACTTTTTCTAAGCACTACAATCTACCTCTTTACTCTAAGTCTAGGGCAGGCTTTGCCTCTGCAGTCTTGCAGGGCCTTTTAGCCACCCCTTCTTCTTTATGACCACCTCCCTTTCCTTCAGCTTTGGGATTCTACCCTACAGTCATGACTGCAGCAGTGAAACATGATGAACATAGTACAGTTGTGTACACCTACCATAAATGTAGATGTTCGAGTGTCTTCACTGTTGCAGTCTGGGTTTCCTTCCCTCCTGTCCCCTCTTATTTTTACTTTTGTGTAGTTCCTTTTTTTTCACCATTCTTCTGAGGTGTATTTGCAAAGGTTATGGGACCTTTTTCATTTTGGGGACTCCTGACATCTGGGGCAAGAAAAACTGGAGAAGATGGCGTCGGCTGTCAGCTTTGTACTCCTGGCGCTGTGACGTCAGGGAGCATGGTTGAACAGCCGACGCCGGACCCAGACTTTGGATTCTGGCTGACCGAGGGCTGCCTGCCGACAGGGGAGAACCCTACAGTCATGACTGCAACAGTGAAGACACTCGAACATCTACATTTATGGTAGGTGTCCACAACTGTACTTTCTGCAGAACAAGTTGGTAAACATATTTTGCAATGTGGTTTTGACTCTTTAGAAGCATCTTGCAGGGCTGCTGTCACTGGGTCTGTACATAGAAGGCATGCTTGGCTTAAGGAGCAAAACTTGCCAGAGCATGTTAAAGCTAAATTACTGGATGCTTCCTTAAACCAAGACTGCCTGTTTGGCAACAAAGCAGAAGTCGTCCTCAAAAAGATGGAAGAAAAAGCTGAATCTATGCAAACTGTTAAAGATTTCCTGCAAGTACAGCCCCTAGATTTAGTAGGCATTGGCCTTCAAAGAATTGGTCCTTTCCAGTCTCTTCCAGGCTTTCTCAGTACAAACCCAGGAACAGCAGACCACCTAGGTTACAGTCTCAGGCTATGCACAGGCCTAAGCAGTGGGGGGCTTCCACTCCCAAAGCAGGGAGTAGTAAGGCACCCCCCCCCCCTCTATGGAAAAATGGCACAATGACTTAGCCTTAACCCTTCCAAGCCCTGCTCTACTCCCTGCTCCCTTAGGAGGAAAGCTCACCCTGCATGCAAAAAACTGGGAACTCGTTACCCAGGACAAATGGGTTTTGAATGTAGTTTCCCAAGGAAGCAGATTCCACTTTCACACCCTACCAACCCCAAACGGTTGGCCAGACCTACCCCCAAATCAGTGGGCAAAGGCCCAACAGCAGGTTTTCTCTCTTCTAAGCATCATGCTATTCAACCTGTCCCAGCAGAACAAAGGGGACAAGGTTTTTATTCAAGACTTTTCCTAGTACCCAGAAAAGACAGCTCCTGGCATCCTATCCTGGACCTCTCTTTTCTAAACACCTTTTTGGTAATCCCAAAATTCAAACTGCTAACACTTCAACAGCTGCTTCCTATGCTAGGCAAAGATGCCTGGTTGGCAACCTTAGACTTAAAGGAAGCTTACCTGCACATTCCAATAAGGGAATCTTGCAGGAAATACCTACGCTTCAGGGCAGGCTCCATGCACTATCAGTCCTCTGCACTTCCCTTTGGCTTATCTACTGCGCCCAGGGTATTCACAAAGTGTCTAGCTCCAGCCATTGCATTTTACAGGAAGAGAAAAATTCAAATATACCCATACTTGGACGATTGTCTGATTCAGGCAGAAAGCCAGGACTTGCTATTAAAACATCTGGCATTCGTAAAGAAACTTCTAACTGCACTGGGGTACACCATAAACAAAAGGAAATCTCACCTAGTACCCTGTCAACAGATAGTATTCTTGGGAGCAAGCTTGAACACATCTTCCCAGATGGCTTTCCTCACTTCAGAGAAACAGGTTTACTTGGCAACCTACTTCAAACTATTGGCCACAAAAACCCAGCTATCTGCAAGGAAAATTCTGCAAGCCCTGGGGTTTATGGCCTCTTGCATTCTACTAATTCCATATGCAAGACTGCATATGAGGAAACTACAATGGTATCTAAAAAGCCTATGGTGTCAACATTCTCAGGACCTGGAATCAATGATTCCTATCATTCCTTGTATAAAGACAGAGTTCCTTTGGTGGGCAGAGGCTTGCTACCACAACAAGGGGCTCCCTTTCACTCTACCCCCTGCCGCCCAAACCCTGTGCATGGGGGGCTCACTTGGCAGGGCAGTGCATTCAGGGCAAATGGAACTCAAGACAGATACACCTGCATGTTAACCAAAAAGAAATGTTAGCTGTACAGAATTCCCTGACAGCCTTCAAAGACCACATTCTTCCAGGGCAATTATTGGTAAAGACAGACAAACACCACAGTTATGTGGTACATAAACAAGCAGGGGAGACCCACTTGTACCCTCTTTGCAACACAGCCTTGGGCTACCAAGTGCACCTGCAAGCTCAATTCCTGCCAGGCAAGCTAAATTCACTGGCAGACCTAAGCAGAAATCTCATGGACCCACACGAATGGAAACTGGAACCAAAAATATTCAACCTCTTGAACAAATGGGGGACTCCAGAGGTAGACCTGTTTGTCTCCCCTCAGAACTACCAATTGGACAAATTCTGCACAAGGACTTCCCACCCTCTAGCCTGGAAAGTGGATGCCCTGTCCTTTACTTGGGAAAGCCTCTCAGTTTATGCCTTTTCCCCTCTGCCTCTCCTCTCCATGTTCTGCAAAAGATCAAACAGGACAAGCCAAGGACAATACTGATTGCATCAGACTGGCCACGCCAGCACTGGTACCCCCTCTTGCTCGGTATGACACTACTGGAACCATGGCACCTGCCGCAGACCCCTTCCCTGCTGTCCCAGCATGCGGGCCAGATTCTGCATCCTCAACTTCAAACCCTGAACCTTGCAGCCTGGCTAATTCCTTGAGCTCTCCAATACCATCCCTCAGTAAGCATTCTGGAGACAAGGAGGCCTAGTACTAGAAAATCCTATGCCAAAAAGTGGAAAAGATACTGTTCCTGGAGCCAGACTCAGGGGATGGGCACAACGGTGCCCAGTTTACCTCATATTCTTCAGTACTTAACAGAAATGCTCCACAAGTGCCTATCCTTCTCGTCAATTAAAATTCATGCCTCTGCCATTTCAGCACATTATAATACTGAGCCACCCCTCTTTTCTCACCCCCTGCTAAAGCAATTCCTTAGAGGGGCCAAAAATTTAATACCCCCCAGGAGAGCCCGTACTCCAGCCTGGGATTTTAATTTTGTGTTGGAAAAGCTCACTCTCCCTCCCTTTGAGCCAGCTGCAACTGCAGAGTTGAAATTTTCTTTCTTCTAGCCATCACTTCAGCAAGAAGAGTGTCTGAATTACAGGCTCTCATGGCAGTGGAACCCTTCATTGTCTTCCATGCAGACAGGGTTTCCCTCAGGACCAATCCTACCTTTATGCCCAAGGTGGTGTCTAGTGTGGCCCTAAATCAGTCCATTCATTTGCTTACTTTTTTCCCTAATCCACAAAACAAAGGAGAATGAATACTGCACTCTATGGACAAGTACAGACAACTTGGATTTTATTTGGACAGGACTAAGCCTCTCAGAAAATCTGAACACCTGCTAGTTGGCTTTGCTGCAGGGGCAAAGGGAAAGGCCATTTCAAAGCAAACCTTTTCTAAATGGATAGCCCATTGCATTCATTTCTGCTATAAACACCATGAAAAACCTACCCCACAGGGGATAAGGTCACATTCCACCAGGGCTGCATCTACCTCTACAGCCTTTCTCAGAGGAGTCCCTACCAGGGACATCCAAGAAGCTGCTATCTAGAGTTCTGTACATACCTTCACCAAGCATTACCACATGCCTATATTTTCTAAATCCAGAGCTGGTTTTGCCACTGCAGTATTGCAGGGCTTAATAGCTGGCCCTAATGCTCTCTAACTTCCTCCTCCCTTTCTTAGCTTTGGGAATCAGCCCAAATGTGATGACTGCAACAGTGAAACACGAAGAACAATAGTACAGTTGTGTACACTTACCATAAATGTAGATGTTTGAGTGTATTCACTGTTGCAGTCCTGGTTACCCTCCCTCCAGCCCCGACTTCTCTTGGCTCTACCCTTCCTTCTTGTTTGGTGTATTTAAGCTTTGTGGTGTTTTTGCTCTTTGATGGAGGTGTACCATAACATATAATTGCTTCCAATTGTGGGGGCACCTAACATCTGGGGCAAGAAAATCTGATGTAATGGCGTCGGTTGCATGTTTTATACTCCTGACGACCTGATGTCATGGAAGAAGAGACAGCATCCGACGCAGGAATCCAAGACTCTGGTGTTCAGGCCGGCCGAGGGTTACCTGCAGGCAGGTAACCCAAATGTGATGACTGCAACAGTGAATACACTCGAACATCTACATTTATGGTAAGTGTAAACAACTGAACTTTTCCTTTTCTGAAGAAAAATCTATTTTAAATAATTTGATTTATTCTGTTGTTCAAGTCACTAATCATTGTATGCAGTGTGTATGTCCCTGGTGATACTTCTTCCAGGAGTATGGCTACTGCGACTGTTTGTTGCATTCTTTAAACCTCCCAAATAGGTTCATAGATGTGTACTAGGCTAATGGCCCTGGAGCCTTTACAAGCCTAGCCCATAGGATTACCCTGGCATCATGCCACCCAACCTTAGTTCCTAGTGGCTCTCTGAAGTAGAGCCACTGGAGTGATCCGCGGGGTGAATTTTCTATATGCCATCCACTCATCAAGATTTCTCTTGAAGAGGGCCGGAAGGTGCTCTGCTTGACATGTATGGGAAGTCTGTTCCATAGCATGGGCAGTCTTTGGGTTATGAACCTGTCCCTCCAGCATGTTCTGTTGATTGTGGTAATGAGGTTGAGGTCTCTGAAGCATGTGGTGCAGAGGGATTGGGATTTCTTTAGATGTAGCATTTCTAACAGAGCTGGGTCAGACATGGCTTTGTAAGTCAAGGAGAGATTGTCTCTAAGTAGACGATATGAGACCGAGAATAGTTGGAGTTTTTTGAGTCTGTCCATATAGGACAAGTGTTTAAGGCCTAGGATCCTCTTTGTGAGGTACTTTTGTGGCCCCTCCAGTTGTCGCAGGTGTCTAGTGTGGTACATGCCAAAGGGGCATTGTATTCGATGATAAGCCTAATGAGGGAAGAGTAGAGGGAGACAATGGCCTTTTTCTTCCTGGATGCAAAACCCTTAGTAATGAGATGTGCTACATAGAAGGACTTTCTGACCACAGTGGCAACGTGGTGGTCAAAAGAGAGGTTGCTGTCAACCTGTGTTCCCAGATCTCTTATAACACCTTCTGTGTTCAGTGGACTTCCATCAATGTGGTAATTTATGGGAATTGGGTTTTTCCCAAAGGGGATGATGACACATTTTTTGGCATTGAGCTTAAGGCCATGGATGTTCTTCGTGTTTCACTGTTGCAGTCATTACATTTGGGTTATCTACTTGCAGGTAGCCCTCAGTCGGCCTGATTAACAAAGTCTTGGGTCCTGCGTTGGTTGCTGTCCCTTCTTCCATGACATCAGGTCATCAGGGGTATAAAACATGCAGCCGACACCGTTACATCAGTCTTTCTTGCTGTGTGGTGCCCGAAGCAGAAACCGTTCGCAAATGCCGGTCGGCTGACTCCTGAAATTTTCATTTTTGAGTTTCAGAACCGAAGTCTTCAACTGAAGCTAAGTACCCCATTGGGGAAACTTTTTCTTGCTCCTTGCCGATGTTAGTAAAAGTTAATAATTGCATTACTTGTGGAAAGCAAATACCTCAAAAATTTTCATTCTTACTGTATTCCTTGCCTAGGCCTTGACGTACCTTGCTGTTGGTTTTTTGCTTTATTTAATCAGCGCACTATCCATCATCGGTATATGATGCTTCAACTATGGAACCCGCGGATGTCTCTACCTTGGATGGGTCCGGAGCCGCTGTTCAGGCACCGGCTTCTGAGAGTACATTCAGGCCTATGGATTTGCATATTAAACCAACATCTCCTTCTTTATTTAGGCCTAAATCTTGATCCATGCCTAAAAAAATGATGCCCAGGCCACATGCTCAGGCCTCTATGCCTAAAAAACAAGTGATAAGAATGGCTGAAGATCGAATAACTCTAAACAGGGGTAGCCAACCCCCCCCCCCCCCCAAGAGGCCTAGGACTGAAGTTGATTATGTATCTTCTGATTAGGATTCTGTTTTTTCTGATTCTTCTGATGATCTGGATTTGCCCTTATCTACTTATGAAAATTCTGATGCAGAGGACTCCATTCCCTCTACTTCCCCTCCAGAGGATTTTTCTTTTGGGGAAACCTTACATACTCTAAGGGAGCATTTCCACTGGGAAAGCCAGGATTTTTCTGATTCAAAAAAGAGGCTTAGGGATTTCCTTCTCCTACCTCAGCATAGGCCTTTAGCTATTCCTCCTGTACTCGACATTGTTTGATGCTTTTTCGGAATCTAGTTTGGTCCCTGATTCCCTGCATCCTGCACCTAGAAAACTTGACAGATACTACGGGGTCTCTGAGTCCCACAACGTACTTTTTAAAAATCCTATTGCAGATCCAGAGATTATTCCACAGGGGCCCAAGGGCATTAAGGCTTCTACTGCTAAAAAATCCTACCCCTTCTGATAGAGACTCCGGGGTGCTGGATAGATTGGGTAAGAAGGTTTACGCTTCCGCAACAGTGGCCATTAGGGCTTTAAACTGCCAGTTTCATATATTAAAGTATCAGCAACATGTTTTTGGACTGCTTAAACAGAAAATTATGTTGATTCTGGACTGTGTGGAAAATAAAGAATTACAGGATTTAATGCATTCTGCTGAACAAGTTGGAAAACATACTTTGCAATGTAGTTTTGATTCATTAGAGGCCTCTTGCAGGGCTGCTGTTACTGGGTCTGTGTTCCGAATGCATGCTTGGCTTAAGGAGCAATCTTTGCCTGATCATGTTAAAGCTAAATTGTTGGATGCTCCTTTAAATCAGGACCACCTGTTTGGCAACAAGGCAGAGGAAGTTCTTAAAAAGATGGAAGATCAAACTAAATCTATGCAAACTGTTAAAAGATTTTTTACAAGTTCAGCCTCCTAGATTTAGTAGGCAGTGGCCCTCTAAGAACTGGTCCTTTACAGCCCCTTCCAGGTCTTCTCAAGCCAAACCCAGACACAGCAAAAACCTCAGGTTTCAGTCCCAGGGGACACACTGAACTAAGCAGTGGGGGGCTCCACTTCCAAATCTGGAATAATAAGACTCCCCCCTATGGTAAACTGTCTCAATGACTTATTTTTAAAATTTCCAACTGACTGTCCCTTTGGGGGTAAAGATTGGTCTTCATGCAAAGAATTGGGAACTCATTACCCAGGACAAATGGGTTTTAAATATAGTGTCCCAAGGATACAGATTTCACTTCCACACATTGCCAACACCAAGTGGGTGGCCGGACCTACCCCCAAGTCAGTGGGCAGAGGCCCAAAAACAAGTACTTTCTCTCTTAAGCATGGGGGCTATTCACCTGGTACCAGAAGAGGAAAAGGGACAAGGTTTCTACTCAAGACTTTTCCTGGTACCCAGAAAAGACAATTTGTGGCTTCCTATCCTGGACCTGTCTGCTCTAAGCACCTTTTTGGAGATTTCAAAATTCAAGATGCTGACTCTTCACCAATTACTTTCTATGGTAGGTAAAGATGCCTGGTTGGCAACACTAGATTTAAAAGAAGCATACCTGCACATCCCAATCATGGAATCTTGCAGAAGATACCTACGCTTCAAAGCAGGCTACATGCACTATCAGTTCTCTGCACTGCCCTTTGGCTTATCTACTGCGCCCAGGGTATTCACAAAGTGCCTAGCTCCAGTTATTGCATTTTGCAGGCAAAGAAATGTTCAAATATACCCATACATGGACGATTGTCTAATTCAGGCAGAAAGCCAGGACATTCTTTTGAATCATCTGGCCTTTGTACAAAGGGTTCTAACTTGTCTGGGGTACACCATAAACGAAAAGAAATCACACCTGGTACTCTGTCAACAAATTATATTCCTGGGAGCAAGCTTGAGTACAGCTTCCCAGATGGCTTACCTCATGCCAGAGAAACAAATTCATTTGGCAAGCTACTTCAAACAAGTGGCCACAAAACCCTGCTCTCTGCAAGACAAATACTGCAAGCCTTGGGGTTCATGGCCTCCTGCATTCTTCTAATTCCATATGCAAGACTGCATATGAGGAAACTACATTGGTATCTAAAAAGCCTATGGTGTCAACATTCTCAGGACCTAGAAACAATGATTCCTATCATACCTTGCCTACACCTAGAGTTCCTTTGGTGGGCAGAGGCCTGCCACCAAAACAAGGGACTACCTTTTACAGCACCCCCTGCTGTCCAAACCCTAACAACAGACACATCAGACTATGCATATGGGGCTCACCTGGCAGGAAAGTGCATTCAGGGCAAATGGAACCCAAGTCAAACGCACCTGCATATCAATCATAAAGAAATGTTAGCTGTACAGAATGCTCTGACAGCCTTCAAGGACCACATTCTTCCAGGACAACTAGTGGTAAAGACAGACAACACCACTGTTATGTGGTACATAAACAGGCAGGGGGGTACACATTCTTACCCCCTTTGCAGACAAGCCATGGCATTGTGGAACACAGCCTTGAGCTACTAAGTGCACCTACAAGCTCAATTCCTGTCAGGAAAATTAAATACACTGGCAGATGGACTAAGCAGAAACCTCATGGACCCACACGAGTGGAAACTGGAAATAAGGATTTTCAACATGTTGACAAGCAAATGGGGGAGCCCAGATATAGACGCGTTTGCCTCTCCCCAGAACTACCAGTTTGACACATTTTGCACAAGGACTCCCAACAAACAAGCCTGGAAAGTGGATGCTCTGTCCTTCAGCTGGAAAATCCTATCAGTCTGTGCCTTCCCCCCTCTGCCTCTGCTCTCCAAGGTACTACTAAAAATCAAACAGGACAAACCAAGGATGATTTTCATTGCTCCAGACTGGCCGCGCCAACACTGGTACCCCCTCCATGGCACCTTCCTCAGACTCCTTCCCTGTTGTCTCAGCAGGAGAACCAGATTCTGCACCCTCAGCTTCTAACACTGAACCTTGCAGCCTGGCTAATTACTTAATCTCTCCTTTACCATCCCTCAGCAAACCTGTGATGGATATCATTTTAGCGATAAGGAGGCCTAGTACTAGAAAATCTTATGTTGAAAAATGGAAAAGATTCTGTGCCGGGAGCCAGTCTCAAGGGATGAGCACAGCAGCACCCAATTTACCTCAGATTTTACAATACTTAACTGAGATGCTTCACAAGGGCCTGTCTTTTTCCTCCATTAAAATCCATGCCTCAGCCATTTCAACTCATTATAACACAGAACCTCCCCTCTTCTCTCATCCACTGCTCAATCAATTCCTCAGAGGGGCCAAAAATTTGAGACCACCCAGGAGAGCTCCAACCCCAGCCTGGGACCTTAACTTTGTCTTGGAGTAAGTCACTGTACCTCCATTCGAGCCAGCTGCTACTGCAGACTTAAAATTTCTTTCTTGGAAAAACAGCTTTCCTTTTTGCAATCACTTCAGCTAGAAGGGTATCTGAATTACAGGCCCTTATGGCAATGGAGCCTTTCATCATCTTTCATGCGGACAGGGTGTCCCTCAGAACCAATCCATCCTTCATGCCCAAGGTGGTATCCAGTGTGGCTCTTAATCAGTCCATTCATTTGCCAACCTTCTTTCCCAATCCACAGAATAAAGGGGAATGGATACTGCATTCCTTAGATGTGCACAGACAACTTAGATTGTACTTGGACAGGACTAAACCTCAAAGGAAATCTGAACAACTGCTGGTGGCATTTGCTGCAGAGGCAAAGCAAACCATTTCTAAATGGATAAGCCATTGCATTCATTTCTGCTATAAGCACAATGGAAAACCTATCCCCCAGGGCTGCAGCTACCTCTACAGTCTTTCTCAGAGGCGTCCCTACCAGGGACATCCTAGAAGCTGCTACCTGGAGTTCTGTACATACTTTCACCAAGCATTATCATTTGCCAATTTTCTCTAAATCCAGAGCAGGTTTTGCCACTGCAGTCTTCCAGGGCCTCATAGCTGGTCCTAATGCTATCTAAATTCCTCCTCCCATCCTTAGCTTTGGGAATCTAACCACATGTGATGACTGCAACAGTGAAACACAAAGAACATAGTACAGTTGTGTACACTTAGCATAAATGTAGATGTTCGAGTGTATTCTCTTTTGCAGTCCTGGTTACCCTCCCTCCAGCCCCCTGACTTCTTTTTGCTATACCTCTATTCCTTTTTACTATGCTTACAAGCTTTTTGGTGTATTTGCTTTTTTGTTGGAGGTATAACCTTGTATATATATTTAATTGCTTCCCATTAGGGGGGCACCTGACATTTGGGGCAAGAAAAACTGATGTAATGGCATCGGCTGCATGCTTTATACCCCTGACTACCTGACGTCATGGAAGATGAGACAGCAACAGACGCCGGACCCAAGACTTTGATAATCAGGCCGACTGAGGGCAACTGCAAGCAGATAACCCAAATGTGATGAATGCAACAGTGAATACACTCGAACATCTACATTTATGGTAAGTGTACACAACTGTACTTTCTGAAACTCTTTTCATTGGGTTTATCTTTTAAAACACATTGATTGACATTCCTTTGTGTTTTTTTACTGGAGTCTGGCACTAATTCTGTTTCTCTCTCTCTCTGTACAGTAAGCTCTCAGTTAGCTGGAACTCAGGAAACCGGCACTCTCAAGCAACTGGCAAAAAAATATCGAAGAAATACAGTATAATTTTCATGTGTTGCACTTTCTGTACCCCGCAGAAACATACCTTACGTTTATAGAGTTTTAGAGTTTTAAAAATGAAGTTGGGACTAAATTCCCTCTCTCCCCAACCTGAGAACAAGTCAAACCAAACAAATAGTATAGGGTACAGTATTAGTCAGGCCTGTTTTTAATAGTAACTCTCAAGCAACCAGAACTACAGTTGTCTGGCATCTACCAATCCCCATGGATGCCAGTTAACTGAGAGTTTACTGTATTTTGGTTTAGGTTAGACGTGAAGTGATGAACCTGTCAATGGAGACTTCATGAATAGACTATACTCAACAAAAAGTATCTCTGAGGTAGTATGCGCTCCTTCACTTTGACTTGAGTGTTTCTCTGCAACTTTTGAGTTTTCTATGATCACACCAGTAGAATTCTGTTCAGTTTATTCTATGGCTTTTATACTCTGTCTCTGCTGTTGTCTCTACAGATCACTTGTCAACTTCAGAAGGTTTTTTTATGAGTCTGTTTCTTGTACTTGAGTTTATTTTCCTGTTTCAGGTTTGTTAACAGCAGAGTGACTTTTCTTGCATTAGGATATCATAAAAAAGCAAAGGTTGTCCAATATTGTGTTAATTCACTGTTTGCTACATCCAAAGATTTGTTTTGGATCTTATTTACAGTCATCAGGAGTGGATTGGACACGCTAAAATTGGCCCTAGGTGTGAGTGCATGCGTGTGTGTGCCTTCCATGGAAGGTTGGGTGCTGGTCTGGTAACTCGGCACCATAAAACTCCACTGCCAATCATGAGCGGACAAGGTGATCCGCTGTGGCGACCCCTAACTGGGAAAAGCCGAAAGAGAGGGTGGGTTTAAGAATAAGAATAGTGTCATTCTTTTCATCCAGTTTGCACACAGATTTCTCTTTTCTTGTATATTAATAATGCTTTCTTTATTTTTCTGTTCTTGTTCCAGCTCCCAAATGAGTTGATTAAGAGAATGTAAATCTTGTTTTTTTTTTCTTTTTCTATGTAATTAGGCTTTTGTAAGTTCCTCGCTTATCATTTGCTGTCATTTGTATTTCTTTTGTTGTATAAGCTAGTCAGCTTTACCATCAGTAGTATGAGTCGTGCACATTTTCAGTCTCTTGAGTTGTGATTTTAGTACCTTATTCTCAGCTTGTACATTCTGATACTTGATGTTTATGTCAAGCAGGGAATTGCCAGCCTTTTGCAGCTGCTGTCACAGTTTTTTTTTTCTTTTTCATTCCTCACAGAATGCCATCTTGGGTCTGAGACTGACTTCTCTTTTGTGTTTGAAGTTTCAGCATCAGGCCACTTTGCTCCTTTTCCTTTTGTGATGACAGTAGAATCAGCACTTCCAGGTTTAATTTTATGTTTCACTTTTCCAGCATGCACAGAAAGCTTGGAAAGGCTTTTGAACAAGTCAACAACTTGCATTTATGGAATTTCTTTCAGAATAGTAGGGATAATAATTTTATGGAACAACAATCTGATGAATCGTGTGATACAGATTTAAGTTTTTATTCATGCACTTCTGATGTAGAAAGTTACGGTGATTGTAATGCTTATTGTAAATTGGATACAAGTATGGTGCCTTTTAAAACCCAGTTCATTCCACCATTTAGTCATGAGGGCATACAGCACTTTTCAATCATGGTTAATTTTGCTGTGGAGAATGCTTTTAAACAATTTGCAAAATGAAGGGACCAGGTAAAGTACAATTTAACTAAACAAGAGTGGCAAGCTTTGCAAGAATTATGTAATAAAAAAGAAATAATTTTTAAACCGGCAGACAAAGGGAACAAGTTAGTTATGTTACATTATGAACATTATCTTAAAATGTGTTACGAACATTTAAATAATGTTGATACATATACAGTATAGCTCGTATTGAAGATTATAAGAAGGCTATTCAAAATTATCAGGAGTTATTAATGAAGGGGCATAGGTGAGGGGTACTTTTCAGAGGACAATGTTAATAAGAAATTAAATGCAGAAGGATGTGAGATGGCCACGTTTTAGTGCTTCCCCAAAGTACGCAAGCATATTTCTAATACTCCAGGCAGACCCATTGTATCAGCGTGCCAATAATTTTTGAATAAGATTGGTATCTTTTTACATAATTATTTGTTAGATGGAGTTAAAAAACAAAAAACTTTTGTATGTTAAAGATATTTTTGATTTTTTGAATAAAATATTGACTATTCATTGGGAACAAAGAGATGTTTTGGTTGGTTATAGATGTCTATATACTAGTATTAAACATAGTTATGGAATTGAGGCACTGGGGTTTACATTAGGCAGTAGCCCTGTGGCTATGTATATAATTGAACTGGTGGAGTTCAGTTTGAATTTAATGGCACTTTGTATCATCCGAAACAAGGCACTGCTAATGTTGCTGCTTCGTTTGTCCCTATGTATGCCAACATTGTATTATGATGGGTCTATTTGAATATATATATATATATATATATATATATATATATATATATATATATATATATATAAGAATTTATTCTATAAAAATATGTTTGCCAGATACATAGATGATCTTATTTTCATCTGTAAAGGTGACTATGAGGAGGTTAGTGAATTTGTAAATTAATTAAATAGTAATCGATTTGGTTTACAATTTGAAACAGCATGTGGTTTTTCTGGATGTATGTTTAAAAGGTACTGTTAGTGAAGGTATAACTGCTGAAGTACGTAGTAAATTTCAAGATGGTAATCTTTTCCTTCATGGTATTAATTTCCATTCATCCCATCTTATAAAATCCATTCCATATGGTGAATGTATGAGAGTTAAACAATTATGTAATAATGAAATTATTTTGGAAAAAGAATTTAGTAAAACAGTGGAGATGTTCATGTCAAGGGGATATGATAAAGAAGCGAGAAGTTCCCTTTGTAGAATAAAGAAGGACAGTACCAAACAAATTTGATATAACCTTAGTATTACTACAATAAATAATATACATGAAAAGAAAAAAATGTATATGGTCACTGCTTATGATCTGATGAGTGACCAAGTAGTTGCAATTATAAAACCGCGCTGGAATTACCTTCTTACATTTAAAAATTTTTTTGAGTTATGTAAATGTCCTATCCTCTCATTTAGGAGAGGAAGGAGCATTAAGGATAGGCTTGTGCACAGTAAATTTAAGGCTCATAGGAGGTTACTAGATTATTGGCCCTTATAAGCCTAGCCAAGAGTTTAGCCCATGTTTACATAAGTCAGCACCCAAATCTGCTGTCCAGCAGGGACACAGGTGGAATCCCAGGGGTGTATTTTCTGTTTCCCATCCAGTTATCCAGGTTGCGCTTAAAAAGGGATAAAGAGGTACTCTGCTTGATGTGGAGATTGAGTCTATTCCACAGATGGGGGAGTCTCTGGGACACAAATCTGTCCCACCAACAAATCCTGTTGATGTCACAGACCAGGTTGAGGTTGCACGTACTGGTTGCTCGAGTGGAGCTTGACTTGTGGACATGCAGCAGTCCTATCAAGGTGGGGTCTGAGATTACTTTATATGCCAAACAAAGGTCACCCCTGAGGAGTCTGTATGAAACTGAGTAGAGGGATTGGACTTTTAGCCTCTGTATAGGGTAGATGTTTGAGGCACTGGATTATCCTGGTGAGGAACCTGTGTGGTCTTTCCAGCTGCTACATGTGCTTTGCGAGGTACATGGTGAAGGGGGAGTTGTACTCCATAATTGGTCTTATAAGGGAAGAATATAGGGATATTATGACTTCTTTGTCCTTGGATGAGATACCCTTACTTATGAGGTGGGCCATGTAGAAGCTTTCCGTACGACCGAAGCAACATGGTAGTCAAAAGTCAGGTTGCTATCAACCTGGGTGCCCAAATCCCTGACTACTGATTGTGTACTTTGGATGTTGTTATTAATGTGATAATATGTGGGGATGTCACTCTCCCCAAAGGTGATGATGATGCATTTTTTGGCATTCAGCTTGAGGCCATGTTTGTGGCACGAGTCATTTGTTTGGGTGAGACCCTCTTGGAGGATGTCCACATCACTTGGGGAATTTTTGACTGTGCCCAGCTTGCAGTCATCTGCAAACTTGGTCAGCCATAGCCCACTGGTTGTGGCCTGCACCTCAGAAAAGTATATCCCGAATAACAGAGGCCCCAAGACTGATCCCTGGGGTACGCCTCTTGTTACGGGGTCTACTGCTTGAGGTGGCTTCCCCTATTTTGATTAGGTGGGTTCTGTCAATGAGCCAGTTTGCTACCCATCTGGTAACATATGACTTGATGACTAGTTGAGAGAGTTTATCTGCTATGCCCAAGTGGGGAATAGTGTCAAAGGCTTTGGCCAGTTCATGGTAAGTAGTGTGCACCATCTTCCCCTCGTCCATGGCTTTGGTGACTGTCTCAACGAAGTCGACCAGATTTAACAGACATGACCTCCCCTTGACAAAGTCAAACTGTGTGGGGTCGAGTGTTTGGAGGTTGCCAATGTCCCTGTTAATGAGGTCCATGATAATCTGTTCCATGGCCTTGCAGATCAGGCTAGTTAGGCTGATGGTTCTGTAATTTCCTGGATCGGTGGATGCTCCACCTTTGTGTAAAGGGATGATAGTAGCTGTCCTCCACTTGTCTGGGACAAAGCTGGTACCCAGGCTTTGGTTAAATAGGGTGCCTAATGGTGCTGCAAGTTCATGCCTGAGTTCATGTAGGATGCAGCCTGGGATGTTTTCGGGTTCCATGGAGGCTGTATATTTTGCCTTTGAGAGGGCAGTGATGACCTGTTCCCTAGAGATAAAGGGTGGGGGCAGGTACTGGTGATGTCCTGATTTACTGATGGGGGACAGAGGGGAGAAGTTTTCGCTGAATCTGTCAGCCAGTAGACTGGCTATATCTACAGCATTTGTGTATGTGGTGTCCTTGACCACCAGTTCTGAACAGATGTGGGTGCTTCCCTTGATATTGCGGACATATATGAAGAAGGCCTTATGATCGTCTCTAGTAAATGTGGCCAATTTGGACGCAAAGTTGGCTTTAGAGGATTTCACTAGTGCTCTTATTTGCTTGTTCAGGCTAAGGAGAGATTGCTTCCAATTGGGCACCTGCTCCTTCTTGGTCCTGGACCGCTTTTGTTATATAGTTTGTTTGTTGCAGATGTCCACCAGACAGGTTTACTCTTCCTTGCAGAGGATGATTTTGTCCTCTCGGGTATTCCTGATTCAGTGCATCTATATAAATGCTCTTATACTTTGGTGTAGATTTGGACATTGGTGCCAGTTCCTACAGTGGGGGAGGGGGCTGTGAAGCTGTTTATACCATCCCTCAGGAGGTTGTAATCAGCTTTGGAAGTTTTTGTTTGACCCTAGTTGGAGGGGGGTCAAGGGAGATGGTGAATTTGAAAGTGACCGCTTTATGGTCTGATCTTACTAGGGATGATACTGTAGGGATGCTGCAGTGGTTACTCATGTTGGTTAATACCAAGTCCAAGATATTATTACCTCCTGTGGTGGTATCAACTAGCTGTTCCAATGCATTTGCATTGATAAAATCGAGGAATCTCTGGGCATTTGTGTTCTGGCATGAGTAGTTTTTCCAGTCTGTGTTTGTGTAGTTAAAGTCACCCAGGATCAGGGTAAAGGGTTTAATCTTGATAGATTAGAAAAGGTCCAGATAGGTGGAGTGGGCATCTTGAGTAAAGTTTGGGGGCCTGTAGCTAGCTATAATTTGAATAGGGGTCTTGTCAATGGTTAACTGCACCTGGATTATCTCCTGTGCATCATACTGTTTGACCAGCCTGGAAGTGTGTGTGTCTTTAATATATATTGAAAGTCCACTTCCTTTGGCTTTGCTGCCCACAGTTTGGGATCTGAATGTATAAGATGAGTAACCAGGTAAGGCTGGGGTGTAGCTTTGAACCAGGTTTCTGTGACTGCACAAATGGCAGCATCTTCCAGGGTTAAAAATGCTTGCAATTAGTGCAGTTTCATGTTTAGACTCCTAGTGTTTAGCAGCATGACTTTTAATTTGCATTTTGTTGAAATTTTTATGTTGGTAGTAATGACCTAAAAATGGCACTATGGGGGAGGCAAGGGCCATCCGGCTCCCGGTAGCCTGAAGCCCAAGTGAGACAGATGCAGGCCATCTCTAGCAAAGCATTGTGGTCTGTCGATCATATCTTCCCAGGCTGTCAGGTACTGCATCCCCATGGCATGACGCCAGAAACTAAGCCAATTGTTAAAGTTAATCATTTTCTGTTTGTATTGAGGCATTATACTGGGTGATGGTAGAATGCTGTTTAAGGCTCGGGGCATACTTGCCTGGGACACACATTCACTGAGCTCAATCATGTCTCTCTTCATATAGTCCAGGGAGGTACGCTTCAAGCTGTTCACGCCAACATGGACTATGACAGAGTCATAACAGTACCTTTTGTTGAGTGGCTTGAGTGAGTGTGTAATATGGCAGATTCTGGCACCCGTCAAACAACTAACCGTGACTTTCTCCTTATCCGGCATGGTGAGAGGCACATCTGTGTGTCTCACAATGGTGTCTCCTATGACTAATATGTTAGGTTTCTGGTTAGGCCTTAGTGGTTGCGAGACACTGGTGTGTGGACTATGCATGGTATGTGGTGTGGAGGGTTGTGGAGTTCTCATGTGTTTTTGCCTCTGAGCTCTCCTTTGTTTGGGTTTGTTTTTGTTGAGGACCGCCGCATATGTGGGTGTGTGTTGTATAGACGTTCTTCGTGCTTCACTGTTGCAGTCCTCACATATGGGTTATCTGGCTCCTGGTAGCTCTGTCAGCCCGAATACCAGAGTCCTTGGTATATGACATCGGCTGCCGCCGGTTGTAAAACGTCAGTACGTCAGGTATAAAGGGAGGCAGCCGATGCCATTTCCCCAGTCTTTCTTGCCGCGGAGCCTGAAGCAGATGCAATTCGCACTAGTGCTGGTCGGCCGTTTACCTTCATTTCGCTTTCCGACTACCAAGTTGAAGATGCCTTCAGATAAGTACCCCGTTGGGGATCCTCTTTTCTTGATTTAACGAATGTCAAATAAAGTTAATAACTGTCTTGCCTGTGGAAAACAGATTCCGCACCGTGATTTCCATTCCTGTTGTATAACTTGTTGGGTCTTGAGCAAGACATCCCTGACTGTGATCTCTGTGCTTCCTTTAACTCGTGTACCATACGCCGTAGAGCTAAGATTTTGTATAAGCATTTCGGAGTCGGGCCTAAGTTCGTCGGTAGGGCGTCTTCTGGTCTCCTGACTTCGGACATACCTAGGAAACGCAAAGACAAGGACCGCGACAGGCCTAGGGTTAAATCTACTGACGACGCACCGGTGAAATTGGCCGTCAGCACAGCGGTAGTCAGTGAGGCGCTTTCGCAGCCCCTGCAGTCCGCAGATTTTCAGCCGCAAGCCTCTGCTGAGACCTTTACGGAATCCTCCATGCAGCAGGCTGCTATTTCGTCTTCAGACCCTCCACATGTCGCCACCTCAGATGGGTCCAGAGCCGCTTTGCAGGCACTGGTTTCTGACGCCTCTTCTTTTCGACATGAGACCAGAATCAGACCGATTACCTTAATTCAGACTTCTGCTGTTGCTAGGCCTCCTGAGTCCCTCCGGATTGCTAGTAAACCTTCCAGCCACAAACCTACTCACAAGCAAGCGTTATGTCTCAGATTCTGAGATTTCCTGTATGTCTGCTGGTGAAGAAGGAAATTCTCAACTTTTTTCTGGCTTTGAGGATTCTGATGTTGAGGACTCTATCCCTTTTGCCTCCCCTCCAGAAGATTTTTCCTTTGGGGATACTTTGAATACTCTTAGGCAGCATTTTAAATGGGAATGTCAGGATTTTCCACAGTCTAAGAAAAGAATCAGGGAATTTCTAGATTTGCCACAGCATAAGCCTCTGGCTATACTTCCGTTTTGGAAGTTGTGGATGATGGTTTCATGGAAAATTCTTTAACTCCTAATTCTGTTCCTCCTGCCCCCAGAAAACCAGAAAGGTATTACAGGGTTCCTGAAACTCATCAGTTCCTTTTTAAAAACCCTACTGCTGATCCAGAAATTATTTCTCAAGGCCCCAAGGTTGTTAAACCTACAATTGCTAAAAACCCTGTGCCTTCTAATAAGGAATCTAGGGCCTTGGACAGGTGGGATAAAAACGTCTGTACCTCTGCAACTCTTGCCATTAGATCCGTGAATTGTCTCTTTCACATGCATCAGCAGCATACTTTGGAGGCTATTAAGGCTAAACTTGGAGATATTCCTTCCATGATGGAAAACAAAGATTTACAAGACTTACTGAATTCTGCCACTTTAGTTAATAAGCATTCACTTCATTGTGGTTTTGACACTTTGGAGACTTCCTGCAGAGCAGTAGCCACTGGTTCTGTAATCAGAAGGCATGCTTGGCTCAGGGAGCAGCCTCTTTCTGAACCAGTTAAATCTAAATTGCTGGATGTTCCTTTGCACAAGGACAATCTTTGTGGTAATAAGGCTGAGGAGATACTAAAGAAGTTGGAGAATAAGGCAAAATCTATGCAAGCTGTAAAAGATTTCCTTCACATTCAGCCTCCTCGGTTTAGTAGGCATTTTCCTTCCAAAAATTGGTCTTTCCCTGATCCTGGCAAGCAGGGTCGCTCTAGACCGAGAGGTTTCATATCTTCCAGAGGGCAGGCTTCTGCCCCTCAAAGGGTTAAACAGTGGCGTTCTTCTTCTACTAAATCGGGGAGTTCTAAGCCAGCTTCCCAAAGCAAACATTCTCAATGAGACTGGCCTTCTTGTGCCTACCTCTGCGGACCCTGGGTTTCCTTTGGGGGGGGGGGTTAGCTAGGTTTGCAGAGGTATGGTCTACCATCACAGATGACAAATGGGTGCTCAATATAGTAAACCAAGGTTGCAAGTTTTATTTTCACACCTTCCCTGTTTTACAAGGATACACAGTTATACCCGGAACTCTCAGGCAGAGGTACAAACTCAAATTTCTTCTCCACTGACTATGGGGGCTATAGAGCCAGTTCCTGCAAATCAGGCAGGCCAAGGTTTTTATTCATGTGTTTTCCTGGTACCCAAGAAAGGGGGCACCTGGCACCCTATTCTGGATCTGTCCATTCTAAGCACTTTTCTGGTGATTCCCAAATTCAAGATGCTCACCCTTTAACAATTACTACCAATGCTGGGAAAGGATTCATGGCTGGTAACTTTGAATCTCAAGGAGGCGTATCTGCACATCCCAATAAGGGAAAGTTGCAGGCAGTTCCTTCGCTTCAGGCAGTTCCTTCGCTGCAGGCAGTTCCTTCATTGCAGGCAGTTCCTTCGCTGCAGGCAGTTCCTTCGCTGCAGGCAGTTCCTTCACTGCAGGCAGTTCCTTCGCTGCAGGCAGTTCCTTCGCTTCAGGGCTGGGAGCAACACTTCTAATTCTCAGCACTGCCCTTTGGCGTATCTACTGCTCCCAGAGTTTTTACAAAGTGCCTGGCTCCAGCCATTGCTTTTTGCAGGCAGAGAAACATTCAAATTTATCCTTACCTGGATGACTGTCTCATTCTAGCAAACTCCTCAGAACAACTAGAAAAGGATTTGGATTTCGTGAAGAACCTTCTCACTTCTTTGGGTTATGCTCTCAATGAAAAGAAGTCAAAGTTGGTTCCTTCAATGGAGATTGTTTTCCTCTGAGCGAGTCTGAATACAGTCACCCAAATGGTATTCCTCCCTCAACAGAAGCAAGAAGATATTTCCGCTTACTTCATGAACTTGGCAAGCATGACCCAGCTCTCTGCAAGGCAATTCCTGCAAGCACTGGGGTTCATGGCTTCATGTATTTTGATGATCCCATATGCAAGGCTGCATATGAGAAAACTTCAGTGGTACCTCAAGAATCTTTGGTGTCAACACACACAGGACTTGGACTTGATTCTTCCCCTGATTCCCTGTTTGCAAATGGAGTTCCTCTGGTGGGCAACAGCCTGTTCTCAGAACAAGGGTCTGCCTTTCCGTCCACCGCCTGCCAGCCAGACTCTCACCACAGACTCCTCGGATGTTGCATGGGGGGCTCATCTGGAGGGCAGGGGCATACAGGGGACTTGGAGCACCCAGCAGATTCATCTGCACATAAACTTAAAAGAACTGAGGGCAGTGCAGCAGGCCTTGCTGGCTTTCAAGGACCTACTCTACCCTGGGACTCTGCTGATAAGGACAGACAGTACCACAGTCATGTGATACATCAACAAGCAAGGGGGGATTCACTCTTACCCCTTGTGCAGACAAAGCATGAGACTATGGTCCATAGCAGCATCCATGGGCTTACATCTAATAGCCCAGTATCTTCCAGCGAGGCTGAACTCCTTGGCGGATCATTTGAGCAGACATGTTCTGGATCCTCACGAGTGGCAACTGAACAGGGACATTTTCCACTGCATCACTCTTCATTTGGGCACGCCACAAGTGGATCTTTTCTCCTCTCACACCAATCATCTCTTTTCAACCTGTTGCACCAGGGAGTTTCACAACAAAGCTTGCAGGGTGGATGCGTTGTCTTTCCCATAGACACATCTCTCAGTTTATGCATTCCCTCCTCTACCTCTTCTTCCCAGAGTGCTGCTAAAGATAAGGGACTAAAACTAATCCCTCCTTTATGCCTAAGGTAGTTTCCAGTTTAACCCTTAACCAGTCTATTCACCTGCCTACATTTTTCAACAATCCCCAAAATAAAGGGGAAAGGATTCTGCACTCTCTCGATGTGCATAGACAGCTGAGATTTTACTTAGGACTAAATCCTTTCGAAAATCTGAACATTTATTGGTTAGTTTTGCTCCTGAGGCTCAGGGTAAAGCTATTTCAAAACAAACCATCTCCAAATGGATTGCTCATTGTATCCACTTTTGTTACCTGCAGCATGGGAAGGTTCCCCCTCAGGGTATTAGGACCCATTCTACTAGAGCAGCCTCTACCTCTGCAGCCTTTCTGAGAGGTGTGCCTACTAAGGACATTCTAGAAGCAGCTACTTGGTCTTCTGTCCATACTTTCACAAAGCATTACAATCTACCTTTGTTTTCTAAATCCAGGGCTGGTTTTGCCTCTGCAGTTTTGCAGGGTCTCCTTACCAACCCTTAATCTGTGATCCTTCCCTTTGTCTTCTTACTGGGCTTTGGGAATCAACCCATATGTGAGGACTGCAACAGTGAAACACGAAGAACATAGTACAGTTGTGTAAACTTACTATAAATGTAGATGTTCAAGTGTATTCTCTGTTGCAGTCCTGGTTTCCCACCCTCCATTCCCCCTTTTTTTCCTAAGGCACAGACTATAGATTTTTATTTTTTGTATGACATATGTCCAGGGTGCTACCATTCCTGGGTTAGCCTTCTTTGGGGGGCTCCTGACTGTTAAGGCAAGAAAAACTGAGGAAATGGCGTCGGCTGCCTCCCTTTATACCTGACGTACTGACATCAGTTTTACAATCGGTGGCAGCCGATGTCATGTACCAAGGACTCTGGTATTCGGGCCGACTGAGGGCTACCGGGAGCTGGATAACCCACATGTGAGGACTGCAACAGTGAATACACTCTAACATCTACATTTATGGTAAGTGTACACAACTGTACTTTGTGGGTGGTGTTTGAGGTGTAGTGATTGTGTTCACAACCTTCTCAGTGCCAGATGTACTAGCTTGTGAGGCAGATAGCATAGACTCTAGCTTATTTATGTAATTGCATCTCTCACAAAATATGTTCCTATGTGGTAATTGTAGATAGTTGTCCATGTACGTAAGGCAGTTGCTACACTAACCCAAGATGCCCATATCAGCCAGGCTGGCAGGAGAAATCGTAGGAAACTGTCCATCCATATTTGTCAGAATTTGAGGAAGAGAAGCCAGGGAGAGCTAAGGGGTAGGCTTAAAGCCCAAGTGCTTAAACCGAAACTAAGAGACTTAGAGTAAGACTTAACATTTAAACAGGCTAAAAGCAGTAATAAATGCAGTAGAGAAGATGCAATTGAACACTTTAAAGAACACGTAGCACAAAAACAAGATGAAGTAATAGAGTAGGAGGAGGAAAAGCAAATACTATAAAAGCAGCTGAATAAAGTTTTTTTTTTTTGTTTGTTTTGTAAAGTGGAAAGGGAGAAAGGAGGAACAGAAGATAATTCAAGGTTAAGAAACTAAAGGGGTTGGCCTTCTCAAATGTTCTCTCTGTATTAGGTAGAATGAGCTAATGACGTTAGACTGGGAGGAGTGTCCCAGATAAAATTTGCAGTAGGGGCGGGCAACTGCAAAGCCACCAAGTATAAGAACAAGACACCAATACGGAGGGAGGGTGGGAAACTATGCTACAGCTGCTAGCTACATTATTTTAGGTGGAAAACACTATATAAATGTTTATCACAGCAGAAAATGGTCATGAAATGTGTAGGGTCCCTATATTAAAGGGGACATACCCTTGTGGTAAATGTATTTCATGTAAATATGTGGTTCACACTTTTGAGTATATCAGTGGTTATAAATTTAATGTATTAAACATATTTTGCTGTAATATAGACTGTAGAATTTATGGCCTGATGTTGTTAATTTTCTTTCCATTCATCACTGATGGGTATGGTTCTGAGCCCTTGGAACAGAGTCGGCCTAGTACCAAGCTTGCGCCAGCCAAAAACCCTTGAACTAAGCTTCCACCCACAATGCCCTTCTCCCTGTTACCTCAGATCTCATTTGCCACATAGCCATAAAGCCACTTTTCAGCTGAGCTCACAGCTAACTGAAAGCTTTTTGATATTTTGTGAGAAAAGTGGTCTGTTCTCTTATCACTAGTGTTTATATTCCTTGATCTTCACTTTTATAGTTAAGATTTACTCTTTTCTCTATTTCCTTCTACCAGTTTGGTAATCTTTTTAAGTGTCATTGGTAGTACGGCCCTCTCTCTTTACCCTTTTGGTATTCCTTGAATACCATAGCTGGTATTTCTCCTAGTCTGTCCTTTTCTCTCTAGTTCTGTGTTTTGACTCTTTGGATAGATACTGCGTGTAGGTGTTCAGGATTAGTTGTAGAGTGAGTAGAATTTAAAATTGTATTTAAAGACTTTGATTGTTGTGTTTGACTTGTCATGATGTCTGATAAGAAGGGTGCTTCGGTTTCAAGCACTGTACTTCATGTAATGGTAAACTTCCGAACAGTGACTCTCACAACGATTGTGTTTATTGCTTGGGGGTGCCCCATCTTTTGGTGCAGCCTCCCTGTGTGATTTGCCAAACTTTTAGCCAGCACACTCTGAACGAACACAAGAATAAGTTGATTCTAAAGGTCCTACTTAAGTCACCCTTTTCAGAGGCCATTTCTGCGAAGGATAAGAAAAAGCCCCATTCGGTTCCCTCTTCACTCTTGGGTGACCAGGGTATGTCTGTGAAATATAAGGTAAAAAAATGTATTCTGAGCATAAATCTGCCTCATCGGCACCGACCTCATTTGTTCCAAGTACTACGACTGTTACTATATTGGCGCCAGCTTCGGCAAAAATACTACTGTCTCCGGCACCGACCATAAACCTCTCCTCGTCTACTATGACTTTGGCACCTGGTGCCACTTTGGCACAGTGTACCCCTTCGATTCCTATCTCTGCAATGGCAATTCAGCCTCCGGTATCGGCTCAGAGTGCCCCTTCAGCACCGAGCTAATCTACGGCCCTAACTACCATAGATCTGACTCCACTGCTTCCAGTCTCCAAACTTGAGACTTTGGTGCTGGTAGATCCCGCACCACGGCCCAATGCTCTCCATCCATAGACCCGTTTCCAGGCCAACTCTATAGGCCATTCCTAGATCAGCCAGACTGTCCATCGGGAGTATCCACTAGATCCACCAGGAGCCTTTCAGAACTTGATGTGGTGCGTCTTGTGGATCAGCTGCTGGCAGCCAGGGGGATACCCATGCCATCCTGGACCCATCCTCCTAAGAGATTTGGGTTAACTTCTCCACAGACTCCACCTTATTCTCCTCCTTTGACCACCTTGGTTCCAAAGCCTCCTGCTCTGACGTCTCTCTCTCGGAACCCCCTGTCTTGGCACCAGTAGTGGACCTCACTTTGGCTCCGGGACCGTCCCTCGGTTCCTACTGAACCAGTCCTTCCTCAACCCCGTGATTTGACTGTGGGCTTTTCGGTCGGTGGTACAGTCTTGAGTGTTTCTTCGGTTCCGTCCACGCTGCTAGGAGCTTTGTCTGCTCTGATCCTGCTTTTGAGGCTCCATCCTCAGGAGTGGGTTCAGCGGAGCGGGGTGTGACCCCCGTTCCGAGGTTGTCCTTCTCCTGTTATGGGCTCCCATCGCTCTTCGGGCTGACCTGCTTTCCATGAGATGGAGAGGGCACTTGCTTCTGGTAACATTCCGCCGACGTCAGAACCCCAGTTTTCTCCCCCTGAGCTACAGCTGCCACAGGCCGCCTCCCCGGGACACTAGGCAGGAAGCCGCAGGAACCCCCTGTACAGGGTGCCCACTCTTCTGAGTCCTCCTCAGAAGCCCCCACTGAGGAGCCCCCATGGAAGAGATTGTGCAAGAGGAAGCACATAGACTCACCTGAGGAGTCTCTTACATAGGACACGGATTTTGATGATGGTGAAGGGTCTCCACGGTCACCCCCTGATGATGTCTCTTTTGGAGACATCCTTGAAATGTTGAAACAGATGGGTGACTGGAAGCCCACCAATCCTTCTTCTGAGGAGTCTGTGTTCCTGCAGGATTTTTGTGCCCAGCCTTCTACCTCGCAGGTGACCCCGTCTGCAAACCAGCGAGTTCAGCTTGTGGTGCAGCGTACCTGGAAGAACCCTGATTCTGTTGAGGCGATCCGTCAGAGACCCGATAAGATACTTTCCCCAACCGAGGAACACCCGCATTGGTCTATAGGTTTAACAGTCGATGCTATGTTGGTGGCGGCGGCTACTAAAAAGGACTTGGCTGAAGAGAGTCTTACTGCCCAGCCACCCAACAGAGAGTCCCGGGCAATGGACAGATTAGGGAAGCGAGTTTTTGCATTAGCAACATTTGTCATACGGTCCCTGAACTACTTGGCGCACTTTACGAGGCTCCAAAGAGACTTGGTCTCCAAACTCTCTGGAACATTCACAAGGCAGGTGTCTGACGAGGTGATGGACAAAGTTGCCTCGCAGCTCTCAACCCTGGAATCGATCTCGAATTTGTCCATGAGGTTGCTTTCACATGCAACCGAAGGGGTGGCTAGAGCTGCGGGTTCAGGCATAGTTATGAGACGTCATGTCTGGATGCACATTTGTGACCTCGCGGACCCCTTCAAGTCTTCCTTTCTGAATGCTCCATTGAAGCATCTTCCTTGTTTGGCTCCAAAGTAAAGGACACTCTGGCCAGGTATGAGCAGGACGGTAAGACCCTGTCTGCCATAGGCCTATGTTTTTCCAACCCTCAACGTTCCTTTTCCAGGAACCAGAGGAGTGGGAAGGTGTGGCACAAGAAATTCGGGGTCCTTTCTATGCCGCACGTGGCGATGATATCCCCAGGGGCAGAGGGGGTAACTGTTCCAGAAGATGCCCCTTTTGAGGCAGAGGGGGTCCATGCAACCAAGGCCCCAGAGACTCCTTCTCTGGGCAGTCTTACCAGCGCTCCTGAAGAGTGGCCTGATTGGTCGCCTCTGGAAGCAGTCGGGGTCGTTTCTCTCTGCACCAAGCTGCCTGCCACTCTATCACCACTGATCATTGGGTGCAGAATATCATTACCAGAGGTTACACCATTCCTCTCATATCTTATCCAAAACTTCCTGATGTTCCACCCAGTCAGTGGGAAGAAGCAGCTTCAGAAGTAAAAAAGCTGTATCCAAAAAGAGCCATCCAACTAGTCCCACCAGACCAATATGGATCCGCATTTTACTCAAGATTCTTTTTGGTGCCAAAAGAGACAGGGGACTGGAGACCCATTCCAGATCTCAGCAGTTTGAACAAATATGTCACCCAAGCCAAATTCTGGATGGTCACGGTTCAGTCCATTCTCCCTTTTGTCAGGGAGGGTGATTGGATGTGCTTGATAGATCTCCGGGATGACTATTACCACTTCAAAATGGACAAGCGCTCCAGGAGTCTGCTTCGCTTCCGGCTAGGAGCCAATCATTATCAGTTTTGCGCCCTGCCATTCGGCCTCTCTACAGCCCCCAGAGTGTTCACAAAATGCATGGCAGTGGTCACACCTCACTTGAGACTGCAAGGATTCTGGGTTTTTCTGTATTTGGATGATTGGCTCCTTACCGCCCCCACCAAACATCTTCTGGGTAACAGCCCTGCAATACACCCTTTCTCTGGCAGAAATTTTGGGGATAACTGTGCACTGGGAGATATCCAATCTTACTCTGGCACAGCAGATAGAATTTATCGGAGCAGTCTTTGACACCCGATCTGGTCTGGTGTCACTCCCAGCTCACAGACTCCAGAGGTTGAGGCTTCAGCTCCAGGTGATACTCTGTCAAAACTAAATCTCAGCGAGAGAGGTCCTTCAGGTTTTAGGATCCATGGCAGCTTCCATACATATAGTGCCTCTTGCAAAATTGCACATGCAAATCCTCCAATGGCTTCTCTCTCAGTGGTTCTCGAACCATCATCCTCTATGTTTTCAGATCTGTATAACCAACTCTTGCAATTAGGACCTTCTTTGGTGGATGAGGCCAGACACAGAACTTTGGAACATCCATTCCAGCCCCCTCAGCCCAAGGCCCATGTGACCACAGATGCTTCCCTGATAGGTTGGGGGGCCGTTTCCAGGGAAAGACAGTCCAAGGTGCATGGTCCATCCTGGAGGCCAACCTGCGTATCAATGTTCTAGAACTGAGAGCAGTCCTGTTAGTGTTGCAAGCATTCCAGTCGGTTCTCCCCTGCGGAGTGATTGTAATTCAATCAGACAATGTGTCAGTAGTCTGGTATATCAACAAGCAAGGAGGAACCAAATCCTATCCCCAGTGTCGAGAGGCCATGAAAATTTGGCAATGGACGAAAGATTCCAACCGCTTTCTAATAGCAACGCATATCCCAGGGACAAGCTGAGCGGATATATTCTCTTGCCCCATGAGTGGTCTCTCAATCCAGGAGTAGCAGCATAAATTTTGGGGGCAGCCTTACTGCGACCTCTTCGCCTCCACTTCAAGCAACAAATGCAGCAGCTATTTTGCCCTATTCTCCCCGACAGATGCTCTGATTCATGATTGGCCCACGGGACTTCTTTATCCCTATCCCCCATTCCTCTGATTCCACAATTCATAAAGAAAGCCATTCGGTTGAAATGCAAAGTGATCTTCATAGCCCCATTCTGGCCTCGACAAGTTTGGTTCCCCTTCCTTCGGCCTTATCATTTGTACCCACCGTGGATTCTAGTCCCTATTCCTGATCTGATCTCTCACCTCCAAGAGTTGACTCACCCGAATCTGTCCAGGCTCAAGCTCACAGCTTGGTTTCTCCACTTCCGCTAGTTGCGAGGCAGGATGACCTTCTCTCTCCTTTTCGTGATATCATTCTGGCTTCTCATAAACCATCTACCAGAAGACTATATCGGGACAAATGGAAAAGTTTCTCTATTTGGTCAAAGGAAAGGATACTAGATCCGTATTCGGCAACAGTCACAGCGGTCTTGCAATATCTGTCTAAGTTTTTTGAAGATGGAGCCGCAGCCTCTACCATACGAGTACATCTGGCAGCAATTTCAAATTAACATAATGGGCTGGATGGTACTCCACTCATATCACTGCGTTTATGTAAAGCTTTTCTCAAAGGAGTTTCTCACATCAGACCTCCAATCAGACAGCCTATAGAGCCTCGGAGCTTTGCGCTAGTCCTCCAGTCTTTCACTCAACCCCCCTTTGAACCCGCAGCAAATTGTGATCTCAAATTCTTGTCATGGAAATCTCTCTTCTTGGTAGCCATCACATCAGCCAGACGAGTTTCAGAGTTGCAGGCTTTGTGCACCAAAAGGCCTTACCTAATATTTCACAAGGACAGAATATCACTCTGGATGAACCCATCCTTTCTCCTCAAAGTTGTTTCTGATTTCTCCAACAATCAGTCTGTTGATCTTCCAGTATTTTTCCCAAACTTTTCTAATAAAGGGGAGTACTGCCTACATTCTTTGGATGTACACAGGCAATTGCAATTCTGTTTGGACAGGACCAAAACAATATGCAAGACTGACCAACTGTTCATTTCCTTTTCTGGGCCTAGAATGGGAAACTCTAAGGGACTGCATGCGTTTCATTTATTCATTTGTAAAATAACCTATGCCTCAGAAGATTAAAGCCCATTCCACTAGATCTTTGGCAACTTCTGTAGCCTTCCATTCCAGGACTTCTATGGATGACATTTGCACAGCAGCCAGTTGGGCTAAACCCCACACTTTTATCAATCATTATAAATTGTATGTGGTCTCCAGAGGGAGAACTGCCTTCGGCTCAGTGGTTCTCAAGAATGTTCTTCCATAAGGGCCGCCCAAGAATAATAAGGTAGCTGGGGATTCTGTCCCTTCGGTGATGAATGGAAAGAAGATTAGCAACATCAGATAAGGAAGTTGTGTCTTACCATAACATTCCATCTGTGTTGTTCATCTTCTTTTATTCATCACTTCCCACCCTCCTTCCCCCGCCAAAGGCCCCTGGTGGATACTTTGGGTCCAAGTGGTGTTGTAGGGCATTTGCGCAGAAATGGCCTCTGCTTTACTAGTATAATTTAGGCAAACTCAGTCTGAGGTAACAGGGTAGAAGCTTAGCTCAAGAGTTTTTTGGCTGGCGCGAGCTTGGTACTAGGCTGACTTGGTTCTGAGGGCTCTGAACCAAACCCATCAGTGATGAATGAAAGAAGATGAACAACACAGATGGAACGTTATGGTAAGACATAACTTCTTTTTAAAAGTGTCCATGTGACATTCTATAATAGGGAAAGCAAGAGAGCTTTCAAGCTCCGTCTGCATTACCATGTTAGAGACTTCAAAAATAAGAAATTTGAAAGCCTTGTAGCTCAACATTTTTTTACAGTACCATAATGGTGAACCTACAGGTTTGCAGGGCACTATTTTAGAAAAGGTGTTGAAATGTGATGGGTTTTTTGAGTTAAAAAGAAGCTTCTTTATAAAGAAGCTCTTTTTATTTTAAAATATGGCATTTTTATCCCCTGTGGGGATTAATGTAGCTTGTAATTGGAAAGTTTAAGTATAACGGATGAGTTAATTAATTGAATAATTGTATTATTGTTTAATTGATGGATTGTGATGCTTTTGATATAGAAAATATGTGGTTATGTATTGACTTTTTTTACTCCATTGAAGGCATTGTAAGCCGAGGTGCCAGAGTGTATTAAATAATTCTTGTGGACGCTGATTTGTCGTATTTGCATTTTGTTTTTCTTTCTTTGGTGGTGTATTTAATTTTATGTTTCACTTTTCCAGCTTGCACAGAAAGCTTGGAAAGGCTTTTGAACAAGTCAACAACTTCTTTATTGTGCTTGCTATTTCGTTTCTGGTCAAAGTCAGCAAACAATTTTGCAAAACTCTTTGTCATTTTATTTTCATTTTCAGAAAACATATGCTGCAACATTGCTATTAATTCCTTCTGCTTAAAGACAGTGCCCCCACACCATGCCTCAGGCTGTCTTTTTAGTTCTACACTCACAGGCTTTTGAACAAGTCAACAACTTCTTCATTGTGCTTGCTATTTTGTTTCTGGTCAAAGTCAGCTAACAATTTTGCAAAACTCTTTGTCATTTTATTTTCATTTTCAGAAAACATATGCTGCAACATTGCTATTAATTCCTTCTGCTTAAAGACAGTGCCCCCACACCATCCCTCAGGCTGTCTTTGTAGTTCTACACTCACAGTTAATGCTTTATCTTTGTCTTTCAGAGTTGTACAGCATTCAGTATTTTATTTATTTATTTTTGTTCTTGGTTCCCTTTGTTGTATAGACGTACTTCATGTATCAAGCTCCATTGTCTGTTCTACAACTTATTTCTTGGCAGTACTTTGTAATTTAAAGCCCAAGTTCTGTGCTTCAGAGTCACTTTGTCCAGCTGTCTTAAAATCTCTAGAGCCAGAGTTAAGTAAACTTCCACTTTGAATATTTGCAACACTGAACCCCTAAACATTCATTTAGTCTTGCCTCAAAGATGCTGTAAAGCAAAACATTCTAATTTTTTTCAACCACAGCACCATCTGTAGTCAGACTTAGTTGGACAACACAATTTTCTTTTGTGAACCCATGTTACAGTATCTCAGCAAAACTCAACTGTTTGTCTTCCATGATAACAGTACAGACAATGTTTTGCATATTACCTGTTTAATTTACCTCTAACTTTCAGTACAGGCAGCAGCTTGGTTGCTCAAGTTTTCGTCTACCTGTGGGAAAAGAGTAGATAGTTTCCAGTTGGTACTCGTAATTCTTGTTATTTACCCTGGTTCATGACCATGGTTTAGGATCATGACTTTCTCAAAGTTGTTAGCATTGGGTGTTTCAGTTGGAAGGCTGGCTGAGTTGGTTGCCCCATTGCTAAGGAGTGTTACATATTTTGTAATTTGCCCTTGCACAATTTCTTGTTGGATCTTGTGGAAATATCCTAGAGAGTTTTTCAGTCTCTATAAGGAATGAACTATAGCTGGATGTAATTCTGGCCAACCAACCACACTGTCCCTTCACTAAACTCTTTTTTTTTTTTTTTTGTCTATGTAGGTGATTACACATATAGTGTAAGTAGGAATTTGAAAAGGTGCATTTTCTTTATACTGTTAAGATAAAAGTCTTATTTGCCATATTGATTTATATTGTTAACATCCAAAAAATGTATTTCTTCTTCTGAAAGTTGGTGAGTAAATCTAAGGATATTGGTAGTAATGTCTGAATATTTAAAGAACTCCAGCATCTGGTCTTTACTTCCTTTTCTTAAAATACAAATATCATCAATGGATCAGGTGTAAAGAGTCCAGTGTTTGGCATAACGAGAGTCGAGCATTAATCTCTGCTTCCATAGCCATAGGACTAAATTTGCATGCACTGGGGCATACAGTGCCACCATGGCCACTACTTGTAGCTGTTGGTAAAAAATCCCTATCAAAATAAATGTAATTCTTTTTCAACATTGTCTCCATTAATTCCAACACAGTTTTGGTTTCATCGGTTGAAAGGAATTTAGTTGTACAGGACTACTCCATCCCTACAAGGGTGGAGGATGACGGAGAACAAATCAGTAATGTCAATTGTTGCAAAAATAAGATCATCACCACGTAGGTCACCCTTTATTTTCTCAAGGAAACCCCAGAAGTGTCTCTGTGTAAGAGAGTTTTGCTTGTAAAAAGGTTTTAGTTTTCTGTTATTATGGGTGGCCATGGGATAAGTTTTGGAACCTTAATTGGCTACAGTAGGCCTTATTTGGGGTTCTCATTGTCTTTTTTGTATCTTGGGTATGTCAAAAATAGTTGGAAAAGTTCTACATTTAAAAAGTCTAAAGTTTGTTTGGCAGTGATCCCTTGGTGAAGTAGATATTATAAAATAAGTCAGTATTTCTATAACAAATGTTGATCTCGTTCCAAGACACCAAAACATTTTTATCAGAATTTGAGAGAATGTAATACATTTTATTGCTGTTTTCAGTAAAATACATAATTACTAAATCCCCAACTTTTGTCTGTTGTCATCAGCCTTGCCATGACAGAACTAGGTCCCTGATGTTTGTCCTTATATTTGAATAAATCCTCCCTGTTCAGGGTAGCAGCGTAATTACTAGCTCCTAAGACAACCCATTTTGTAGACCCTTTCACGAAACCTATTAACAAGATCCTTCCGGAAAGCCTCAAAGGAGGAGTCCTGTGAGCAAATACACCTGCTACCCTCAACAGAGAGGATTTATTCAAATATAAGGACAAGCATCAGGGACCTAGTTCTATCATACGATTCACAACCACATATGGCAGGAACACCGACACATTGATCAATAGTGTGCGGAGACACTGGAATATATTATTGGCTGACAACATCCTATCACAATTTCTTGGGGATACTTGTCATTTTTCATTCTGTAAAGGAAAGAACTTGGGTTCACATTTGAGCCATTACAAACAGCCAAACAGGTCCGTCTCTACGGATAATACTCAAACAACACTTTTAGGGGATAGATGCATGCCTTGGAGTCACTGTAGCCACTGTAACAAAGTTGTCAAGTCGAAACAATTTTTGAGTAGGAATTCTGGTGTGGTTTTTGGCATTGGTTTCTTTGCAAATTGCAGTAGTGATTGGGTAGTTTATCTGACCTCATGCAGTTGCTCTGCATTTTATGTAGGTTAGACCTGTAGGCCACTTAGATTGCGGATCTCTGAGCATTTAAGTGACGTCAAACATAAGAAAATTAGCAGTGCTTTGTATAAGCACACTATTAAACACCCCACAGCTTCATTCAACTTTATGATTATTGATAGGATCATGGGTAACTGATCTAACAAAGCAGGATGGCGCTCTATCTTGGATACTAAAGAGAAAAAAAATGGATCATTAAACTGGGTGACTTTTTCCACTCAGACTGAATGAATATTTATGAGGTAACCAATCACGGTATGTAATAAATTTACAGCACTGTATAAAAGGAAAAATTGAATGTTTTTGTCTTTAACACTGATGAAGGCTATGAAAATATTCTAGACGAAACCGGTCTGTTCTTTTATGTAATATATTAAATATATTTTTATATATTTTCACATCACACAGTTTGCTGGCTCATTATTTCTTTTCCCCTATTAAAATTCCAAGACTGTAATTGTAACTTCCAGAATTAAAAAAACAAAAAAAAAAAAAAACCCCTACAAAACGCAGCAAAACCGAGAATGTCAAACGTTACTGCTCTTCTTTTTTTTTTTTCTCAGCAGGGGCCAAGTTGTTCTGAACACGCCACGCACCCCCTACACCCTTACATCCTCAATGCTTATATAACACCAAGATTGCCACACCTAGGAGAAAAGGGAGTACACTGAGACACCCTGATCTTGGACTTGTGTGTGCACGGCAGACACATTTTTGGTAATTCAGTCTCACTATTCCAGGACTCACAGTGAGTCTCAGAATTATAAATGGTTACTAATAATTTCTCCTATGGACTTTTGAGCTGTAACAAGTTCCTTTTCTTTTCTGTTTACTTATAGGTATTTTTTGCTTTTCATGTTTATTTTACATTTAACTTTACTTTGGATGCAAATTAAAAGAAAAATATCGTACTGGATCTGAATTGTCCAGAAAGGTCTTAGTAAGTTTAATGCTATTAGCTGCTTAGTAAAAAAATAGAAATTTGAACTGACTGTAACTGAAGTACTGAGTTTTGTGATGAAATGAAAGAACTGGAGGTGAAATCTTTACAAAAAGGAAGGAGCAAATTACATAGAAATAAATGGAGTTGGTGGAAAGAGTACATGCAGAAAAATGTTCAGGAGAAGGAGGGAAATTTAAGAGAAGCATGGAATTGAGCAATTTATGCAAAATGTTGGAGTGAATGAAAAGTGTTAAAAATAAAACATTTATGTACTATGTACTGCATGAAAATAACAAAAGGAAATGTTATCATGGCTTGTTTTCCTTTCTACTACTTATATATAGTACCTAGTACCAGTGCCTCTTTTTAAAAATGTCCTATTTAGTAAAGATATTTTAAAAACAAATTAAAAAGAAAATATTAATATCTGTTTCGAAGGATTTGTGTCTCAAAAAGTATATTCTTTTCGCTGTTGCTGTTCTGAAATATGACAGCTGTGGTGATTTAGGCTCTTACAGGGCTCTGTAATCTACTGCGGTGGTGGTGCTGCGGTAGCGTTGTCGCCTCACAGTTAGACGTTTCCCGTTCGATTCTCAGTTAGAGCGTCTTCTGTGTGGTGACATGCGTGAATGGGCGTTCCTTCGTTGAAGGTTGTGCGTTAGGCCCAGCAAGCCAGCTGTGGCGACCCCTAACCGGGAAAAGCCGAAAGACACAAACAAACAGGGCTCTGTAATCTATAAAAGTTTTATTTCCCCTGAGACATCAGTTTTTGCTCACTGTTAAAATCTACTTCCGTTTTACTTTTAATCTTTTAATTGTTGAACTTCAGAGAAAATAGTTCTGGTTACTTTGTTTTTATTTATGTAGTTATGTGTTTTGCATCCTTTTAAGAAAAAAAAAAGAAAATTGCATGTCCATACATCTACAGACGTTTGGCGCAAAAGGTAAAGATATTATGTCACTATGCTGTCAGAATATTCAGATGTCCTTCTATTCCTATGTTGCTGTATTCTAGATGTGGGATTTCATGCCCTCAGGCGATTCGTATGTCGTGTCCTATACAAAAGCTTCAGCTTGACTGTTGCAGTGTGCGTGGGATCTCACACACAGGGCCATAAACCAGGGGTCTTAAATGTGATGTTTGCACGTACAATCCTCAGAACTTTACCGCCGCATACGACATTCGCATCGTACGATGGCTTCTCCACAGATGTCACATCCTAAGATAAGTAACCCGTTGGGTTTCTAATTTTCTTATTTTTGATGATTGTTATTGCTAACGCTTGGTTGTTATAGCCTTTAGCTGATGTCAGGGCAAAAGGGAAAGTGCCAATGCAGGCACCAGATACCCTATAAAGACAGCCATGACAGGTGTGTTTTTTGCCTAGGCCAGAAACATGGTCACTCCTCCTGCGCTATTTGTCAATCGTTTGTGCCCAAGACCTTGTGCAGCCATCTAGCCACATTAAACCTCTATCTGGAGAACCAGTGCCTTAAGTGGTTAGCCCTTAGGATGGATCCTACATCAGAGGCTGCACTTGAATCCTCACGCAAGAAGACCAAGGTTCCTAGGCCTTCTTCGCCTGCCGCGCCGCTTCCTGACACACCGCCAACTGCCGTTCTAGGGGTTGAGGCACGATCGGAGGATATGTCAACTACAGCGACGTTCGTTGTGCAAGCCGTTCCGCAGCTGATGACCAACACGTCCACGGAGCTTATTCAGACATTGACGACCGTCAATGTCGAGGGGGAACCGGTTTCAGTGGTACCTCTGGCAGGGATCCAGACTTCGGATGTGTTACTGTCCAAACCCGATGCCAGGCCGCTCTCTACTTCCTCCCTGGCCAAAAAGAAGCAAAAAAACTAAATATACCTCCACCACTTCAGAAGTTACAACCAATTAGCAGGCCTTCACCTCTTCTCTCATGCAGGCCTTTATGGCCCTCAGGCCTTCAGCCTCAACCACCTCCACCCTGCCTCTTCTGAGCCATAGTCCTGCTTCGTCCCTCCCATCCACGACCTCTCAAGTCAGAGAAGAAAAACATGATTCTTCCTTCTCATCCTTAGAAGAGTCCATTTCTTATGTTTCCCAGATTGCCTCCCCCCAGGAATATTACTCTCCTGATGAGGAATCTGTGGAAGGGGATTCTCCCCCTGAGGACATTACATTTGTGAGACCATCACCAAGATGAAGGTTTACTTTAAATGGGATACATCCCAAATGACAGACACCCAAAAAAGGTACTTTGAGCTGCTGCAAGTGGAATCCCCCTCCTCTTCAGCAGTTCCTCCTGTTCTGCCTGCTTGCTTGGATGCCTTCAACACTGTTTCCAATTCCAGATCCCCTGACTCCCAGCCTCCGGTCCCTAAACATCCTGATCGCTTCTATAAAGTACCAGAGGACCAAAACTTCCTGGTCAAACCACCCTTGGCGGACCCAGCTGTTATTGCCATCACTGCAGATGAGCAATCTAGACTGCTGCCTTCCGCCTCCCTACTGCCCACTGACGAAAACAGCAAGTACAAGGATAGGATGGGGAAGAAGGTATACACTTCTTCAACTGTGGCTTTCAGAGCCATAAATTATCAGATCCACATGAAAAAGTATGCATTAAACTTGGTCTCTCAAGCCTCCTCCATGCTAGCTTTCTTGTCTGACAGCCCCATCAAGATGGACATCTCAGCCAAACTTTCCTTGGCACAACAGATTGCCAGCCATTCCATCAGATGCAGCTACGATGATGCAGAAGCATCTGCCAGATCTGCAGCATGTGCTTCAGCCCTCAGGAGGTACTCATGGCTAAGACTCTAGAACCTCCCTGAGGATTTCAAGTCTAAGATCTTGGATGTCCCTCTGGACCGCAATGTGCTTTTCAGCAAACAATCTGCTGAACTTTTTAAAAATCTACAAGAAAAAAGCAAAGAACTCCAGGACATCAAGCACCTGCTGGTGTTACCCATCCCCAAGTGTTATAGAAACTACCCTGCTAAGGCCACCTTTGTGAGACGTACTTCTCAGCTCAGCCCTCCTCCTCCTCCACTTCCAGGATCAAGGAGAGGGGCCAGAAGACCTACCAATTCCAGATCCTCTGCTCCACCTCATCAACCCAGATAGCCCTTTCAGGACAGAGGAGGTCCCAGTAATGCGTGTCTGCCTTGCCCGCCTTCCCCTCTCAGCTCGCCTTTCTCACTGTCTTCCCCTTTGGCAGTCCATCACTTCAGACCAATGAGTCTTAAACATTATTCAAAAAGGGTACTTCCTATCTTGGAACGAGAAGCCACCCAGAAGAGGCATTCCTCTCATCCCTAAAAAACAGGCCCATCTCATGCCACAAGTTCTGGCAGACCTTTTAAAACTAGGCACCATAGAACCTGTCCCTCCAGGACAGGAAAGGGTTTTACTCCTGCCTCATCCTGGTCCCCAAAAAAGACGGCCCCTGGAGACCCATCTTAGACCTGTCCTTCCTAAACCTCCATCTTCAGGTACCATCTTTCAAAATGCTCTCTCTTTCCACTCTGCTGCCCCTCATTCCAGCCAAGGCCCTCATGGCCACCCTGGACCTAAAGGAGGCCTACCTGCACGTACCCATCAGGAATTCCCACAGACAATTCTTACATTTCTCTGGACCTGCCAATCATTTCCAATTTACTGCCTTGCCCATTGGTTTATCCATGGCCTCCCGAATCTTTGCCTGGCTCTAGCCATTGCCTTCTGCAGAACTCTGGGTATACAGATTTACCCTTATCTGGACGACATCCTAATACTGGCAGAGTCCAGGGATGCTCACTTGAAGCATCTACATTTCACCATGTCCCTTCTGCAGAACCTAGGATTCACCATCAATCTCCCCAAATCCTCTCTGATCCCAAGCCAGGACAACATTTTCCTAGGCTGCAGAATCAGAACAGGCACAATGAAGGCCTTTCTACCACAGGACAAGGTTCTTTCTTTGACTTCCCACTTCCAGGAAGCTCTTCTATCCCAAAAGGTGATGGCAAGGCAATTTCTTCGTCTGCTGGGTTTAATGACCACGACCATCCCCATGCTACCACTGGCAAGAATGCACATGCGCAAGTTACAGTGGTTCCTGAAGAACACCTGGTCCCAGCACCTTCATCTCCTAGAGGAGGGCATCCTCCTCCTTCCCTGTCTGAAAACAGAAATCAGTTGGTGGATCCAGCAAGTGCAGCTCAACTCATGGCTCCTACTACATCCCCCCACCCCAACCCAAGTAATGCATACAGATGCCTCAGATTCAGGTTGGGGAGCAACCTCTGGCCTTTTACAGGACTCAGGAAAAGTGGTATCCCTGTCTTCAGGCCAAACACATCAATACCAGGGAAATGACAGCAGTCTTCTTAGCTCTAAAGTCCTTCACCCCCTTTTGGCTCCAGGGGTGCTCCAGATTGTCTCTGACAGCACTACGGTGATGTGGTACCTCAACAAGCAGGGAGGGAGGAATAAAGGCCTGTCAGCTGTGCAGATTATCCCTGCTGATGTGGGACTTAGCCCCTCGTCTCAACTTAGTTGTGCAAACTGTCTACATCACCTCTCAGGACAACCACCAAGCAGATCTCTTGAGCAGGACCTCTTGCCTCAGCACAAATGGATGCTGAGCAGGGAGGTCTTCTTAGACATAGTCCATCGGTGGGTGCCCCAGAAATAGACCTGTTTGCCTCCCCCCAGAACAGGTAACTGCAGAACTTCTGCTCAAAAACCCACTCCCCTCTAGCATGGAGAGCCGACGCTTTCAGCTTCCCTTGGGAGGAGAAGTTCATTTATGCCTTCCCCCCATTCCCACTGACTCAGAAGGTTCTCCTGAAAATTCAGAAGGACAAACCAAAAATCTTGTTAGTGACTCCCTACTGGACAAGGCAGCATTGGTTCCCTCTACTTCACAAACTATCCAAGGGCAATCACTTCAAGTTACCCTACAAGCTGGACCTACTCACACAAGACAAAGGAACTCTCCTACACCCACAGTTACAGATGTTGTTTCTGACTGTATGTGTGATAAACTTTTGATCCCTTTCAGACACCACTATTCAGAGGACGTGTTTTCAGTCCTAAGGGAGGCAAGGAAACCTACCACCAGAAAATCTTATCTGGCTAAGTGGGAAAGATTTGCAGAATGGTGTCTGAACAAGGGAAGGGACCCCAACTCCGCTGAGGTTCCCATGGTTCTAAACTACCTGTGTCAATTGATAAAAAGTGGCTTTCTTATTCTTCTGTAAAAGTACACCTCTCTGCCATATCAGCCTGCCTGCCCCTGGAACCCCACTTGCTTGCCACGCTTGACATAAAGCTCTTCCTTAAAGGAGTCTTACACATGAGACCATCTTGGAAACCTATCCCCCCACCTTGGGACCTTAACTACATCTTAGAGAAATTAACCCAGCACCCCTATGAACCGGCTGGGCTTTCTTCCTTACAGATGTGCACATGGAAGACAGTCCTGCTGGTGGCCATCAAATTAGCCAGAAGAGTGTGGGAATTGCAGGCCTCAATGGCCTGTCCCCCCTACACCGTCGTCCACAAAGACAGGGTGACCCTATGAACCAACCCCTCCTTTATGCCTAAGGTGGTTAATGACCTCTCTCTTAACCAGTCCATTCATCTACCCACTTTCTTCCCCTCACACTCTAACGAAGGGGAGAGGATACTACACTCCCTGGACGTACACAAACAACTTAGGTTTTACCTGGACAAGACCAAGACCATCAGGAAGACTTTATAGGTTCATAGGTTCATAGATTTGTACTAAGCTAACTGCCCTTGCGAGCCATTTTAAGCTTAGCCATCCCTTCTGAGACTCAAACCCTGCACTATGTGTTTGTAAGGCAAATACCTTAACCATTAGGCCACCCTCCCAACCCCTTCCACCCCAGAGCCCTGGGCAAGGCAGTCTCCAAGCAAGCCATCGCATGCTGGATCAGGAAAGCTATTTGCTTCTGCTACTCCTACCATGGAAAGGAACCCCAGGGGGAATTGAGGCCCATTCCACTAGAGCTTTGGCGACATCTAGGGCCGTCATGAAGGGCCTAGACACAGCATCCATTTTTGAAGCAGCCACTTGGGCCACTATCCACGCTTTCACCAAGCATTACAAACTGGACCAAGTTTCCAGAGCTAGGACAAGATTCGCCAGCGCAGTCCTGCAGGGTCTTGTAGAACCCTCTTCATCTACCACCACCCTATCATCCACATAAGTTGTGGTACGTTCCCACACCTAGAGTACTGCAGTAAGAATAGAAGGACATAGAATAGTTGTGTAAAATCTTACCATAACCATAGATGCCCCTCCTCTTCCATGTTGCAGTATTCCTTCCCGCCCACCAATCCCCTAGGCCCTATTCCTTACCTGTACTACCTACATTACAATAAGTCTCCAAGTCCCACACCTGGAAGCAACTGGCATTCCTCCTGCTGGGCCTTTTTCTCTGCCTGCTGGCCTTCACGTTCTGAAGATTGTGCGTGCAGATATCACATTTAAGGCCCCTGGTTTATGGCCCTGTGTGTGACGTCCCACGCATACTGGAATAGCCAAGCTGAAGCTTTTGTGTAGGAGCCAATGTACGAGTCGCCTGAGGGCATGAAATCCCACACCTAGAATACTGCAACATGGAAGAGAAGGACATCTATGGTTATGGTAAGATTTTACGCAACTATTCTTTCCTAGAGTGTTGACTTTAGAGGAAAATGAAAAGAGAAACGTGAGACTAGCAGGGTATTCCAGAAAATGAAGCAAGTTTTCTGTTTCAGATAGTTGACTTAAATCCAGATTTGCTTGTTATTTGAAATTATGAAAAATACAAGTCACATCACAGTACCAGCTAATACTAGTTATGTTGCAGAAATGGTAATTTGAAACCTTTTTTATTATAATAAAGACCATAGCATTACTGCATGAGGAAATGTTTTCAGTAATGAATCTCAGGCAAATACACACAACAATTTAACCATTCTCTGTAGATGCTAGATGTACCCAAAGTAGTGAGGCTAGAGGTAAATAGCAGTTTCTGGAATGAATCTGTTAAGTGGAAGCAGAATACATACCTCTTAATTTTAGCCGAATAGCCCAGATTTTATGTGCTGGAACCTGCAAATTCCACAGCTACAAAAGCTCCCCCTTAGTATTTCACAAGATGTGTTGCTACACTTGGAATCCCATAGACTATTAAAAGTGACAGTGGTTGTCCATTCGTTAGTTTCTTAGTTGACACATTGTGTAGACATTTAGAAAGACATTGCACAAAGGTAACTTCTTTTTGGCTGCAATTGTAAGGCAAGGTGGAGGGGTTCATGTCCTTGTCACTTATTAATACTGCAAGACTAATGCTCATTGATGGGTATCATGGAAATGACATTTTTCTAACGTATAGAAGTTTCAGAAGTACAGTGCTGTCAACCATAGCATCCCTTGCATGTCTTGACAGTTTTAACGGTAACATTTACTTCTTTAGTACAAACAAGACTAAAACCTATGAAGTTTTCTGAAAGTGAGACTTGTTTACAAATTAACAAAATGAAGAGAGGCAAATAGTAAAAGTCCGGACTAGTTGCATAAATCGTGCACTTTAAACTGCACTACTAAGACGGCATGGGCAAGGAAAAATCTTATCTGCAAACACTCGTTAAGTTTACTAGTAAACAATGTTATGGCCACCCTTGCTATTTAAAGACATACTGTTCATTCCTAACATTTTTGTAAAGATCAACATACAAAGACAGGATAATGGTAACTTATACACTTAGTATATTTTGTGACAGGTTAACAAGATAACTATCTGTTAACTCACTAGGCCAAACCATCATTGCAAAAGGGATTATTGCGCATGTCTTGTGTTGTGGTTTTACCAGCAGGATTATTTAATTGGAACATCTAAAGCTTTTACTAAACAAGGTCGGTAGACTTGTGGTTGAGTTACCACATCTGGGGCACTACAGTGTCTCTCTCACCAAAGCTAAACTACTGCTTATATGCAAGGAGCTAGTGTTTGTACTGGTCATTGTACAGATAGCCTTCCTTTTTCCTCCATACTCAAAATTAGGTCATTTACCCATAGTCTTTGCTCACCAAATTATAACCAATTCTTTACTGTCTAAAATGCTTCACCAAACCCTTTTGTTCTAGATCTCTGAAATATGAAATTCTTATCCATTAGCTGACACAAATTTGCAAACTTTCCATCAGCTTAAGGCCTGCTTGTTCAGTCACATCTCTCGAGAACTGTGAATTATTGCGTGAGAAAATGCTTCCATTTTCTGAACATGTATAGTTTACGTTGGCCTGGGCTGTGCCTGCAAAGGTCCAGTGGGAGAGAAATCAGTACACTACCCCAATAAACAAACATAAATAAATAAAAATAAATAGATCAAAATTGTATTCCATGGCAGGAGTATTAAGAGAATGTCCATGCACCACTGGGTTTTATAATTACCACTGAGGATTGTTTTCACATCTTCTTGGTAAATCATTCTAATATGAACTCGACCTTCCATTTACCGTGTACTTGACTGCTGTTGCTGAGCTGTGCATCACTGTATTGTATTATGTTTTGTGTGTTATATTGTGCTAATTGCTACCCATACTATAATGTAAATTTGCTACTTTGTATTTATTTTATGGCCTATTTTGTACAAGATCATGCATGAGAAAAGGGCAATTGGGTTACGTTTGCTTACCTTGAATAAATAAAATAATTTAGAGCTTCATGCTACCGAATTGTGACACAAAAGCTAAAGTAAAATGCAGCAAGTATAAAAACTATACAAATGTCAGAAAACATGCCAAATCTTTTCTCTGCTCAAGAATTCTGGACAAAGTAAAAAATAATGGGGAAGCAACGGCCCAAAGTTGGGGACACTTTTTAAAAATTCATACTAGAAGTCATTTACAAATAGTAAATAGAACAGCAATTTTTGGATTGACATGAATTTTCCAAACATGTTTGGCATTATTGACTGATTGTAATCCTCAGTGATTTTACAAGAACATCAAAACTTTTACAAGGGACAGGGCAAAATATGCTGCAAAATCTGAGATATTTTGCAACATTCTATATGGTTGTGAGGTACAATATAATATTGTGATATAGGGAAATATTGCCAGCCAAGCTATCTGGTATTTTGTAAATAATTCTGTATCATTTGTGAATATTGATATGATTTATACAGAACTGTATGCTATGTACTGAGTTAAGATATATCCACAGTACCCAAGTGGGAATTAAAAGTTAACTTGGAAAACTTCAAGAAAATAAGTTGAAATTAAATTATTTTATGATTGTGTTAATAAAAGTAAGTTTTAATGTGGCAAGGAGACAGGATGCCTAGAACTAGGGTGCCTTCTGCATTTTTTTTAAGTGTTTTATTGTTTTACGACTTCCAAGATCTGCACAGATCTGAGAGATATGTATTTCTCACATAGAGATGTTAAAATCTGTTCACTTCCCAAATGGGAACTGAAGTCAGGTGACAATAAAATGTAATAATAATTTAAGAACTCTCTCAGAGAGAGACTGTGCATTTTGTATTTTATCTTGGACCTAGCAAGAACATTCACTCATCATCACCATCTGCACTTGCTTTGTAAGTAAGATTTAGGGCATAGTATCTCTTTTAGATATAGATAAGAATATAGTAAAGATTAGTTTAGATGTTTTCTGTATGTATTTGAGACTGTCCTGCAATGTTGTTTTAAATACTTGCTATGATTTTGAACTCTGAAGTTACTGTGTTGATTTATTGAGTATTGCCTTATTCTTTTATTATTATTAAATATATTTAAACCTGTCTTTGTGGCTGATATTTGTGAGACATATTTAAGCTCTTAGTGTACTTGCATATCTGTATGTTGACCCTGTACAGGCCACTCCTAAATAGCCTTGCAACTCTTGGTCAGACTACCATTTGGATCAATAGTAACATTACACAGTAGGATTGGACACCCTTTGTTGAGGGCCTTATAGTAGCTGATAAGGGTGGCTGATGGCAGCTGGAACTACCTTATAGTCTGGGCAGAAGGTGGCATAGCTAGTAAACCTGTGCCAGCCTTTCCCTGTTGTGTGTTTGTATATAAATCAAATCTCAAAGTGTGTGTGTGTGTTTTTGTGTGTGTGAGCTACTTGGGCAGGGACACGAAGCACTGGTTGGACAGAGAGGGTGCTGGAGGTCTTAGCTTGGCCACTCAGCTGAGATATTAACCCTACAGCTGTGCCAGTGGGGAGTCTTACTGGGGATCTGGAGAGAGAGGGAGAAACCAGACCCAGATTGACTGTGATCTCTGTGTGCTCTTAAGGGAAATTGTACTTTACTGTGTGTATTTGTCATCCTCCCAGTCTGTATGTCCCCTAGCTGTTGCCAGTGATGAGAAATGAGGCTCTTTGATTATTGAGCCAGGGCAGGGGCCTCACAAATATAGTTAAGTTAGAAGCGATTATTATTAAGAGAATATACTTCAGCATTTCTTTTCAAGTTTATAACGTTTGATTTGCCACTTGAAATTGCAAAATGATTAAAGTTTTGAAATCAAATATAAATGATATAATAGATGTAAAAGCATAAGTAACAATTGTTGCTTGTATGAAATGATTTGTTTAATTCAAGAAAGAGGATGATTTAGAATAGTTGGAAGAATGTGTAAAATGTGCCTGTCTTAAACTGACCATTTTTAGTCCTACTTTTGCAGGACCTGTGCCTGATGGCTCCTTTACCTGCACACATTTGGTACATTTGTTTTGTGGGGTCATGAGACAGGAATCACTGGGCTTGGTAAGAGCCCTACAGTGCTTTTATTTCTGCCCAGGAGGGCCTGTTGGCTCATCTGTTCCACCAGCAACGACTGGTGACAGGGTACAGGCAAGCTGCAAGTCTTACATATGATTCAACCATTCCTTCCTGTGAGCTGCTCATGGACTCACAGAGTAACCTGGTCTGGGAGAGGAGGCAGATTAGCCCAGTAATCGAGTAGAATACACTCTTCAGCATGTACGTGATTAGGCATTTGCAACAACTGGAACAGCCACAGAGGTTCCACAGTAAAAGAATACAGGGTGTAAATAATATCCTCTATGCAGATTACCTTAAAGCTTTGTCCATGTACTCGGTCTCCTACTGACTACTGAGAGGCAATTTATGCCTAACATACAAGGCATTCTCCGGTCTAGCCCTGATAAATCTGCTACACGTTCGCAAAATAAACAGCACTAGAATTACCATATCTAAGGATTTAAACCTTGTCTGTGACCTACATCTATCCCTCCAACATGTTTTGTTTGTATCCCCGAGATTACCCCTTTTCTGGAACAGACTTCCCATTCATGTGAAACAGAGCTCTTCCCTAAGTCTATACAAATGCAGTGTGGACCAGTGGATGGGAAGTCACAAATTCAGCCCTGGCTTGATGCCTGTGGCACTTATGTACAGGGACAGTTTGCAGATGCCCTAAGTTACAGGCATATACCAAAGCTGTTCTAGCCTGTGGGCATTGATAATTGGGAAAATTGAGGCATAAATGGCTAGACTGATAAAGGCTCTAGGGTAGTTAGCCTAGAAACCTGCTATGATGCCTGCATGTTCCCATGCACACTTCCTGTTTCCACTCAGCTTGGCAAGGAGGTTTGTGCCCAACATAGTGTGAGCCATGGTATCTTCTATAGGCAGGTGTTATGCCCAGCCATTACTAGATCACCAATACCATGGGCCTAACAGCCACCCTCCTCCCACAGTGAAGAAGTTGGTGTAGCCACTCAAAACTCATTCTCCCCAGCTGTGTCCCACGGATGCCTGTGCCATGAATTGAATATGGGCCATATGGGCTGTTTACTATATATTTTTACATTTGCTAACTGGTTAAGTGTACTGGTCCAAGGACCCTATTCAGGCACAACGTGGTGCATATAAAAGTAAACAGTAGCCATGGGGAGAGCAAACTGATGATCAGTCTGATAAAAATAAAGTACATAAGAGGTCTATTATAATAAAGGCCAGGGTGACCCCCCTGTTGGGTTGAGTTTAGCCTTGCAGTAGTCCAGGGTAGGTGTAGGTTTAAAAGTAGAAAAACTTATGTATGCCTTGGAATTACTTGTGTTGCAAGTGTAGATGCATACATATGATCAGATAATGCTGCAGGCTGACTGTCTAAGCTGGTACAGTGAGGGTAGTACGTAGGTAACTCCATATGTACTGTGCTTTGTCTCTTGAACTGCACTTGATTGGTTCAGTACACATGCCAAGAAACAGCATAAAATAATGATCTGAAGTTGTTAATCTTCTTCCTTTTCATCACTGATGGGTTCGGAACCGAACCCATCCGTGATGACTGGAAGAAGATCAACAACTCAGATGGAATGTTATGGTAAGACATAACGTCTTTTTGAAAAGGAGGATGACCATAAAAAATGTAGTTGTCTTGTTAAAACCGTAAGGGACACGATGTGTAGTGTGGTTTTCCTGATGATATCCAGATCTTTGTTTGTGAAAAGTAACTCGTACTGATTCCTAGAAGTAGCAGCACTTGTGTGGTGGTCATTTGGTAATGGTGTTTACGGGTTTTTTTAGTAAGCTGCATGAATATTTTTTCTTGCTGTTACTCAGTTGAAATGTCCGCATTTTGAGTAACCTCCTTATTACTTATTTGTGTATACATAACACAGAACCACACACCTTATACATATGCATTTAAAGGCCCTAAGTTCTATACTTAAATGCTATTCTGTACTCCAGTTATACAGCTAATTAGGGAGCTAAAGCCACCAGTGATTTGCTTTGTTTGACCCTGTTAATTCCCCAAATCAGGCAGTTATGTGCAGAGTCGCATAAGCTGTTGTGTGAAGAGACTGGATTGCTTATCTGAATAACCATTTACTCCTTTGATGTCTTCTGCTTCACTGGGGGAGGGAAATGACCAGAGAAAATAGGTGAGGTGGCTGTGGGGACCCACTGTGACGTAATGTGTACATCTTTTTCTTCCAAGAGGCATTGAAGTCTTGTACCAAGGTGCACGTTTGGTACTTCTTTGCATTTTTGATTTTAGCAATGTTCACCAACTGTCATTACAGTCATAGTTTGTGTTAATTAAAAACTAATGCTGGTGTAGTTTGAAATTTGATTGTTCTTTAGCGCTCATAATATTTTTCAGTGTAAAGAATAGTCTGTTCCTTATTTTATCATCTACTCCCATCCAAAAATATCGGCTGTTTTAGAATTCTGTACAAAAGGGCGGACCTACAACAGATGCATTTAATACCCACAGTTTCTCTGCATGTAGTCACTGCAAATGACTGACTTTTTGGATGGTTGATGCACTTTGAAAGCTTGGTTACCACAAGACTGTAATGATTGGAGCTGCTGTGACCTGGAAGTTGGAACATGGCAGGTGTTATGTTGTTTTACTGGAAAACCTGTTTTTATAACTTTCTACTGTATATTTTCCTGTAATGTACAGAAGAAATCAACAATGTACATTGGAAGTTTTACAGTGGTAAGGTACCACATTTGTGGTGGTCCGGGCTGTGTTGCAGAACGTGAAATTTTAGTGTAATGTTTGACACCTTTAATGAAGCACACTGTGAATGTGTTGCAGCCATGCTTATTGTGGCTGTCAATTAATGATATAAAGCATCACTGGAAATGCTGCGATAAACACCTTTCAGATTTGTATTGTTGCTTACTGATTTCATTTGGAAAACAAGCTAGTAATCTGAGAGAATGTTGACATTTTGTTGAGGTATTGAATCTGCTGATTTATTGGTCCTAAAAGTCAGGAGGCGGCCTTCATTTCATGGAGCTTTAAGTCCACCATGATTACTTTGGGACCTTTTGAGCAGCAGAAGTAACTACATAGTATGTTATAAATCACATTTTTTTTCTCGTGATGAACAAAATGCTCTTTCCTTAATGTGTTAAGAAGTAAGAAACATACACTGCCATGTGTATAGTTTGGTTTGAAAGTATGTTGCCAAACTGTGAACTTTGCTTGAAATTTATTGTTTATAGCAGTGCAGTAATGAATGCATTTGTTGGTGCTGGAAGAAAGACAGAAATTGCTAACGAAAGATGATAGTACTTCCTAACCTGAGATAATAATCGTTTATACAGAATATAAAATTGATACAGTGTAGCTTTGTACATCCTGGCGATTTTCAAATCTGTAAAACAGGAGGGCATCTCTGCCTTACGTATACCATTTTTGGGGTCCTGGAGGTATTCGATACAATATTTTGCAGCAGGTGAACCAAATTTAAAAAACCAGCAATCAGCCATGCTGACACTTAAATTGCATTACTGACTTGTGGACAGCTCTGGTGTGTAGCAAGTCCAGCTGCGCTGTAGAACAGAATATCACTTGCACAGGTTTGATCATATACACTGGAAGCTGGAGATCACACTGATATGGAAACTTAAGAATTCATTTCTCAGAGGTTTTGCTGTTACTAGTTCTAAAGAAATGTGAGCAGTGACCCATATGTGATGATCTGAGAATTGCTGGGGGTAAAATTATTTTCCCTCTTGATAGAAACAACAGCAGTCCTTTCCTTGTCCTCTGAGAACCCAAATGATAGGATGCTTGCTACTGTGTTTATTTTGTGAGCTGCATTTAAGACTTTTAATACATTTTTCTTATCTCTAGGGTGAGCCCCATAATCACCGCTGTTGTAATGCAGTGACAGGGTTCCTGCTTTGCTTTTTTTAGCAGACGAAAAACTTTTTTTGCTTACAATAGCCACATTCACAGGCCATTGGACTCGCATGTTGAGCATTTTTGTACTAATCAGGATGTTTTTAAACTCTTCACTTTTAAATGACTTTCTCTCTTCCCTCCCAAGACACAAGGAAAATAATCAGTTTTTGTTACAAAATGACATATCAGTTAATGTGTAGTCAGCACAGACGTCAGTGGACATAATCAGATTTGGGTCAGAATCCCAGTACCAGCTAGATAAGTAGATCCCGCTGCTTCTGTAAGTAAAAAAAAAAAAAAACAAGAAATCGCTTGCAGTTGTAAGGGCACTTTGTTCCTGTTCACACTGGCATAGCTGATTTTCCATTTGAAGTGTCTTGAGTGTTTAACTCATTGTTTAATCATACTGTTAAAAGGTTACCCAAGCGTAAGTGATACTTGCAAAATTAGTTATTAAATTCACTGGCTAAAAATTAAACTAGAATATTGGTACTTTTAATCACACTGACGTTGTTGTCTCATATTGACCTAATTACTAAGTCATTCATTTTTTTGTCTTCTTTTGAAGGTTTAACATTCAAAAGTAATTGTGACAGGTGAGGTGTTCTTTGTTAATTTTATGTAGATTGTGGGAAATGCATCTCTACTAAAGGCTTATGCCATGATTTATATGGGGAAGAAGGTTGTACAAAAAGCAATAGCTGTTCATGAGGGAATGGTAACTCTGTGGAGATCAAGCAAGTTGTAAAAAAGAGCCTGGTCCTTTGTGAGCTTGATTCCATTAATATAGTTATTTTATGAGCATGTTGGTTGGCCACCCATTCTGTGAAATTCTGTACAATAAAGATTGTTATATCCTTCTTTTTACTGTATATTTGCTTTCTGCAATGTAGTGCAGTAGCGTATAGATGGCTGGTTTTTGGTCTTTGAGGAGAGTGGTCCTACAGTTTTTTTCCACATTATGGTGTACTTCAGTAGAAATGGTCTATTTTTATCCTTTTTGTGATCTTTTAATTCATAAAAAGGAGGCCGCGCTGCCTACATGTCTGCCATTTGAAAAGAATTGGTGGCTTTATATCGGGATGGTATTCTTGAAAGGAATATCAGCAGCATTGTGCATTAGGGAAGCATTCTGTAGCATTGTTTTTTGAAGCAAAATTTAAGGCTGTGGTATAGCCAAATGCTGGTAAAAACCAAGCTAAAACATATCTGCACAAGTTTTCCCTAAGGGATGTTGGCTTCCTCTTTGCCAGCACTTGAATTGTTACAGCTGTTTAGCTACTTGATTGTATTTTGGATGTACAATGACATTTGTATGTGATATTGTGAGTTTCCTGAGATCTTGAGACTTAGGAGAAGAGGAAAGTGGTGGTTTCTTCCCCAAGTTTGTTTAAAATTGGATTTTTTTTATAGAGTTTGGGGATGTGTAGTCAGGCCCACCATGTTTGAGGGTGCAGGGCACAGAGCTCCTTAAAAAATATTTTTATATTGTCTGTCAGTGGGCACAGAGGACTAAGGCTGTAAGCTGTACGTAGTTCCTATGGAACAGGGTTTGACTCCTTCAGCCCTCATTTGCCCTACTGTGTGACCTAGAGCAAGTCATTAATCAGTTTTTTACTGCCGTGTGGCTCCTGAAAAGGGACTGCTAACTCAGGTAGGCCCAGTGGATACTCAAATGATATTATTGCATTGCATGGAATGTTTGTGTTGTGAATGTGTGCCTGCATTATTTTATGATTTGCGTGTTCTTTTTACAGTGCTTGTTATTTAGTTATTATGGAACTCTGCATGATGAAGGCATTACATTACATAGTTATTATGGAACTCTGCATGATGAAGGCATTACATTACAGTTGGAAACTTGAAGTGCGACGGATTCACTAGACAATCTCGAAATACTGAAATGTCGAATTTCAGTATTTCGAAACTGAATAGTCAAAAAACTACATACCCGAACACCCAAAACCGCGAATAGCACAATCGCGACCATTCACTCACACACACACACCGGCACATAAACACACAAACATACACCTACCTAACTACACTAAAACAAACAAAACAACACACACAAACACAACATACCACACAAACACACCTACCCTACCTGTAAGCAGGGAGGCAAGCCCCCTGCACCCCCCCCATGTGGGGGGGCTGCGCCCCCACATCACCCCTACTTACATATTCTAACTCCGATGTCGCACTAAATACACAAAAACCACCACTACACACACTCGCACACACTAAAATCCCTACCCAATACCCTTACACAAACACCACTTACCTGAAACCCCAGATAAATCCACAAACCGCACCACATGTCACGAACGCGACACCACAATAGCGGATTTGACATTTCCGCATTGGACATAGTGCCGTTTCACATAACTGCACTTTCCACTATTCAGTCTTGACGTACTGAAATTCGACATTTCAGTACGACGAGATTGTCTAGTGAATCCAATGTGACACAGCAGTGAGTGATGTAGGAAAGGCAGGATGTCAGATATTTGTTTGCATTGTTGACATATTTTTCAAATGCAGTGTTTTATTACAAGTTGCTGGCTTAATGTTACTTGCAGCATATTTGGTAAAAACGGGTAACTGTTTTATGACTTAATGCTCCCATTTGTTGCCAGTGAATTGTGATGGCTTATAGTGTGAAGAATATAGATCCAGTCATGTAGTTTGTCTGTGTATGTATTAATTTTTATGTTCCATAATGGACATGCATATTGGTTTCTGTCACTGATTTTCATTAAAAAATAGCATTTTTAAATTGTCTGCATGGTCCAGAAGGATGAAGCTCTGACTGTAACCCAGGATCGACTTGCAACCCCCACAGTGGAGGAGCCACTGATGGAGGGTAGGAGTGAGTAACCAGTGCCTGTACACCCATCCTGATAGAAGAGAGGTGCAACAGTTAGCTGCAGTGCTGACACGTACTGAAGAGATAGGTACACAGCATGCAGCATTTCATATGCATCCTTCCAGTAGTCCTCATGGTATGATTGCAGGAACAAACTCACACACTCAAAGGGGGGGGGTTAGCCATCCCAACTGAAAATGCATACGTCAGCCACTGTAGGGGAGGGATTAGGGATAAAAACAGAAAAATCTTCATGGCTGCTTGGATGATGGCTTTGCCATGACTGACTTTCACCCTAGTGATGGGGAATGAATGAGCATGGCCGTTGGCAGGGATGAGTGGAAAGAAAAAGATATTTAAGAAAAGGTAACCCCTTCCTTGCAAAGTACATGACTTTACATCATTTTTGAAATCAGGCGTTGACTTTGATTGCCTTTTTTCTTAGTCTCCTACCATGTGGCATGTATTGCTATAGTGTCTTGTACCAGACTTTGGATGCTGTGTGCACATTTCTCTTAATGAGTCTGTTCTTGAGGTAGTATTGCCTAGACTTTGCCTGTTATGTGCACATAACCTCAGGAACAGATTCACTAAAAGAATTGTATGTTTTATTGTAAATGGCCCTACACATTTGCAGAAATTTGACTGCACACAAGATGGATTTTGCAGCTTAGTTCATAGGTAATAATATATAACCAAGTAAATACCCAAAGGATAAGCGTCCCTTCACTCACAAAAATAATAAATAAGACAACCAATGAACTCTTCGAGATTGGGGATGGCCAAGGCCACATAAAAATACAAATAAAGCTCTAAAGTATGTAAAACGGATCCAATATTTATTGAACTAGGTTAGTGCTTTCACAAACAATGCTTCCTCAGACCTTACAAAAGATCCAAATGCAAGGTCTATAAATACATAATTAAAAATTCAAATGCTCCAATCACAAAAAGATGTAGCACAGCACCATACATTTAAAGGGAAAAACTTCAATTCTCTTACAACCCTGCAAATGTAAACAATAAACATATATAGGGTCACCTACATAAAAACATTTGTAGGAAAAATAATATCAAGAAGTATGTACAGAATAAATAAATAAAATTATGTAAAATTAAGTTTATAAAATTCACTTGGGTATCCTCCTTTTCTTAAGCAAGGGTTTAATTGTAACACGTTCATTGAGACCCTTGCCCCTATCAGCTCTTAAGATTATCATCCAGTTATTCTCTTTAAACTCAGTTTGGTTACAAACATCACCCCCTCTTACTGTGGGCATAACAATGTCAATGACTCTAAATTTAAACCTGTGTGAGACATCATGACTAATGACATGCTTTGAGAGGGCATTATGCTCAGTGCCTCTACGTATACAATACATATGTTCTCGCATGCGTTCTCTTAAAGACCTATTCATCTTTCCTACGTAAAAAGAGGCACATGAAATACACTCTGCCAGATATACCACATTGGTGGTCCTACAGTTAGCATTAACACAAAACATGAACCTTCTCTCTAAGTCAGGATGGCCATAATATTCAGTTATTAATCAAACCACAAAAATTACACTGGCCACATGGCTACGTGGTACCAATATCACATAAGGTGGAAAGCTCATCATTGTCATTGCACAATAACCTTTTCAGGTTCTTTGTATTCCTATAACGAAAGGAGGGATGACTACCAACTATACTACCTATTTCTGAATCTACTTGTAAAATCGGCCAAAATAATTCAAAAATTTCCCTAAGTGCTCGATGATCTCTAGTAAAAAACAAAGGTACTTTAACATAATTTTTTGACATTTCAAAACTACCAGAATTCCCTCCTTTTATTCTTGGACCATAATATAGTGCTGCTACATTATCTCTAAGCACCTCCATATCATCCCAACATTTAGAAATTTCCATTCTATTATAACCCCTCTGTAACAACCTCGATACAAGTTGTTCTTTCTCTAACTCGAAACCTTCCTGGGTGGGGTTCAGTCTAGACGCTGTAATCCCTTGCCCACAAATAAGGTTGCGAAAAACATAATTGGGGTGCATACTGCTTCTACACAACAATGTGTTCTTAAAACAACTTTTACGAAATACACCTGTATTAATAATAGAGCCCTGTAACTTCTCTATGAACAACTCTAAGTACTCAATCCGAGTCTTAGAAAAAGCCATGGTAAATTTCAAATGTCCACACAACTCATTCATATTATTGAAAAAAGTCTGCAACTCCAAATTGGTGCCTTTCCACAGGAAAAACAAATAGTTGACAAAACGTCAATAGAACAATACATTTGTCTCAAAAATCTCTCAACTTGAAAAGTGTTACATTCTCCCAATGGGCTAGAAACATATTGGCGTAGCCATTGGCACAAAAAGTGCCCATAGCTACGCCATGTTTCTGAATAAAAATCTGATCATGGAAGGAGAAGATATTACACTCTAATACTATCTCCAAAAAGAAGCAGATCAGCTCAGTAAACCCTTCTACATAATCGCTATCACTTAGGTTTAAATTTAGAGTCATTGACATTGACATTGTTATGCCCACAGTAAGAGAGGGTGATGTTCGTAACCAAAATGAGTTTAAAGAGAATAACTGGATGATAATCTTAAGAGCTGATAGGGGCAAGGGTCTCAATGAACGTGTTAAAATTAAACCCTTGCTTAAGAAAAGGAGGATACCCAAGTGAATTTTATAAACTTAATTTTACATAATTTTACTTATTTATTCTGTACATACTTCTTGATATTATTTTTCCTACAAATGTTTTTTATGTAGGTGACCCTATATATGTTTATTGTTTACATTTGCAGGGTTGTAAGAGAATTGATGTTTTTCCCTTTAAATGTATGGTGCTGTGCTACATCTGTTTGTGATTGGAGCATTTGAATTTTTAATTATGTATTTATAGACCTTGTATTTGGATCTTTTGTAAGGTCTGAGGAAGCATTGTTTCTGAAAGCGCTAACCTAGTTCAATAAATATTGGATCCGTTTTACATACTTTAGAGCTTTATTTGTATTTTTATGTGGCCTTGGCTGTCCCCAATCTTGAAGAGTTCGTTAAGTTCATAGGTAGTTGCCAGCTTGCAGTCCAGGAGACCACTGAGGGGCTTGGCCAGTTGCCCCAAAGCACTGTTTGGTTAAGTGAATTGCTGAAGGTTACATAGTAGGCAAATGAAGGCTCAGAGGGAATTAGACCTTGTGCCACAGGAAACCTCTCTTTAACAGCTCATTGTCTTACCCCTTTGCAATAATTAACAGACATAAAAGCTTCTTTCTTTGTCTTCATCGCTTTTAGCCACCATGTATCACATGCCCACTGGAGCAGTGTACTAAAATGGTAAATGTGTGAAGTCCGATGCAGATATATATTTGAACAGAATTCTAGTTATCCTAAATAAAATGTAAATGTATCCACAAAGTTATACCGATTATGAAAACAACAACAGTATATCTTATTGCAAGTTATTTATTTATTTATTTAACATTTGTTTATTGGTAAAGTCTGACTGGGACAGAACTCATTTTCAACGGAGGCCTAGGGAGAAATGCTCCAGATGCATGTCTTTGGAATGTGGGAGGAAACCCACCCAAACACATGGAGGACATGGAGACACTGCAGAGAAGTCACCCCAGCCAAAAATAGAAATGGAGAACCTCTTGCTGTGAGGCAACAACCACTAACCACTGCAGTACTGCACTGCCCATTACTTACTTTTGTAAGTAATGTTTCAGCTGTTACAGTACAGTTCATTGGAGAAAGTATGTTATATATCTAAATATGTAAACTAAACTTTCAAAGTAATTTACCTGCGTGTTTCTGATGTTGCCATGCCTTAGTTTGCGATTCAGTGATGCTAAACATTGTCACAGGCACAGTAACTTAGGCCTTCCACTTTCAGAATGAAGGCAGTCCTTCCAGTCTGGAAGTAAGAGTGTGTGAGCAATAGACAAACTGGATAACCTGCTTGTCCAGATTTGAGCCTACTGTTCTCTATCTCTCAAGCCAGTTTCGAGCCCCACCCCCTTAGCATGCCCAGGTACTATAATGTCATATAAAAGTCATACTTATGTAAATGTTTACCCACAGAATTTTAGCATGGTAGCCTCCTGAGCTAGTTAATACCAGCTACAGTTACTTAAGAACTTTTTATCAATAAACTAAGCAAATGTTAGTCAATTAGTCAAGGCAGTGTATTGATTTCAGGCAGCCTGGTCAGAATGCATTTGGAGATTACAGACTGCATGTGAAATTTTCATCTGTGTCCACAAGTATACATATCTTAATTTTTTGCATCATTCATTCACTTCATGTATAGAATCAGTTATTCAGCATTTTGTAGAAGGTATAGCTTATTCCTTTACCCTGGGAAAAGGCACAGTCTGCCATTCTCCAGGTATTACTACTGCCTAGAGTGCGTATAGATTGAGGAAGTCATGTGGCAAGATTCTACTAGTAAGTGGAATATGGATAAGGTAAGATGGATCCATGTAATTTCAACTTGATACAGGAAGTAGGTTAAAATAAATAAAGCAAATAATAGCCACATTAGTATTTGAAGATTAGTAGTGCAACATGGCAGGCTGCCACCTTCAGAGAGGGAAGACGTTTAAAAAAAGAGTAGGTTGGAGGGTGATGGTCAGAAATGCAGTTGTGCCACGTGGAAAACTGGAAAAGAAGAGAACAAGAAAGAGGGAAGTTATTTTGGAGCCAGAAGGTAGGGAAAGAAGCTTTGGGACCTTGGGGGTTGGACTGCTGGACTGAATGTCGATATGAGTGCTACAAGATATGCAAGCAGTTAGCAGGGTCAATTGTAAGCGAGTCTACTGTGTTGTTTAAAATGTGCTAATGTTTTGCCATTGCATAGAGACTGAAAAACTAGCCAACTTCAAGGTGATAACATTCACTCTTCTGCTGGGGAAACCTGATAGAGAGGATTCCTCATGGGTAATGGGCTTCTGAGCCAGAACCAAGTACAGAAGACTGCCTCCGTCAAATTAACTTGATTTATTATTATGACCTTGGAAGGATAATGGGCTGAGATGGTTTGATGATTTTAGCAAGACCTGTTCAGCTTTTCAGTGCCACACACAAGGCTAGTGGGGAAGGTAGAAGAATTGATATCTGAAGAAAAGGGTGAGTCGGTTGGAATGTTTAAAGATGCTTGGGTATGAGAGTGGAACAGTGATGGAATAGTATGATTCCCTCTGTTCGATTATTGATGGATCATAATGGCCGTGCCATCCCTGGTATTCTTTCTTTTTGTTTGTGATGCTCATCACTGCTGTGACAGAGAACAAGGCAGGCCTTGATGACATCACAGCTGAGGTTGTGGTTGGCAGTGCTTGAAAAAGTGTGCTGTGGGATTTAAACACACCGCTGATGAAAAGATCCAGTGTGGCAGCATCAGGAGTTTGCTGAGAAGTGCGCTGCCATCTCGTGCACTTCAGGAGGAGAAGAAAACAGAAAGGGCTGTAGCTGATGAAGGGTTTGACCTAAGCTGTCTGAATCAAGAAAAGGAACTGGGGAGTGAGTACCGTACCAAAAAAGAGCCGATCTGATTGGGTAAAAACACTGTCTGCTGCTATAGTGTTTGATTGTTTACTGAGGGCTATGGACTTCATGAACAGAAACGTTGGTACAGCTTCTGTTCACTGCCTTGCAAGGCTACATTTAGACCACTGTATGTATTTCTGTAGAACTTCCCTAATGAACTGTAACAGGTTTGTTGAGAAACTGCAGAAGTTTATCACAGTTGTAAAAGCTTGAGGCTCATCGACATGAACTGCAACCCTAGAGTCTGAAACAGAGAAGGTACAAGGTGAATTATCTCATACACACAATAGTGAAGAGCAAGATGGTATTTAGGACCAAGTTGAAGGAATGTGGAAGTGTATACTTAACCACTGGTTAACCAAATGAGAAAGCAAGGCATTAATAATTAGAAGGGTCTACTTTACAAAGAGATGTGAATATGAAATGTTGTGCTTTAAAGGCCTTACCTAAAGAAGGATATAAAACTGGTGTACAAAAAAGGGGTAATGTAATAGTAAAGGAGTTAAGAGGAATGGACTACACTGACAAGGAGTGGTAGACAGTGGAATGTTTATATCTTAAATGTGATAAAGTTCATGGTTTATTAGCTTTCTATTGAATCAGGAAGAGTAAATAAGAGGGGCCAAATAGGGTAGCAACAACCACGACCAAGTGATTATAGAAAGCAAATTTAAGTCGGAGAGTTATTGACTCACAAAATGTTTCGTCTTATGGATTTTGGACTGTGGCATTTGAAAACCTTGGTAGTGTGTAAGTTAGTTCAAGGAGTGGGGAGAAGGGCAATGAAGAGGCAGTTGTTTAGGAACTAGCTACAGATCAATTAGACTAGACTGGCTCACTGGCTGTTGAATGTTTCAGTTGGTACTTTCATATGCTCATGATATAAAGATGGGTTTTCTTGTTTGTTGACTGGAACACTGCAGTTTTGCATGTATATTTAACTGTACCGAGTGGCATATTAAGTGGCTTCGTTGTCCTTTTGGGTGAGGAACAGTTGCATTGGCAGGTGTACAGTATGAGCAGGTATTATCAATATTACTTTGAAATGCTTGTAGAGGATGATGTTCATCGTGTTACCCTGCTGCAGTCATCACACTTGGATTATCCTGTCGTCAGGCGGTCCCGCAGTCGGCCGGAATTCCAAAGTCTTGGTCCGGCATCGGTTGCTGTCGCCTCTTCCCTGGCGTCAGTGCGCCAGGGGTATATATAATGCAACCAACGCCATTTTCTTAAGTCTTTCTTGCTGCGCGGTGCCCGAAGCAGAAGCAGTTTGCAAGTGCCGGTCGGCCGACTCCTGAGATTTTTGAATTCGAATTTCAGACCGAAGTCTTCTATAAAGCTAAGTACCCCATTGGGGAAACTTTTCTTGCCTCAGACCGATGTCAGAAAAAGTTAACAATTGTATTTCTTGTGGGAAGCAAATACCTCATAAGGATTTTCATTCTTTTTGCATTCCTTGCCTAGGTCCAGACCACGACGTCACTTCTTGTCGGTTTTGTGCTGGGTTTAATAAGCGTACTATTAAAATACGCTTTGATTACCCATGACACTACTTCGGTAGGAAATTTAGCTACACCATGCCGTCAGAGCAACTGACTACCGCGTGCACAAAAAACGCAGGGATAAGGACAGACAGCCCAGGCCTAAGCCAGATTCCGAGGCCCCTCAGTTGATCCGGTCTCCGGTTCTCCGGTCCTCAGTGAGGCTCCGACGCAGCCCCTGACTACCGCAGATCTGGAACCCGAGACCGCTACAGAAATTTTGACAGAATGTACCAGGCCGACGCAGCCTTGTACTTCAGGCCCTTCCGATGACTTTGCTTCAAAAGACGGTGCTACAGAAACGCCATCGGTTTCTGAAGGCGTTTTCAGACCGACGACTCTTACCATTAAAACATTTTTTAAGTCGAAGACTCCTTCTAAATCTAAAAGGACTGCACTTCAGTCTCCTGTTCAAGGCCCTATGCCTAAGAAACAGATGCTCAAAATGGCTGAAGATTTGATTTCTTTAATCAGGGGTTCACAGCCCCCTCCTGACAGAAGGCCTAGACAAGAGGAAGATTATGCTTTCTCTGAGCAAATGTCCATTTCTTCAGACTCCTCTGAGGACCAAGACTATTACTTCTCTCATTATGAAGATTCTGATGCTGAGGACTCTATTCTCTCAGCTTCTCCTAATGAAGACTACTCCTTTGGGGAAACTTTACACACTATGAGGGAATATTTTCACTGGGAAGGTCAGGACTACTCTGATTCAAAGTAAAGGCTCAGAGAGATTCTTTTACTCCCCCAACACAGACCACTTGCCATCCCACCAGTTTTGGACATTGTGGATGATGTCTACTTAGAATCCAGTTTCAACCCAGACTCTCTTAAGCCTGACAGATACTACAGAGTGCCTGATTCCCACAAATTTCTTTACAAAAGCCCAGTAGCTGACCCAGAGACTATCTCCCAGGGTCCCAAGGGGGCTAAGGCTTCTATGGCAAAAAAAACAGTACCTTCTGAGAGGGATTCCAGAGCACTAGACAGGTGGGGTAGAAAGGTTTACACCTCAGCCACACTAGCTATGAGGGCACTGAATTGTCAATTTCATATGCTTAAGTATCAGCAATTTCTAATCTCTCAGTTAAAGCAAAGAATGACCACTCTCCCTCAACAATCTGAATTGAAAGAAGTACAGGATCTGTTGCACGCCGCTGAGCAGGTGGGCAAGCATACCTTACAATGTGGGTTTGATTCTTTGGAGGCCTCCTGCAGAGCAGCTGTCACTGGGTCTGTTATACGTAGGCATGTTTGGTTAAAGGAACAAACTCTGCCTGATCATGTTAAAGCAAAACTACTAGATGCTCCCTTACAGCAGGATGTTCTTTTCGGAGTTAGAGCAGAAGAAGTTTTAAAGAAAATGGAGGATAAGGCAAAATCTATGCAGACAGTCAAAGATTTCCTACAAGTACAACCCCCTCGCTTCAGCTGAAACTGGCCAACAAAAAATTGGTCCTTTCCAGCCACTGACAGACCTCAGAGGGGTAAATACAGACACCCAAGGGGCAGAGGACAACCACAAGCCCAGTATAAACCTTGCCAATGGGGCACTACAACACAGAAGGGAGGAGAAGACAGGTCTCAATCCACCAGAAGGCAAACTCGATGACTTGCACCTCATCTGGCCAAGCAATACTCTCTTGGCAGCCCCCTTGAGGGGAAAACTCACACTTTTTGCAGACAATTGGCACATTGTCACAAAGGACAAATGGGTCCTAGACATAATTTTACGAGGATACAGATTCCATTTTCACACCTTGCCAATGAAAAGAGGAATGCCAAACCTGCCACAAAATTAATGGGCAGAGGCACAAAAGCAAATTACAGCTCTCATGGACATGAGAGCCATTCAACTGGTACCTACTCGAGAGCAAGGCCAAGGATTTTACTCAAGACTCTTTCTAGTGCCCAGAAAGGACAATTCATGGAGACCAATTCTGGACCTTTCAATTCTAAACACTTACTTACAAGTACCCAAATTCAAGATGCTAACACTACAGCAGCTACTTCCCATGTTGGGTAAGGAAGCATGGCTAGTAACGTTGGACCTCAAGGAGACATACCTGCATCTCCCTATCAGACAAAGTTGCAGAAGATACCTCCCTTTCATTGCAGCTTCAACCCATTACCAATTCTCTGCACTGCCCTTTGGCTTATCTACTGCGCCCAGAGTTTTCACAAAATGCCTGGCACCAGTAATTGCATACTGCAGACAAAGAGGAATTCAAATATATCCATACCTGGACGACTGCCTCATCCCAGCAGAAAGCAAAGACATTCTCTTACATCATCTGGCCTTTGTAAAGCATCTACTAAACTGCCTGGGGTACACAGTAAACGAAAAGAAGTCAAAACTAGTACTCTCACAAAAAAGGACATTCCTGGGTGCCAGCTTGAATACAACGGCCCAGAAGGCTTATCTTATGCCAGACAAGCAACTACAACTAACTCAATATTTCAAGACAATGGCAACAAAGACCCAATAAACTGCAAGAAAAATTCTGCAGGCTTTGGGCTTCATGGCATCTTGCATTCTAATAATACCATTTGCAAAGCTGCATATGAGGAAATTACAGTGGTACCTAAAAAGTGTATGGTCTCAACACAGCCACAGCTTGGACACAATCATATCTCTCATTCCCTGCCTACTACAGGAATTTCTATGGTGGTCACAGGCATGTCACCTCAACAAGGGTCAGCCTTTCACCTTGCCCCCAGCCAGGCAAACTATCACAACATATGCTTCAGACTATGCCTGGGGGCCACACATGGCAGGACAATGCATTCAAGACCTATGGACTGCAGATCAAAGAAATCTGCACATAAATCAAAAAGAGATGCTAGCTGTACAGAAAGCTCTGACAGCCTTCAAGGATCTATTACATCCAGGACAACTTGCAATAAAGACGGACAACACCACAGTTATGTGGTACATTATCAAACAAGGGGGTACACATTCCTACCCTCTATGCAGGCAAGCAATGATCTTATGGAACACAGCTCTGGCCTACCAAGTCCAGTTACAAGCTCATTTCCTGCCAGGACAGAAGAACACATTGGCAGACTACCTCAGCAGAAACATCAAAGATCCCCATGAGTGGAAACTAGATCCACACATATCTGCAATGATAACTCAAAAATGGGGCCCTCCAAACATAGACCTGTTTGCCAGTCCTCAAAACTACCAACTGACAAAATTTTGTACAAGGACATTTCAACATCAAGCTTGGAAAGTGGACACACTCTTTCAGTTGGAAAAACCTGACAGCATATGCCTTCCCTCCATTACCTCTCCTCACAAAGGTTCTTTTGAAGGTCAAAAAGGAGAGACCACAACTGATTCTCATAGCCCCAGACTGGCCATGCCAGCACTGGTACCCGCTATTGAAAAATATGGCCCACAGCCCACCATGGATATTGCCTCAAATACCCCATTTGCTCACACAACAAAACAAACAGATTCTTCACAGCCAGCTCAAAACTTTAAATCTGGCTGCATGGCAAATCAACTAAACATCCGACCAGCTCCTCTTTCACAAGCAGTTCTGGATGTCATTCTGGAAGCCAGGAGGCCAAGCACCAGGAAGGCTTATTTGGACAAATGGAAAAGGTTTTGTGCCTGGAACCAAGCTAAAGGCTAAGACACAATTTAGCCTCACATGCCTCACATTCTACAGTATTTAGCTGAGATGTTGCACAAAGGACTTTCCTTTTCCTCAATTAAAATCCATGCTTCAGCTATTTCAGCTCACTACAACATGGAGCCACCTTTATTTTCACATCCTCTTCTAAGGCAGTTCCTCAGAGGGGCAAAAAACATTAGACCACCCAGGAGAGCTCCTACACCAACATGGGACCTCAACTTTGTTCTGGAAAAACTAACGCTACCTCCCTTTGAACCAGCTTTCTCTGCAGATCTACAGTTCCTATCATGGAAGACTGCCCTGCTCCTAGCAATAACTTCAGCTAGGAGAGTCTCAGAGCTATAGGTACTAATGGCAGTGGAACCTTTTCTCTTTTTCATTAAGACAGAGTTTCTCTATGAACTAATCCTTTCTTTATGCCTAAGGTGGTTTCTAGTGTAGCTTTAAATCAAACCATCCACTTACCCACCTTCTTCCCCAATCCACAGAACAAATGTGAGAGACTCCTGCATTCCTTGGACATTCACAGGCAGCTTCGTTACTACTTGGACAAAACTAAGGCTTTCAGAAAAACTGACCAGCTCTTTGTATCCTATGCTACAGCTTCTCAAGGGAAGGCTGTATCTAAGCAAACCATTTCTAAATGGATAGGTCATTGCATATGGTTCTGCTATACCCATCATGGGAAACCAGTTCCTGCTACCATTAGATCCCACTCTACCAGGGCAACAGCTACCTCTACAGCCTTTCTCAGGGGGGTTCCAACCAAGGAAATTTTAGAAGCTGCAACTTGGAGTTCAGTACACACCTTTACCAAACACTATCACTTACCTCTTTACTCTAAGTCCAGGGCGGGCTTCGCCACTGCAATTCTGCAGGGCCTTATTGCCTCCACTAACCCTCTATGATACCTCCCCCCTACCTTAGCTTTGGGATTCAACCCAAGTGTGATGACTGCAGCAGGGTAACACGATGAACATAGTACAGTTTTGTACCTACCATAAATGTAGATGTTTGAGTGTTCACCCTGCTGCAGTCCAAGTTACCCTCCCTCCATCCCCTCTGATCTACTGGCAAAATCTCTTCTATGCCTTACTGATGTATTTGCTTATAGCTGAAGGGATTTTGTGTTTGTGCATTGTTCACTCCATTTGGTACTAATTCTGACCACCTTTTTGGGGGCACCTGACATCTGGGGCAAGAAAAACTGAAGAAAATGGCGTCGGTTGCATTATATATACCCCTGGCGCACTGACGTCAGGGAAGAGGCTACATCAACCGACGCCGGACCACGACTTTGGAATTCCGGCCGACTGCGGGACCGCCTGAAGACAGGATAACCCAAGTGTGATGACTGCAGCAGGGTGAACACTCGAACATCTATATTTATGGTAGATACAAAACGGTACTTTCTTTGTGTTTCACTGTTGCAGTCTTTACATTTGGGTTATCTGCTTGCAGGTAGCCCTCAGCCGGCCTGATTTTCAAAGTCTTGGGTCCTGCGTCGGTTGCTGTGTCTTCTTCCATGATGTCAGGTAGTCGGGGGTAGTCAGGGGTATAAAACATGCAGCCGACGCCATTACATCAGTCTTTCTTGCCGTGCGGTGCCTGAAGCAGAAGCAGTTCACAAGTGCCGGTCGGCCAACTTCTGAAATTTTCGTTTTCGAGTTTCAGAACCGAAGTCTTCTCAAAAGCTAAGTACCACGTTGGGGATCATTTTCTTGTTCTAAACCGATGTCAGTAAAAGTTAACAACTGTATTTCTTGTAGCAAGCAAATACCTCATAAAGATTTTCATTTGTACTGCATTCCTTGCTTAGGCGCAGGCCACAACGTCCCTCGCTGTCGGTTTTCTGCCTTATTCAATCCTCGTACTATTCGTCGTCTGTTCATTTTCATATCTAACTATTTCGGTACTCGGTTAAATTATCTAGAAATGGCTTCAGTAAGCCTTCCGACTACTGACATTCTGGAAAAACGTAAAGACAAAGACAGAGACAGACAGCATAGGTCCAAAGCTGCTGACGACGCTTCCGTTAAGCTAGTCACCAGTTCGCCGGTACTCAGTGAGATGCTTTCATAGCCCTTGATACCCACTACTCCAGATTCGCAGTACTCTACTGAGACCCATTTGGAGTCCGCTATGCCGTGAGATGCTGCTTCGACTATGGAACCTGCGGATGTCTCTACCTTGGATGGGTCTGGAGCCGCTGTGCAGGCACCGGTTTCTGAGGGTGTATTCAGGCCTACTGACTTGCATATCAAACCAACGCCATCTTCTTCTTCAAGACCTAAGACTCGATCCACGCCTAGAAAACCATCGTCCAAACCGCATGGTCAGGCCCATATGCCTAAAAAAACAAATGATAAGAATGGCCAAAGACCTTATTACTCTAATTAGGGGAAGCCACCCTTCTCCCTCTAAGAGACCTAGAACTGATTTTCCTTCTGATTCTTCTGATCAGGATTCTGAAATTTCTGTTTCTTCCGATGACCAGGATTTGCCCTTATCTGCCTATGAGGATTCTGATGCAGAGGACTCCATTCCCTCTGCTTCTCCTCCAGAAGATTTCGCTTTTGGTGAAACTTTGCACACTCTTAAGGAGTATTTCCGCTGGGAAAGCCAGGATTACTCTGACTCCAAAAAGAGGCTTAGGGAATTTTTACTCCTGCCTCAACACAAGCCTTTAGCTATCCCCCCTGTACTGGACATTGTAGATGATGCCTTCTTGGAATCTAGCATGGCCCCAGACACCTTACCTCCGGCTCCTTGGAAACCTGACAGGTATTACAGAGTACCTGATTCTCACAAGTTCCTCTTTAAGAATCCTACTGCGGACACAGAGACCATTTTACAGGGGCCCAAAGGCATTAAGGCTACTACTGCCAAAAATCCTACCCCCTCTGATAGAGATTCCAGGGCCCTGGACAGATGGGAGTAAGAAGGTATACACTTCTGCTACTTTGGCCATTAGGGCCTTAAATTGCCAGTTTCATATGTTAAAGTACCAGCAGTATATTATTGGATTATTTAAACAAAAATTGATGTTGATTCCTGACTGTGCTGAAAATAAAGAATTACAGGATTTAATGCATTCTGCTGAACAAGTTGGTAAACATACTTTGCAATGTGGTTTTGACTCCTTAGAGGCATCTTGTAGGGCTGCTGTTACTGGGTCTGTTCTTAGAAGGTATGCTTGGCATAAGGAGCAAACTCTGCCGGATCATGTTAAACCCAAATTACTGGAAGCTCGCTTAAACCAAGACCGCCTGTTTGGCAACAAAGCAGAAGAAATTCTTAAAAAGATGGAGGAAAAAGCTGAATCTATGCAAACTGTTAAAGATTTCCTGCAAGTACATCATTCCAGATTTAGTAGGCATCGGCCTTCTAAGAACTGGTCCTTTCCTGTCTCTACCAGGCCTTCTCAGTCCAAATCCAGGAACAGCAGACCACCTAGACCACAGTCTCAAGGTACTCTCAGGCCTAAGCAATGGGGGGCTCCCACAAAGGTGGAAGTAGTAAGACACCCTCCTATGGTAAACTGTCACAATGGCTTAACCTTAAACCTTTCAAACCCTGCTCAACTGACTGCGCCTTTAGGAGGAAAGATCGCCCTGCATGCAAAAAACTAGGAACTCATTACCAACGACAAATGGGTTTTAAATATTGCTTCCCAAGGATACATTCCACTTCCACACCCTACCAACCCCTAAATGTTTGGCCAGACCTACCCCCAAATCAGTGGGAAGAGGCTCAACAGCAGGTTCACTCTCTTCTAAGTATCAGGGCTGTTCAGCCTGTCCCAGCAGAAGAATGGGGACAAGGTTTTTACTCCAGACTTTTCCTGGTACCCAGAAAAGACAACTTTTGGCGTCCTATCCTGGACCTATGTATTCTAAACACCTTCTTCATTAGCTGCTTCCCATGCTGGGTAAAAATGACTGGTTGGCAACATTGGGATTCTTGCAGAAAATACCTACGCATCAGAGCAGGCTACATGCACTATCAGTTCTCTGCACTGCCCTTTGGCTTATCTACTGCGCCCATGGTATTCACAAAATGCCTAGCTCCAGTCATTGCATTTTGCAGGCAAAGAAATATTCAGATATACCCATACCTGGACGATTGTCTAATTGGCATAAAGCCAGGACATACTATTAAATCATCTGGCATTTGTAAAGAAACTGCTAACCTCACTGGGGTACACCATCAACAAAAAGAAATCTCATCTATTACCCTGCCAACGGACTGTATTCCTGGGAGCAAGCTTGAACACAACTTCCCAGATGGCCTACCTCACGCCAGAGAATCAAGTTTATCTGACAGCCTACTTCAAATTACTGGCCACAAAGACCCAGTTAACTGCAAGGAAAATACTTCAAGCTCTGGTGTTTATGGCTTCTTGCATCCTACTAATTCCATATGCAAGACTGCATATGAGGAAACTACAATGGTATCTCAAAAGCCTATGGTGTCAACATTCTCAGGACCTGGAATCAGTGATGCCTATCATCCCTTGTATAAAGACAGAATTCCTTTGGTGGGCAGAGGCCTGCTACCTCAACAAGGGACTGCCATTTACTCTACCCTCTGCTGCCCAAACCCTAACAACAGACACATCAGACTATGCATGGGGGGTTCACTTGGAAGGGCAGTGCATTCAGGGCAAATGGAACCCGAGTCAAATGCACCTGCGTATCAATCCAATAGAAATGTTAGCTGTACAGAATGCTCTGACAGTGGACCACATCCTTCCAGGACAATTATTGGTAAAAACAGACAACACCACTGTTATGTGGTACATAAACAAGCAGGAGGGAGCCCACTTATACCCCCTCTGCAGACTAGCTGTGGCTCTGTGGAACACAGCCTTGAACTACCAAGTGCACCTACAGGCTCAGTTCCTGCCAGGCAAGCTAAACTCACTGGCAGACGACTTAAGCAGAAATCTCATGGACCCACACGTGTGGAAACTGGAACCAAAGATATTCAACATGTTGAGAAACAAATGGGGGAGCCCAGAGATAGACATGTTTGCCTCCCCTCAGAACTACCAATTGGACAAATTCTGCACAAGGACTCCCCACAGACAAGGTTGGAAAGTGGGTGCCCTGTCCTTCACCTGGGAAAATCTCTCAGTTTATGCCTTTCCCCCTCTGCCTCTCCTCTCCAAAGTTCTACTAAAGATCAAACAGGACATACCAAGGAAAATACTCATTGCACCAGACTGGCCACGCCAACACTGGTACCCCCTCTTGCGCAGTGTGTCACTGCTGGAACCATGGCACCTGCTTCCGACTCCTTCCCTGCTGTTTCAGCAGGAGGTCCAGATTCTGCACCCCCAGCTTCAAACCCTGAACCTTGCAGCCGGGCTAATTACCTGAGCTCTCCATTACCATCCCTCAGTAAGCAAGTGCTGGATGTAATTCTGGAGGCAAGGAGGCCTAGTACTAGAAAATCATATACTGATAAATGGAAAAGATTCTGTTCCTAGAGCCAAATTCAGGGGATGTGCACAACAGTTCCCAGTTTACCGCATATTCTTCAATACCTAACAGAGATGCTTCACAAGGGCCTTTCCTTCTCTTCTATTAAAATGTGTGCCTCTGCCATTTCAGCACATTATAATATGGAACCACCCCTCTTCTCTCACCCACTGCTAAACCATTTCCTCAGAGGGGCCAAATATTTAAGACCACCCAGGAGAGCCCCTACACCAGCCTGGGACCTTAAATTTGTATTTAAAAAGCTCACTCTACCTCCCTTTGAGCCAGCTGCAACTGCAGAGTTGAAATTACTTTCTTGGAAAACAGCCTTCCTTCTAGCCATCACTTCAGCAAGAAGAGTGTCTGAATTACAAGCTCTCATGGCAGTTGGAGCCCTTCATCATCTTCCATGCAGACAGGGTGTCCCTCAGGACCAATCCTTCCTTTATGCCCAAGGTGGTATCCAGTGTGGCCCTTAATCAGTCCATTCATTTGCCAACCTTCTTTTCTAATCCACAGAACAAAGGGGAAAGAATACTGCACTCTTTGGATGTGCACAGACAACCAAGATTTTATTTGGACAGGACCAAGCCTCTCAGAAAAACTGAACAGCTGCTAGTTGTCTTTGCTGCAGGGGAGAGGGGAAGGCCATTTCAAAGCAAATCATTTTTAAATGGATAGGCCATTGCATTAATTTCTGCTATAAGCACCATGGAAAACCTACTCCACAGGGGATAAGATCACATTCCACCAGGGCTGCATCTACTTCAACAGCCTTTCTCAGAGGTGTTCCTACCATGGACATCCTAGAAGCTGCTACCTGGAGTTCTGTTCATACATTCACCAAGCATTACCACTTGCCTATTTTCTCTAAATCCAGAGCTGGTTTTGCCACTGCAGTCTTGCAGGGCCTAATAGCTGGTCGTAATGCTCTCTAATTGCCTCCTCCCTTCCTTAGCTTTGGGAATCTACCTAAATGTAATGACTTCAGCAGTGAAACACGAAGAACATAGTACAGTTGTGTACACTTACCATAAATGTAGATGTTCAAGTGTATTCACTGTTGCAGTCCTGGTTACCCTCCCTCCAGCCCCCTGACTTCTATTTGTTATACCTCTGTTCTTGTTTACTGTATTTAAGCTTGCTGGTATATTTGCTTATAATTGGAGGTGTAACCTTGTATATAATTGCTTCTCATTATGGGGGCACCTGACATCTGGGGCAAGAAAAACTGATGTAATAACATCTGCTGCATGTTTTATACCCCTGTCTACCTGACATCATGGAAGAAGAGACAGCAACCGACGCAGGACCCAAGACTTTGATAATCAGGCCGGCTAAAGGCTACCTGCAAGCAGATAACCCAAATGTAATGACTGCAACAGTGAATACACTCGAACATCTACATTTATGGTAAGTGTACACAACTGTACTTTCCCTTGAGGATGCTGTAATACCATTGTAGTAAAGCAGGGAAATGTTCTAGTGATATTAATGATGGGGATAAAGATATTTTGAATGAGTGCCACCATCAAGTGGAGTAAACGTTGCTATGTTGTTCTTATATGAGGCTTTTGGAAGAGGACTTTACCTCTACTACATATGGAGATCCCAGAATACGATTTTTAATATACTTGTTGCTATAAAGTTGGTACAGCTGTGCATATTTTATTATTTTAAAATTAATTCACATAGTTCCCTAAAGACTTGCCCAGGTTACACACAAACTTATTTAACTGATAATGAAAGTAAGTAAAATAAACATGTAGTGCTAAGCAGGTCCACTAGTATTAATGAAGTGTGGTGCACCTGCTACATTGACAAGGCAAAGTGATCCAGTTTTGAAACACCTTTAATTTTTTTTTTATTTTTGTTTACAAACTGTAACAAGGCACCCATATAATTTTTACCTGCCTTCACAGGATATGCATGCAAGAGAAGCTTGTTTAAACCCGATTCATTATGTATTGTTGGAGCCAACAAGGCTATTACATCATGCACATTCCAAAACATCATAGTATTAAATAACATTACATTGTAGTTGCAAACATTTGCAAAGTGTTTCTCTGAATATTGCTTTTCCAATTGCAGTTTTATACTATTTGGTGCCAGATGTACCTGGTCACTTGCCAGTTTTGTCCTGCTGCTTTATCAGGTTTGCTGTGTACAGGCAAATGTGCTTTAAATTGTTTTTATTTATTTCATTGCCCCTTACAAGGGTTTAATTCTAGACGCTGCATTTGCTGGACAGGTGTAATATTCTGACTGACAGTGATTCTTGTTAACTGAAAAAAAATAAGAACTGTTAATCTAAATAATGCTTTGCAAAATAGTTGTTAATGTCAGACAAGTGCTGCTGTGTGTAGTGCAGAGAAGTATTTAATGTGTAAGTTGTGTCAAGAGATTCATTAATGGGATCATGGTGTTTAGAAACTAAAGAAAATAGTTTTTTCTTACCTTAATGCAAAGGTACCACTGTTATCAGACCTGAAAAAAAAGAAAAAAACATTTTTTTATTTCATCTCAGTGTTTTAGCAGCCCTGTTGTCACTTCTGCAGGACTGTAAGTAGTAGTTATTTTTGTGCATGATACAGATAAATTGCTCAAAGGTGGCCGAAGTACAGATTGTTTTGTTTCGTGACTAAGCTTTCTCCTTTGCCTCTTTCAGAGTCCATCTCCAGAAAGTATGATGTCTGTTCTCATTAAAATCTTTCTTTACTTAAAGTGTCACAACTTAGAAGTACTGCTTAGTTTTGCGATCTGCCTTTTGAGTGTCGACAGTCTTAGGTGACACAGGACAGGTTTGCCTTCTTGTACATATACTGTAACGATCCTTTACCTTTCATCATTTCATCTGCAGTGCTTAAATTACTTTTTTTTAAAGTTCACATTAGCTAAACTTTAGTTATAGAATAAGCTACAGCGAGCCTTCTATCCATTTACCGATAGGTAGCATCATATTTCTAAAAAATTCTACGTCAACTGTTCCTAACACTGAAAAACAAAAGAATCGTGAATCTCCAAGTAGATTTAATACCCCATTTGACATTGAAGGAGAAGCTACAAATACTGAGTATGGGCTTTCCTTGGGCCACAAAATCTTAAATGTGATGGTCATTCTAGTATAAGAAGTACTACAAACTTTCATTCAAACTTGATATAGTGCATACTGAGAATGATGAATAACATAAAAGTGACACCGAAGGGCAGAAACATCCACGCCATTCATTATTTCTTTGTGGCAGTGTAAGGATACTTTTAGGGAGGAGAACATACTCTGAGGTAACAAAATGTTGTGTTTAGGCCATAGTTTTCTTTTAAAGACTGAGCCCAGACTTGTCAAGTCTGTCAGCCTAAATTAGTCTGTGAAAACTAAGTGCTATTACTGAGCTGCATCCTGTAGTCATGGGTTTGTGTCCCTTTGTTTCCACTTGCAGACTGTATGACTGAGTAAGTCATTTAAACTGACAGTGCTTCTTGTTTGCAGTAAAACGAGACACTTATGTAGTTAACAATAAAAAAGTCACTGTCCTTCAGTCATTGATTCATCTGAAGTTTCTCTCAAAGTATATCTACCTGTTCTAGTTTGGTCCACTTTCTCAACTTATTAATTAGATAAAACAAATTTCCTTGTGTTTTGGTTAGAGTTTATACCACACCCACACAGCTGTGCTCAGTTAACTGAGTTACTCAGGGTGATCTGTGTGCCCTTTTTGGGAAGCTGAATGGACAGTGAGTCCTAGATTTTTGTTTTAATTTCATTATAGTCTGTAGGCAGTAATCACACCATGAGCTCATGGTGTTAATCTGGCTGTTCCAGAAATTGTTTACTTTGTGCAAAGTTAACGGTACTTCTCACTGCAGTGTACTAGGGTGAACCATTATATTAACTGATTGGCTTGTGAATAAGCAGGTGATGACCTGGTTAACCCTGAGTTACATCACCTCTGGCAGTCTACACTGCTGACTGTCACGTGCCCTGCTGTAGGTAGCAGTTCAGTTTTATCAGTCCGTTAACTCTTGGCACTCTCTCCATACTGCTTTTCAGTAAGCCAGCAGGAGTCGTCAGTGCTGGGACCATCACTTGTATCAGATATTGCACTAGGTATGGAAAACATTAGCTTGCGTGCTAATGATATGAAAACTGGTGTACTGCTGAAATGAGGGACTTGCAGTGCCTTGCATTGCAAGCAGATAGGTGGCATTTGAATTGTTTTGTGAGAAAGTGTAAAGATATGCTAAAGATAGGAGCCAACTGAAAACATACTCCTTTGTTGGGATAACCTTGTGTAAGCTGGAAGAGGGGAAGAGTTGAGACATATTGATCTCCCCAAAATGAATCCTACTGTGTACTGAATACAGTAACAGAAGCCAGTTAGATGCTGGGTACATAGTGTGAAGTATGTGTTTGAGATAATCTGCAGTTATTTATTTTACAAGGCAGGGGTGAGGCCCACAGCTATGTTAATAGGTAAAGTTTTGAATGCCATAGAGACGAGGGGCAATTAGGGTTAAAAAATGTGCAGTCCTGAGGTGTTAAAATGATGCGAGGTGTATAGAGAGGTCAGTATTTGAGCAGAGACTAAGAGGTTGAGCACAAAAAAGTTAAAAAACAAGGGTAAAAAAGTTGGTATGCTAATCTTTCAAAGAGTTTGATTTGGCAACACTGCATTTCTTGTGTAAGGCTAAGGTGGGTGGAGTTGAAGTGAAAGAATAGAGGTGGGGAAACAAACATTAGTGACAGCTGGAAGGCTAGCCTTGAAAATACTTCCCTAAAGAAAAGGGTAGAAGGGCTCTATTTTACTGCCTGATTAATACTCTTCAGAGGGGATTAATTAATTGGAATAAAGACAGTAAATGACAGGGCGAGGGTTATGAGAAGGACGTCTGCTTGGGGGCTAAGCTCAGTACTTGGTTAGTGTCAGTAGACCAGTTTTGTTGTTCTGTCAGTCTGCTGATACAAGTGATGGTATTGCTACACATGTCATGTGAAACCTCACATATAGCCTTATCCTTTGCTAGTTATTTGTGAGTAAGACATTCTCACTGTATAGTGATGCTTTTCAGATAGGGCTCCTTAACCTGTCTTGTATAACTAGTGTATACCTCAGTAGCAGCACTGTGCGGGTGACTTTTCATAAATATAACTGACCCGGTAAGGTGGCATTAGTTGGTGCTGGGTCATGTAAGAATAAGTGCAATTGCTCATTCTCCTGTTAGCAGCCTAAGATGCTCCTCTTTACTGGTGAATTACCCCCCTCAACTTGAACCTTTCCAATGTAGTTTGTAGCAAACTGGCTTAAAGTTGCACTGTACAATGCATACAGCTTCCTGAATAAAATTTATAATATCAGGCCTGATTTGAGTAATATTTTTTTTTTTGTATTTCATTCAACTATTTATTGACTGAGTAACCCACTGGACAAAAATTGTCCCTTTTCAGGGGTGACGCAGGAGCACTGTTTTAAGTGACTTGCTCAGACTCGCAGACCCTTTTCAGGGGTGACGCAGGAGCACTGTTTTAAGTGACTTGCTCAGACTCGCAGACCCTTTTCAGGGGTGACGCAGGAGCACTGTTTTAAGTGACTTGCTCAGACTCGCAGACCCTTTTCAGGGGTGACGCAGGAGCACTGTTTTAAGTGACTTGCTCAGACTCGCAGACCCTTTTCAGGGGTGACGTAGGAGCACTGTTTTAAGTGACTTGCTCAGACTCGCAGACCCTTTTCAGGGGTGACGCAGGAGCACTGTTTTAAGTGACTTGCTCAGACTCGCAGACCCTTTTCAGGGGTGACGCAGGAGCACTGTTTTAAGTGACTTGCTCAGACTCACAGACCCTTTTCAGGGGTGACGGGAGCACTGTTTTAAGTGACTTGCTCAGACTCACAGACCCTTTTCAGGGGTGACGCAGGAGCACTGTTTTAAGTGACTTGCTCAGACTCACAGACCCTTTTCAGGGGTGACGCAGGAGCACTGTTTTAAGTGACTTGCTCAGACTCACAGAGTAGCAAATGAAGGTGGAAAGAATCCAACCCTGAACCGTGGGTGTAGGAAGCAACTTATCTGTTCAGAGATGTAGTCCTCTTTGCTAACTTCCTGACTCAGACAGCAGCTAAAAGTGAAGTATCTCCAAACAAACTAGCATTTAATGCTACTAGACACTTCACACTGCTGAAGAATATAGTCTCATTGTTATGCTGTCAGTTTATAAAAAAAGACAACTTTGTTAAGCACTTTTCATGGCTGTCCAGTTCTAGTCTTGTGCAGTGTCCAGTGCCTACCACCACAGCACAGTGGGAAGAAGCCATCACATCTTTAAAATCTGTAATACTAATCATTGTCACATAAAAGTATAGCACGACTGATGTGTCTTACTTTTAACAGCCTTTAATGCAAGTTTGTTTGGAGACACTTCACTTCTGGCTCTAGTCTTTGTGGAAATGGGAAGTGTTTTATAGTTTCTAAAGCTGTTAAACACTTCATGTTCTTAATAGTTTGTTCTAGTGACTAGTAATACACTGGAACACTGAAGCTTTACTTACTGCAAAGAATTAGGATCTAATGTGTCTGTTAATTCAGTTTATACATGTACTTGATATGAATATTTATTACCTTTTGAGCCACCATTGAACTAAATTTCTTGATCTCGAACACGCAACTGTTTGGTTATGATAGGAGACCAAATCATAACCTCTATGTGGTTAAAACGCAAATTATTCAAAAGTTGGTGTAATGAGATGTAAGCTGTTTTTAACTGATCAACTAAACAGAAGACTTAGTGGCTGTACATCTCTTGTGGCCCAGCCATTAAATTCCAGTTTAGCTGCTATGTAAGTCCCTTATTATAAAGCAAAGGATGCTGGTAGTTCAAATCATGGTTGGTAGTTCAAATTCTGAATCTTAGGTGTGTTTGTGCCTTGTACCAGAGCTCTTTGTTAAGCTGCTGGGAAAAGCATTAGCTCCGTTGCAGCCTAAACTCAAAGTCTACTCTTAGGTGATTCAATGTACATTTTCTGGTTAAAGATTCATATTTTGCCTGACAGAGAAAATCACAACACATCTCCTTTTGCAATAATAGGTTGCTAATTAAATATCTTACTATACAGAGCTTAGTAGTGTCATAGCATGTTTTGGTACTAATCACATGTTCATAGGTTCACAGGTACTAGGCTAACAACCACCGTGGCCTTTGTAGATCATATCCACATCCATATGGTCAGTATACTTATTCTTCGTCCCCCGTGCTCATTTCACCTAGATGTTTTACTGAATTTTGTCAAAAGGCTGTGGGTTCTATTCCCAAGGCAGGTAGATTGATTACTGACATTGTAGTGCAGCATAAGTAGGTTGCTGCACTCTACAGTCAGTCCTCCATTGCATGAGATGTTAAACCAAGTCAGTCCCCATCTGCTTGAGTTGGTGGGAGCTCAGCTGGATGTAAAAGATTCCACAACATCTATCAAAAAGAAAAGCCAAAATTCCCAAAACAGGGCAAAACAGCAAAGAATTCAGACCACGATACGATCACAACTTCAGAAACAATTGCCACAAACCAAGCCTTGGAGGAAACCTTTTTTATTTCACCGACTGAGCGCTTTCACCATAAAATGGCTTCTTCAGAGTCAGTGTATTGTAAAAACCATAATCATTTTATACTCATTTACATTTAGTGACCTCATCAAATTGTTCAATTAAAACAACTAACTGTTTACCATTAATTAACTCATTAACCAATTTAAAACCATAAGCCTCTAAAAATTCTTTTTAAGTCACTTGAAAAATCATTCAAAAAAATTTTGTCATTTGTTTACTAATCGTAAAAAAATATATAACATACCTTTATACTTGTGTACAATACCTAATGACATTCAATTTCACAATAAAAATGAACACAGTACATACTAATATTACAATTTCATTTGTCTAATTTATGTTTTATATTGTATAATTTAATCTATTCTGTGAATTGTGTAATTTTGTCACTATGTGTTATATATTTTTATCACTATGTGTTATATAATACCCGCCTTGTGTTTTAAAACTGGCTTTATAGAAATGTAGTCGTTAATTCCAGGGTATCTAGTGGCGTTTAATCTAAACTGCCACATAGTTTCTAATAATGCTACCCTGTTTCCTATATCACCCCCTTGGTCTAACATTACTCTATCTATCACAAAAAATACAAATTTTTTGAATTCCCTACAGTTAGTACTGTGAATATACAGTGCATTGTGGGAGTCTTTGTTTTTGATGGCTCTTAGATGTTCCACCATCCTATCTCGTAGCCTACGGGTCGTCATCCCTATGTAGAATGCCTCACAGGTAACGCACAAGCTCACATACACTAAGTTCTTTGTGTTGCAGTTACATTTCCCCGGGCAAGGCAAAGAATACCCCCACCCTTTCACACACACATAAGAACCTTCTGCTATATACCTACAGCTTCTACAATGACCACACTTGTACATTCTTGATACCCTACTTCTCTCTTCGTTCTCCAAAATCCCTTTCAAGTTGTTTCCTTTACTATAAACAATCCTTGGGTGGCCACCTACGATGCCAAACAGTACTCCCACATCCCTTGCAGTGACTTAACTATTTCTTCACTTCTCTCATTGAATTTCAACACGAAGCATGTTCCTAATTTTTCCTTTTTTTGTCCTTCTTGGTTGATATCCAAACTACCTTCCCCCCTTAAAATGGGTGAGTATGCTGAACTTCTCTGTTTGTAAACTTCCTTCTTCAATCTTACCAGCAACTTCAACGGGTAGCCCCTATCCATAAACATGCCAATCAACTTGAACATCTCCTGTTTAAATATGCTTTCCTCACTAACTAATCTGGACAACCGCACCATCTGTCCTTTTGCCACCCCTTTTCTCTGATGGAATGGGTGGCAACTTTTAAAGTGCAGGAGCGAATTGGAATAACTTTCCTTCCTATATATGGAACTAGTTAAACCTTCTTCTCCCTTGACAAGGGCTATATCCAGGTAGTTAATGTTGTCCTTCTTCCACTGGAAGGTAAACTTCAAAAAAACAGTAGTTTGGTTTAAGTATTCAATGAACTCTTCTGCCTGTAGCTCATCACCCTTCCATAGAATAAGCAAATCGTCTAAGAACCTGTTGTACAAAATAATGTTCTCCATAAATCTTGTCGGGGAAACAAAGGTTCTCTCCCAAGTCAAGAGGACCATGTTCGCAAAGATAGGGGCGCACCTGGCGCCCATAGCTACCCCGGAACATTGCTGAAACATCTCACCCTCAAATTTCAGGAAGTTGTTCAAAAGAACTATTTCCATAAGTTCACAAATTAAATTAATCCGGTCCTTGTCCACTTTACTACTGACTACCAAACTCTCACGAAACATGTCCAAACCTTCTTTATGAGGTATGGTAGAAAACAAGTTGACCACATCAACCGTTAAAAAACTGTAGTCCCTGTAATCATCCTTAACAACTCTCAATCTTTCAAGGCAGTGCCAAGAATCCCTGATCACATGTGGCACCTCCTCCAGCACCTTTTTACACATAAAATCCACAAAGGATGCCAACGGTTCAGTTTTAGAACCCTTAGCAGCTACAATGGGACTAAACTGCAAGTTAAAAAGGAAAAATTAGGAACATGCTTCGTGTTGAAATTCAATGAGAGAAGTGAAGAAATAGTTAAGTCACTGCAAGGGATGTGGGAGTACTGTTTAAGTGATGCCATTAAGGGCATCGTAGGTGGCCACCCAAGGATTGTTTATAGTAAAGGAAACAACTTGAAAGGGATTTTGGAGAACGAAGAGAGAAGTAGGGTATCAAGAATGTCCAAGTGTGGTCATTGTAGAAGCTGTAGGTATATAGCAGAAGGTTCTTATGTGTGTGTGAAAGGGTGGGGGTATTCTTTGCCTTGCCCGGGGAAATGTAACTGCAACACAAAGAACTTAGTGTATGTGAGCTTGTGCGTTACCTGTGAGGCATTCTACATAGGGATGATGACCAGAGGCTACGAGATAGGATGGTGGAACATCTAAGAGCCATCAAAAACAAAGACTCCCACAATGCACTGTATATTCACAGTACTAACTGTAGGGAATTCAAAAAATTTGTATTTTTTGTGATAGATAGAGTAATGTTAGATCAAGGGGGTGATATAGGAAACAGGGTAGCATTATTAGAAACTATGTGGCAGTTTAGATTAAACGCCACTAGATACCCTGGAATTAACGACTACATTTCTATAAAGCCAGTTTTAAAACACAAGGCGAGTATTATATAACACATAGTGATAAAAATATATAGCACATAGTGACAAAATTACACAATTCATAGAATAGATTAAATTGTACAATAGAAAACATGAATTAGACAAATGAAATTGTAATATTAGTATGTACTGTGTTCATTTTTATTGTGAAATTGAATGTCATTAGGTATTGTACATAAGTATAAAGGTATGTTATATATATTTTTTTACGATTAGCAAACAAATGACAAAACTTTTTTGAATGATTTTTTAAGTGACTTAAAAAGAATTTTTAGAGGCTTATTGTTTTAAATTGGTTAATGAGTTAATTAATGGTAAACAGTTAGTTGTTTTAATTGAACAATTTGATGAGGTCACTAAATGTAAATGAGTATAAAATGATTATGGTTTTTACAATACACTGACTCTGAAGAAGCCATTTTATGGTGAAAGCGCTCAGTCGGTGAAATAAAAAAGGTTTCCTCCAAGGCTTGGTTTGTGGCAATTGTATCTATCAAAAAGAGTATGGGTCGTTTATTTATGTACAAATTAAGAACTCTTATTTAGAACATATTTAACTGTCTACAAATGTAGAAGTGTATATATTATATATATATATATATAGAGAGAGAGAGAGAGAGAGAGAGAGGGAGAGAAATACACACACACACACACACACATATATATATATATATATATATATATATATATATATATATATATATATATATACATAGTGTATATACATATATTCATAATTTTCCTTAGTCAGACTAAATTTTCATTCCTGTTGTACCCCAGCTCCTTTTTCTATAACCACCGTCTGATTTTAGTTAATATTGTTGCTAAAGTCCATTTACCATTAAACATAAATCTAATTTATTTGTTCATTCCATATAACCCATACAACATAAAATAACTCATCAATTCTTTTAACATATTCTTTACTTCTATTCTTTTAATAGCCATTTTTAATTATATCTATGTTTAATTTACCCACTTCTTTTATATCTTTGAAAAAAAATCTTTACGTAGTTTTCCCCATAACTCTTTTACATTTCAAAAACATGTTCAATAGTGTTTTCTTCTTGACAGTGTAAACATATTCTATCACTTTTCTTTTTATATGGCATATTTCCTTTCACAAGTAATTTATATATTACTAGTCTTCACAAAAACGTTGACATTCTATTTTTTGATTGCACCATTTGCTTCTTATTTTTATAGCTTTAATTTTTTCATCTGTTTGATTTTCACACGGATTTACATAGTAATGTTTTATTATTACATTCGTATACCGTACTTTTCCTTCTTTTTCTATATCATCATTTTTTTTATTTTCCACAACAAATATTTTTTCTTGGTAACATTGTATAGCTTCATTTATGCACTATTTTTCTGTTTTATTCTTTTTTTTACCATACCCCCACATTTATCTCCTCATCTTTTTCATTTATCCACTTTAACGTGTGTGTCTTTCAGCTTTTCCCGGTTAGGGGTCGCCACAGCGGAACTCCAGTCTGTTAATGATTGGCAGTAGATTTTTACATGCTGAGTTGCCAGCTCTGACGCACAACCTTCAACGAAGGTCATTTATCCACTTTAATACTTTGTACAAATTTAATGAAGCAGCATATACCACTGGGTTAATTAACCCTAAACCTTCTTCCTGTTTATTTACATATAAATCTTTTTTTAATGGATTTAATTTAGACTCCAGTAGGAATGAAAAACATATCTGCAATAATTCCTTTTCGGAGAATGTAGGCGACAGAAATTTCTAAGTGTGCTATTTTTCCCCAACAGTTTTGAATTTATCAAATAAGCCTTTTTTTTCTGAATGATAACTTGTGTTCTCCAGAAAAACTGCTTTATTTCTTCTACTTTTTTTCCCCATTGAATTCTTCTTTGTTCCCAAATGTTATGGCTAACACAGAAATTTAATTAATTAGTTCTGCTGTGGTGGTGATATCTGCGGTGGTACAGTGGTAGCCTTGTTACCTCACAGCAACAGGATGTTCATCGTGTTTCACTGTTGCAGTCATGACTGTAGGGTTCTCCCCTGCCGGCAGGCAGCCCTTGGTCGGCCAGAATCCCAAAGTCTGGGTCCGGCATTGGCTGCTCAACCATGCTCCCTGACGTCAGAGCGGCAGGAGTACAAAGCTGACAGCCGACGCCATCTTCTCTAGTCTTTCTTGCCGTGCGGTGATAGCAGCTCGCAAGTGCCGGTCGGCTGACTCCTGACGAATTTTACTGATATACTTCGATCCGAAGATTTTCTTCTCCACTCACAGCTAAGTACCCCATTGGGGAAACTTTTTTCTTGCTCCACTCCGATGTCAGAAAAAGTTAATTGTATTTCATGTGGGAAGCAAATACCTCATAAGGATTTTCATTCTTACTGTATTCCTTGCTTGGGCCCTGACCACGACGTAGCTAGTTGTCGGTTTTGTGCTAGATTCAATCAACGTACAATTAAACGCAGGTACGATTTTTCTTTTCATTACTTCGGTAGGCGCTTTAACTACAAAATGTAGTCGGATACAGTCCCGGCTACCAGAGTTCGCAAGCGTCGCAAGGATAAAGACAGGCCTCCGAGGTCCAAATCTGATGATAGCGCACAAGCGGAGCCAGCTTCAGGTTCAGCCGTCGTCAGTTAGGCGCTTTTGCAGCCCCTGTCGTCGGCCATTACAGACCCGACGGCCGAAACGGACTCTCATGAGTAGCCAACCAGGCCTTTAAATATTTCTGTTGCAGGACCTTCAGACAATGCTCGTGGGTCCGGAGCTGCTGTGCAGGTACCGGCTTCCGAAGGGGTTTTCAGGCCTACTCAGCTACTAATAAAGGCAAAGACAAAGACAAAGACTCCTTCAAAATCAAAGACTTCAACACAGGCCTCTTCTGAACCGGCTCCTAAGTCACAGAAACAGTTACTCAAGATGGCAGAGGATTTAATTACTATGATTAGGGGTTCTCATCCTCCAGACAAAAAGGCCAAGGCAGGATATTTCGTATGATTCCTCTGATCAGGCTTCTGTTTCGTCAGTTTCTTCTTCTGATCAGGAATATTCTTTCCCTCCTTATGAGGATTCTGATGCTGAAGAATCCATTCCTTCTGCTTCTCCCCCTGAGGATTTCTCTTTTGGGGAAACTTTGCATGAAATGAGGGAACATTTCCATTGGGAAGGACAGGAGTTTTCGAATCCAAGAAAAGACTGAGGGAATTTCTTCTTCTTCCCAACATAGACCCCTGGCTATTCCTCCTGTTTTGGATATTGTGGATGATGCCTTTTCGGAGGCTAACTTAACCCCTGACTCTTTTCCTCCTGCTCCTGTTAAGCCTGATAGATATTACAGGGTTCCTGATTCCCATCAGTTTTTATACAAGAACCCTTCTGCTGACCCTGAAACCATTTCTCAGGGTCCCAAGGGAGTTAAGGCCGCTTCTGCCAAAAATCCCATTCCTACTGAAAAGGATTCTCGATCCTTAGAAAGTTGGGGCAAAAAGGTGTACATTTCTGCTACTTTGTCCATTAGGGCTTTAAACTGTCAGTTTCATATGTTTAAATACCAGCAGTTTTCTATTGTCTGTCTTAAAACAGAAGCTTACTTCCATTTCTGCCTGTGCAGATGATAAGGAATTACATGACTTATTGCACGTCACTGAACAAGTTGGGAAGCATGGTTTACACTGTGGGTTTGATGCCTTGGAGGCTTCTTGTAGGGCTGTGGCCTCTGGCACAGTCATTAGAAGGCATGCATGGCTAAAGGAACAAAATTTACCTGAACAAATAAAGGCTAAATTATTGGATGCTCCTGTTCAGCATAATGTTTTGTTTGGATCTAAAGCTGAAGAGGTAATTAAAAAGATGGAGGATAAGGCGAAATCCATGCAAACAGTTAAAGATTTCTTACAAGTACAGCCTCCTAGATTTAGCAGGAATTGGCCTTCTAAAAATTGGTCCTTTACCGCTTCTGACAGGCCTCAGAGGGGTAGATATAGACGGTTCCAGAGGGAGGCCTCAAACGCAAGCTGCTTATAGACCAAGACAGTGGACTGCTTCCACCCCTAGGGGAGGAGAAGACAGGTCACAATCTCAAAGGAAACAAACTCAGTGACTCCCTCTGTTGGGCTACAGGAACTTCTTGCCTGGAAGCCCCTCTCGGAGGAAAACTCTCTCTTTTTTATCAAAATTGGACTCAAATAACCCAAGACAAATGGGTTTTGGATGTGGTTTTAAGAGGTTACAAATTCCATTTTCATACCTTGCCAAGGCTGCGGATGGCCAGACCTTCCAAAGCATCAATGGACGGAGACCTTAAACCAGGTGGAAGCTCTTTTGGCTATGAATGCCATAGAACTGGTTCCTCTTTCAGAGATGGGAAAAGGTGTTTATTCAAGGCTTTTTCTAGTCCCAAGGAAGCAAAACTCATGGAGACCCATTCTGGATCTGTCGGTCTTGAACACCTTTCTAGAGATTCCAAAATTCAAGATGCTTACTCTACAGCAGCAGCTTCCAATGCTGTCCAAAAATGCATGGATGGTAACTTTGGATTTAAAGGAGGCATATTTACACATTCCCATTAGGAAGGATCGCAGAAAATACCTCCGGTTCAAAGCCGGATCGAGGCACTTTCAGTTCTCTGCGCTGCCCTTTGGATTATCTACTGCGCCCAGGGTCTTCACCAAATGCCTGGCTCCAGTAGTAGCTTACTGCAGACTGTACAGAACCTCCTCGAGTTCCTGGGATTCTCTGTAAACATAAAAAAGTCAAATTTGACACCATCACAACAGATAACTTTTCTGGGTGCGCTTCTAAACACCACAACCCAGATGGCATTTCTGACATGCGAAAAACAGTTACAGCTGGCTTCAACTTTCAGAACTTTGGCAACTTTAACTCATCTATCTGCAAGGAAATTCCTGCAGGCTTTGGGTTACATGGCCTCCTGTATCCTTCTCGTACCATATGCAAGACTACACATGAGGAAAATACAGTGGTACCTAAAAAGTGTATGGTCTCAGCATTGCCACAGTTTAGACATACTGATCTCCATCCTTCCTTTCCTTCAAAAGGAATTTCTTTGGTGGTCCAGGGCATGTGCTCTAAACAAAGGGAAACCCTTCCGTCTGCCTCCTGCCTCTCAGATTCTAACCACGGACGCCTCTGATTATGCTTGGGGAGCCCATTTTCTGGGCAATTGTTTGCAGGGCCTTTGGACAAAGGATCAGAAGCACCTACATATCAATTTAAAGGAAATGTTAGCCGTTCAGAAAGCTCTATTGGCCTTCAGGAATCTTTTACAACCAGGACAACTGTTAATACGGACAGACAACACCACAGTTATGTGGTACGTAAACAAGCAAGGGGGATCTCATTCCTACCCCCTTTGCAGACTAGCCATGAATCTATGGAACACAGCTCTAGCTTGCAATCTGGATCTTCAAGCTCAGTTCCTACCAGGGAAACAAAATTTCCTGGCAGACAGTCTGAGCAGAAATCTTTTGGATCCACACGAGTGGATGCTGGACACCAAAATATTCAGGATGATAACAGCAGTCTGGGGATGTCCTCACATAGACCTCTTTGCATCCCATCTAAATCATCAACTACAGACTGTTTGCACCAGGACTTTCCACAGAGAAGCTTGGAAAGTGGACGCTCTGTCATTCAGTTGGAGGAACCTCTCGGGATATGCCTTTCCGCCTCTTCCTCTTCTTCCACGGGTTTTATTGAAGATAAAACAGGACAAGCCCAAGAGGATAATCTTGCTGGCTCCAAATTGGCCTCGGCAGTTTTGGTATCCAACTCTAAAAAACCTATGCCTGGAGCCCCCTTGGGTTTTACCTCTGTCTCCGAACCTTCTGTCCCAACATCAGGGTCAGGTTCTACACTCTCATGTCAGAACTCTCAGCTTGGCAGCCTGGTTAATCCAGTGCCTTTGATTTCTTCTTTACTGCCCAAGCAGGTTATGGATGTCATTTTAGAAGCCAGACATCCTAGCACTAGAAAATCTTATGCAGGAAAATGGAAAAGATTTTGTTCCTGGATGCAGGCTCAGGATTCTGATCCTCTTCTTCCTAACATTACTTTACTTTTACTTTACTTGACAGATCTCTTACATAAGGGTCTTTCTTTCTCTTCCATTAAGATACATGCCTCTGCTATTTCTGCTCATTATAATACAGACCCTCCCATCTTTTCCCACCAGCTCATGCGACAGTTTCTCAGAGGAACTAAGAACTTAAAACCTCCTAGATCTCCTCCTATTCCTGCTTGGGATCTCAACTATGTTTTGGAAAAACTAACCTTGCCTCCTTGTGAGCCTGCTGCCTCTTCTGACATCAAGTTTTTATCTTGGAAGACAGCCATCCTGTTAGCCCTAACCTCTGCCAGGAGAGTTTCAGAGTTACAAGCTCTTATGGCTGTGGAACCTTATATTATTTTTCATCAAGACAGGGTATCTTTGAGGACTAATCCTACCTTCATGCCTAAGGTGGTTTCCAAGGTGGCTTTAAATCAAACTATACACTTGCCAACCTTTTTTCCCCACTCCTCAAAATAAAGGGGAAAGGATCTTACATTCCTTGGATGTACACAGACAGCTAAGTTTTTACCTGAACAGAACCAAGGACATCAGAAAATCAGATCAATTGTTTGTTTCTTATGCTTCAAGTTCCCAAGGTAAAGCCATTTCAAAACAGATCATTTCTAAATGGATTGCTCATGGAATCAGATGTTGTTATTCTCACCATGGAAAGCAAATCCCAGGGAGTATACGGACTCATTCCACCAGAGCTACTGCCACTTCTGCGGCCTTCCTCAGGGGAGTTCCTACCAAGGACATTTTGGAAGCTGCAACTTGGAGTTCAGTGCATAAATTTTCTAAGCACTACAATCTACCTCTCTACTCTAAGTCTAGGGCAGGCTTTGCCTCTGCAGTCTTGCAGGGCCTTTTAGCCGCCCCTTCCTCTTTATGACCACCTCCCTTTCTTTCAGCTTTGGGATTCTACCCTACAGTCTTGACTGCAACAGTGAAACACGATGAACATAGTACAGTTGTGTACACCTACCATAAATGTAGATGTTCGAGTGTCTTCACTGTTGCAGTCTGCTTCCTCCCTCCTGTCCCCTCTTATTTTTACTTTTGTGTATTTCCTTTTTTCACCATTCTTCTGAGGTGTATTTGCAAAGGTTATGGGACCTTTTTTATTTTGGGACTCCTGACATCTGGGGCAAGAAAAACTGGAGAAGATGGCGTCGGCTGTCAGCTTTGTACTCCTAGCGCTCTGACGTCAGGGAGCATGGTTGAATAGCCGACGCCGGACCCAGACTTTGGGATTCTGGCCGACCAAGGGCTGCCTGCCGGCAGGGGAGAACCCTACAGTCATGACTGCAACAGTGAAGACACTCTAACATCTACATTTATGATAGGTGTACACAACTGTACTTTCTCCTGTCCGATTCTCGGCTGGAGTGCCTTCTGTGTGGAGTCTGCATGTCCTCCCCGCAGTCGAGTGGCCTCTGAAAGACATGCTTGAATGGGCATGCCTTCGCTGAAGGTTGAAGTTCGGGCGTCAGGCTGGCAACTTGACACTATAAAAATCAACTGCCAATCATTAGCAGACCGGAGGTCCGCTGTGGCAACCCCTAACTGTGAAAAGCCGAAAAGACAAACGAGTTCCGCTGTTGTGACCCCTAACCGGGAAAAGCCGAAAGAGATTACTATAAAATATGTACCTCCTATCTTTACTACATCATCTAAACTGTTACTTTTCTCATTAGAGGAAGTAGGGATGCCTTTAAATAGACGCTCCTTTCTGCAAATTATTACTTCTTTTATCCAAATTTCATTTTTTTTCCATTTATTACACTGTCAACTGCATATGTTAACAGAAATGGAATTCTTAACCTTTCAGCTGTTGTATACAATATCTCATTTATTTTATAATTTATTTCACAAAATGTCATTTTCATAACTAATGCAAAGAGTATACATGGACATCCCAGTCTTACACCACTCTTCATATGTAGCTCTTGGCTTAACCAGCCATTTATAAGTATTTTTTCTTTATTAATACTGTACGCTGACATAAATAATTTCCCTAACTTTCTCACTTATGTTATAGTCTTTCATTATTTCGCATACAATTTCATGTCCAATTGTATCAAAGCCTTAAGGTCTCGTATCATGATTTTCACTTCTTTTCAGAATGTCATCCATAATTTTTCTATCATTAATAGTTATTGACAACTCTTTCCTTTTTTTACGGTATATACTATCTTCGGTAGTATTTTCCATTTTAGTTTCAAATCTCTCTTGTATTATTTTCATAAATATCTTATTATTCAGTATTGTCAGTCTCCAGTTTTTTAGTTGTCTTCTATCTTCCTTCTTCTGTATGAATTTAAGTATTCCACCGTGTAATTCTTTATACATAAAACCTTTAACCATTCATTCAAAATATTTTAAAAGTATATATTTTTGCCAATCCTTACATCTTGTACCATATTCATCTGGTCCTGTAGCCCGAATCGATATTTATTCGTCCTAATACTTTATCTAGCTCGTATAACAAGATCTCCTTTCTCAGCTCTCTCTTCTCTTTTTCTCTTGACGTTTGACCGCCATGTTTTTTTTCATTACCTTTTTTTTTCTTCTAACATTCCTTGGACGTATTGTACTATACTATTCATAACCTTTTTCTCAGTTCTTTCTGTTTCTACTTATACATTTGTATTTCTCTCATTGCATTGCCATCTTCCTTTACTAATCTGCTTAAGTAACTCAATAATATTTCTCTTTTTTTCTTGTAAAAATATCTTTGCTTATGTAATAATTCTTGTACTTGTTACCTGATTTCTTTCTTATAATTATTTTTCTTTGTTAAAGTACCATTCAGTCATTTTTTTATAAAATGTTCTCATAATAATATGACCTTTCCTTCTTCATTACATGCTTTATCATTTATCCTATTTTATTCCTTTGCCTATTTGTATATATTCCTTGTTTTCTTTTAACTGTAGCCATATTGCAAGATGATCAGAAAATCCTGTTTTTACTACCTTCCCTCTCCTATAACTATACCTGCTGATACTATAAAGTAATATATTTCAGATGTTCTTCGTGTTTCACTGTTGCAGTCAATACATTTGGGTTATCCTGCTGGCAGGTTGCCCTCAGCCGGTCTGAATTCCAAAGTCTTGGGTCCTGCGTTGGTCGCTGTCGCCTCTTCCCTGACGTCAGGTCATCAGGGGTATAAAAGATGCAGCCGATGCCATTTTATTTAGTCTTTCTTGCCGCGCGGTGCCCGAAGCAGAAGCAGTTTGCAAGTGCCGGTCGGCCGACTCCTGAGATTTTCGTGTTCGAGTTTCAGATCCGAAGTCTTCATTAAAAGCTAAGTACCCCGTTGTGGAAACTTTTTTCTTGCTCCAGACCGATGTCAGGAAAAAGTTAATAATTGTATAGCTTGTGGGAAGCAAATACCTCATAAGGACTTTCATTCTTACTGTATTCCTTGCCTAGGCCCTGACCACGATGTTGCTAGTTGTCGGTTTTGTGCTAGATTTAACCAACGCACTATTAAGCGTCGGTACGATTTTGCATTAAGCTATTTTGGGTGAAGATTTAATTATACAATGCCATCGGATAACCATCCAACTACCGGAGTTCATAAAAAATGCAAAGAAAAAGAAAAGGACAGGCAACCGAGGTCCAAAACCGACGACGAAGCTTCTCCCAAGCAAGTCGCCGGTTCTCAGTGAGGTGCTTTCGCAGCCCCTGACGCCCACTACTTTAGAATCGCAAGCCGCTACCGACTCCCACGTGGAGCCGGCCAGGCAGCTGGAAACTCAAGGTATTGGAGTTTCGGAAACTATTCCCTCAGATGGGTCCAGAGCCGCTGAGCAGGCATTGGCTTCTGGCTTCTAAGGGTGTATTCAGACCTAAACAATTATATATAAAACCTACTTCAAAGACTAAGACACCTTTAAAGGCAAATAAACAAGTTCACCAGTCACAAGGACAGGCCTCCATGCCCAAGAAACAGATGCTCAAAATGGCTGAAAACTTAATTACCTTGATCAGGGGTTCCCATCCCCCTCCTGATAAGAGGCCTAGGCAAGAGACAGACTATGAATCTTCAGATCAGGTTTCCATTTCTTCTGATTCCTCTTCTGATCAGAAATGTTCTCTTCCCCCCTATGAGGATTCTGATGCTGAAGAATCTATTCCTTCAGCTTCTCCTCCTGAGGACTACTCTTTTGGGGATACCTTGCATACCATGAGGGAGCACTTTCACTGGGAGAGCCAAGACTTTTCAGAATATAAGAAAAGGCACAGAGATGTCCTTTTACTACCTCAACACAGGCCTCTAGCTATCCCACCTGTGTTGGACATTGTAGATGATGTGTTCCCGGAGTCTGGTCTGACCCCTGACTCTTTACCTTCAGCTCCTGTTAAGCCGGTCAAGTACTACAGGGTCCCTGGCTCTCATAAATTTGTTTTCAAAAACCCTTCTGCAGATCCAGAAACTGTTTCTCAGAGTCCAAAGGGGGTCAAGGCTTCTACTGCAAAAAATCCTACCCCCTCTGACAGGGATTCCAAGGCTCTGAATAGATGGGGAAAAAAGGCTTACACATCTACTACTTTGGCTATAAGGGCTTTAAATTGCCAGTTTCATATGCTCAAATATCAGCATTATATCATGACACTGCTTAAACAGAAAATTATGGCAAATTCTGAATGTGCAGAAAACAAAGAAATGCAGGATTTATTGCATGCAGCTGAACAAGTTGGAAAGCATACTTTGCAATGTGGGTTTGATTTCTCTGGAGGCCGCTGTTACGGGTTCTGTCATTAGGAGGCATGCTTGGTTAAAGGAACAAAATCTGCCTGACCACCTTAAAGCAAAATTATTAGATGCTCCTTTACAACATGATACCTTGTTTGGCATCAAGGCAGAAGAGGTGTTAAAGAAAATGGAGGACAAAGTTAAATCTATGCAAATGGTCAACGATTTCTTACAGGTACAGCCACCTAGATTTAGCAGACACTGGCCTACAAAGAATTGGTCCTTTCCAGTCTCAGATAGACCTCAAAGGGGCAGATCCAGACGCCCTAGAGGCAGATCACAGCCACAAGGATCCTACAGGTCTAAGCAGTGGAGTGCTTCTACCTCCAAAGGTGGAGAGGACAAATCACAATCATACCGGAAACAGTCCCAATGACTTCTCCCTGCCTGCGCCAAGCACTTAACTTCTGGCAGCACCCTTAGTGGGAAAACTAGCGTTTTTTCTCAAAATTGGCACATTATTACCCAGGACAAATGGGTTCTAGACATAGTGTCACAAAGCTACAAGTTTCATTTCCATACTCTGCCAAGGGTAAACGGTTGGCCAGACCTGCCAAAAAATCAATGGGCAGAGGCTCAAAAACAAGTCGCAGCACTCATGGACATGAGGGCTATTCAACAAATACCACAGCAAGAGCAAGGACAAGGATTTTACTCAAGACTGTTCTTGGTACCCAGAAAGGACACAGCATGGAGACCAATACTGGACCTATCTATTCTAAACACTTTCCTGAATATACTGAAATTCAAGACGTTGACCTTACAGCAGCTTCTGCCCATGCTGGGCAGCAAGGCTTGGCTCGTGACTTTAGACCTAAAAGAGGCATACCTGCATGTCCTAATCAGACAATCATGCAGAAGATACCTCAGGTTCAAGGCTGGCTCAAAGCATTACCAATTCTCTGCACTGCCCTTTGGCTTATCTACTGTGCCCAGGGTCTTCACAAAGTGCCTGGCACCAGTAATTGCTTACTGCAGACAAAGAGGAATACAAATATATCCTTACTTGGACGACTGCCTCATACAAGCAGAGAACAAGGACATTCTACTACAGCATCTGACGTGTGTGATAAAACTCTTAACAGGCCTAGGGTAGACGGTCAACAAAAAGAAATTAAAACTAGTACCCTCTCAAGAGATAATATTCCTGGGTGCAAGCTTAAATACAACTGCCCAGATGGCTTATCTCACTCCAGACAAACAAAGGCAACTGATTACCTATTTCAAGGAAATGGCAGCAAAGGCCCAGTTATCTGCAAGAAATTTCTGCAGGCTTTGGGCTTCATGGCATCTTGCATCTTACTAATTCCATATGCAAGACTGCATATGAGGAAAATTCAATGGTACCTAAAAAGTGTCTGAACATAACATTGCCACAGCCTGGAAACAATGATTACTCTAATTCCCTGCCTGCAACAGGAATTTCGATGGTGGGCCAAGGCTTGTCACCAAAACAAGGGACAGCCATTCTCACTACCCTCAGCCAGGCAGAGCCTAACCACGGATGCATCAGATTATGCCTGGGGGGCACACATGGCAGGAAGAGGCATTCAGGGCACCTGGTCCACAAACCAAAAGCATCTACATATCAATCAAAAAGAGATGCTAGCTGTTCAAAATGCCCTGACAGCCTTATCTAGGACCTACTTAATCCGGGACAACTACTGATAAAGACAGACAACACCATGGTCATGTGGTACATAAACAAGCATGGGGACACACATTCTTACCCCCTGTGCAGACTAGCCATGGCTTTATGGGACACAGCATTGACTTACCAAGTTCATCTGCAGGTACAATTCCTGCCAGGAAAGGAAAATACTCTGGCAGATGAACTAAGCAGAAACTTCATGTATCCCCACGAGTGGCACCTGGATCTGCAAGTCTTCAGCATGATAACAATGAAATGGGGACGCCCGGACATTCTTCAGCATGATAACAATGAAATGGGGACGCCCGGACATAAATCTATTTGCCTCTCCTCAAAACAATCAACTAAAGAGATTCTGCACAAGGACTTATCACAGACAAGCTTGGAAAGTGGACGCCTTATCTTTCAACTGGACAAAACTATCAGTATATGCCTTTCCTCCACTTCCTCTCCTCCCCAAGGTACTCCTAAAGGTCAGGCAGGAGAAACCAAAAATGATTCTGATTGTCCCAGACTGGCCACGCCAGTACTGGCATCCGATCTTAAGGAACTTGTCCCGATGCCCAGCCTGGACCTTACCTCAAATACTTCCTCTACTGTCGCAGCAAAACAATCGGATTCTGCACAGCCAACTCAGGACCCTAAACCTGGCAGCATGGCGGATAATGTAGCCATACAAACCACACCTCTCAGTAAAGCTGTGATGGATGTCATTTTAGAAGCCAGAAGGCCTAGTACTAGAAAAACATATGCTGGGAAATGGAAGAGATTTTGCGCTTGGAACCAAGCTCAAGGAACTGATACAGCTGTCCCAAATGTTCCTAAGATTTTGCAATATTTAACTGAGATGCTGAACAAAAACAAAAGTCTATCATTTTCATCAATTAAAATCCATGCCTCTGCCATTTCGGCTCATTACAATACAGAGCCACCACTCTTTTCTCATCCTTTATTAAGGCAGTACCTCAGAGGAGCCAGAAACTTAAGGCCCCCAAGGAGAATGCCAATACCTGCATGGGACCTCAATTATGTCTTGGAAAAACTCACCTTACCGCCTTTTGAGCCAGCTGCTACTGCGGACATAAAGTTCTTATCTTGGAAAACAGCTTTGCTCCTAGCAATAACTTCTGCAAGATGAGTTTGAGCTACAGGCTCTCATGGCTGTGGAACCCTTTATCATTTTCTATCCAGACAGGGTCTCTCTGAGAACCAACCCTACATTTATACCTAAGGTGGTATCCAGTGTAGCCCTTAACCAAACAATTTGTTTGCCAACTTTTTATCCAAATACACAGAACAAGGGGGAGAAAATTCTGCATTCTTTGGACGTACACAGACAACTTAGATTCTGTTTGGACAAAACTAAAGTTTTCAGAAAGACAGAGCAATTACTAGTGGCATATGCCACAGCACTACAAGGAAAGGCCATCTCCAAGCAGACTATTTCAAAGTGGATAGGTCACTGCATTCGTTTCTGCTACTCACAGCAGGGCAAACCAGTGCCTAAGGACATTAGGCCACATTCAACCAGAGCTGCAGCCACTTCTGCAGCCTTTCTCAGGGGAGTACCAACCAAGGACATTTTGGAGGCTGCTACTTGGAGTTCAGTGCATACCTTTACAAAACATTACAATCTGCCTCTTTACTCTAAATCCAGGATAGGCTTTGCCACTGCAGTTCTGCAGGGCCTCATAGCTGCTCCTAATGCTGTTTAGCTCCAGCCCCCCAACCATAGCTTTGGGACTCACCCAAATGTAATGACTGCAACAGTGAAACACGAAGAACATAGTACAGTTGTGTACACTTACTGTAAATGTAGATGTTTGAGTATATTCACTGTTGCAGTCCAGGTTACCCACCCGCCATCCCCCCTATTTTTGCTGGAACTTACCTTTACTTCTCTAATCTATGCAACCTAGGTGGTGTATTTGCTTATAGATGAAGGTGAAGCTTATTTTGGTGCATGTATGTTTTATTTACATATTTTTAGCCTACCTTTTTGGGGGCACCTGACATCTGGGGTAATAAAAACTAAATAAAATGGCGTCAGCTGCATCTTTTATACCCATGACGACCTGACGTCAGGGAAGAGGCAACAGCAACCGATGCAGGACCCAAGACTTTGGAATTCGGGCCGGCTGAGGGCAACCTGTCAACAGGATAACCCAAATGTAATGACTGCAACAGTGAATACACTCGAACATCTACATTTATGGTAAGTGTACACAACTGTACTTTCTATACTTACCCCTTTTATAAGTACATGAATATTTGTCCCAAAATTTAATTGCCACATCTTATAACTTCTAACATTTTTCTTGCATCATTACCTTTGTTTTTCCACTTGCCTCTTAAATCACAATTAGTCTCCTGTTATTATGATATTTATATTTAGCACTATATAGACTAAAATCTGATGAAATGTGCTTTCCCTTGCTTTACAATTAGCATAAGCATATAATGTTACAATTATATGTACTCATTCTTTCCATTTTAAATCTACAGTGTTTAATCTTTTCATTTTTTTTGCTAAAGTTACATCTGAAAATTTTCTGTATTTTCTACAGAATAAGGCTATTCCAGAACGCCTTCCATTTCACAAATTCCAAATCATCTTTCCTCCTTATAGATGTTCTTCGTGTTTCACCTGTGTCTACCTTGTCTCTATCTTGGATGGGTCTGGAGCCGCTGTGCAGGCACCGGCTTCTGAGGGTGTATTCAGGCCTACAGATTTGTATATTAAACCGACACCACCTTCAATATTAAGGTCAAAATCTCAATCTATGTCTAAAAAAATGATGCCCAGACCACATGTTCAGGCCCCTATGCCTAAAAACAAATGATCAAAATGGCTGAAGATTTAATTACTCTAATCAGGGGTAGTCAACTCCCCCCTTCTAAGAGGCCTAGAGCTGAACTTGACTATGAATCTTCTGAACAGGACTCTTCTAATGAACAGGATTTGTCCATACCTACTTATGACGACTCTGATGCAGAGGATTCCATTCCATCTGCTTCTCCCCCTGTGGATTTTTCTTTTGGGGAAACTTTACATACCTTAAGAGAGCATTTCCACTGGGAAAGTCAGGATTTTTCTGAATCCAAAAAGATGCTTAGGGATTTCCTTCTTCTTCCTCAGCATAGGCCTTTGGCTGTACCTCCTGTACTAGACATTGTTGATGATGTGTTTTCAGAATCCAGTATGGCCCCTGATTCCCTGCCTCCAGCCCCTTGTAAGCCAGACAGATACTACAGGGTTCCTGACTCCCACAAATTCCTTTTCAAAAATCCTGTTGCGGACCCTGAAACAATTTCTCAGGGGCCCAAGGGCATTAAGGCTTCTACTGCTAAAAAATCCTACCCCTTCTGATAGAGATTCCAGGGCGCTGGATAGATGGGGTAAAAAGGTTTATACTTCTGCAACCTTGGCAATCAGGACTTTAAACTGTCAATTCCATATACTAAAATATCAACAGCATATCATGGGATTGCTTAAACAGAAAATTATGTTGATTTCTGACTGTGTGGAAAATAAGGATTTACAGGATTTATTGCATTCTGCTGAACAAGTTGGAAAACATACTTTGCAATGTGGTTTTGATTCTTTGGAGGCCTCTTGCAGGGCTGCTGTTACTGGGTCTGTGCTTAGAAGGCATGTTTGGCTTAAGGAGCAATCTCTGCCTGATCATGTTAAAGCAAAATTGTTGGATGCTCCTTTGCAGCAGGACCGTTTGTTTGGCAATAAGGCTGAAGAAGTTCTAAAAAAGATGGAAGATAAAGCTAAATCTATGCAAACTGTGAAATATTTCTTACAAGTACAACCTCCAAGATTTAGTAGGCACTGGCCTACTAAGAACTGGTCCTTTCCAGTTCCTTCCAGAGCCACTCAAGCCAAACTCAGACATTCCAAAAGCACCAGGTTTCAGTCCCAACGGACTTTCAGAACTAAGCAACGGTGTGCCTCTGCTTCCAAATCTGGAAATAACAAGACACCTCCCTATGGTAAACAGTCTCAATGACTTTCCTTTAAAATTACCAAGCACTTAGCTGCCCCTTTGGGGGGAAAACTGGCTCTTCATGCAAAAAACTGGCAACTTATAACCCAGGACAAATGGGTTTTAAATATAGTGTCCCAGGGATACAGATTTCATTTCCATATGTTGCCAACTCAAACGGATGGCCGGACCTGCCCCCAAATCAGTGGGCAGAGGCTCAGAAACAAGTACTTTCCCTCATAAAATGGGGGCAATTCAACTAGTACCAGAAGAGGAAAAGGGACGAGGTTTCTATTCCAGACTTTTCCTGGTACCCAGAAAAGACAAATCATGGCATCCAATTCTGGACCTGTCTACTCTGGACACATTTCTGGACATTCTAAAATTCAAGATGCTGACTCTTCACCAGTTACTTCCTATGCTAGGCAAAGATGCCTGGTTGGCAACTCTAGATTTAAAAGAGGCTTACCTGCATATCTCAATCAGGGAATCTTGCAGAAGATACCTCCGCTTCAAAGCAGGCTACTTGCATTATCAGTTCTCTGCACTGCCCTTTGGCTTACCTACTGCACCTGGGGTATTTACAAAGTGCCTGGCTCCAGTAATTGCATTTTGCAGGCAAAGAAATATTCAAATATATCCATACCTGGATGATTGTTTAATTCAGGCAGAAAACAAGGCCATTCTTCTAAAACATCTGGCGTATGTAAAAAGGGTTCTGACTTGTCTAGGGCACCCCATAAACGAAAAGAAATCACAACTGGTACCTTCTCAAAAAATTACATTCCTGGGTGCAAGCTTGAATACAACTGCCCAGATGGCTTTCCTTACGCCAGAAAAGCAACTTAATTTGGTGACTTACTTCAAACAAGTGGCCACAAAATCCCTGCTATCTGCAAGGCAAATACTGCAAGCCTTGGGGTTCATGGCCTCCTGTATTCTTCTAATTCCATATGCAAGACTGCATATGAGGAAACTTTAGTGGTACTTAAAAAGTTTATGGAATCAACATTGTCACAGCCTGGAAACAATGATTCCTATCATTCCTTGCCTACAACTAGAGTTCCTATGGTGGGCAGAGGCCTGCCACCAAAACAAGGGACTGCCATTCACACCATCCCCTGTTACCCAAATCCTAACTACAGACGCATCAGACTATGCTTGGGGGGCTCATCTGGCAGGGAAGTGCATTCAGGGCAAATGGAGCCCAAATCAAATGCACCTTCATATCATTCAAAAAGAAATGCTAGCTGTACAGAATGCACTGACAGCCTTCAAGGACTATCTTCATCCAGGACAACTAATGGTAAAGATCGACAACACCACAGTTATGTGGTACATAAACAAGCAGGGGGGTCCAAAGTCTGGGTCCGGCGTCGGATGATGTCGCCTCCTCCCCGACGTCAGAGCGGCTGGGGTATAAAAGCATCAGCCAACGCCATCTTCCTCAGTCTTTCTTGCCGCGCGGTGCCCGAAGCAGAAGCAGTTCGCAAGTGCCGGTCGGTCAGCTCCTGTGTTTTACGTATCCGAAGTCATCAAAAAGCTAAGTACCCCGTTGGGGAACCTTTTCTTGCCTCAGCCGATGTCAGAAAAAACTGAAAAAGTTAATAACTGTTTGTCTTGTGGTAAACAAATACCTCATAAGGACTTCCATTCTTACTGTCTTCCCTGCCTTGGCCCAGACCACGACGTCTCGGCCTGTGCTGCCTGTGCTCGCTTCAATAAGCGCACACTCAGGCGCCGGGCAGAGTTTGCTGAAGACTTTTTTGGTGATAAATATTCTTATACCATGCCGTCGGAACAACCGACACCACATATTTCCAAAAAATGGAAAGACCGGGACCGACATCCTCGGCCCGCGACTTCCACCGACACCACGCCAAAAACTACCAGGAGTGCATCGGTCTCTTCTGAGGCAGTTTTTCCACCGCTCCAGACCGACGGCACCACTTTACCGATCACTTCGGCCCCGGAGCCTACGCCGGTGCCGGTTGTTGATTTTCCTCCAGAAACTGAAGCCCAAGATTTGCCTGAGACCATACCGGTGGACAAGGTTACTCCAGCACGTGGGGCGGCTAGGCCCCCTATGTCTATGTCTATCAAGGCCTACACACATGCTAAGGCTTCCAGCCAGGCTAAGTCTCACCCTCCTAAATCTTTGCCTCAGCCCACTACTGATAAACAGACACCCTTTCTTCTGATGAAGCCTCTGGTGACTCTGATCACTCTGATACCCAGGAAGAGTCCTTCCAGGCCTACGAGGATTCTGATGCGGAGGAATCTATTCCTTCTGCCTCTCCTCCTGAGGATATTTCTTTTGGGGAAGTTCTCCACTCCATGAGAGAGCATTTTCAGTGGCAAGGCCAGGAATTCTCAGACTCCAGGAAACGGCTTCATACCTTCCTTAAGCTTCCCCAACACAGGCCTTTAGCTATCCCTCCAGTGCTAGATGTTCTGGATGATGTGTACTCAGACTCGAGTGCTTCACCTGATTCTCTCCCCCCCTGCTCCTGTCAATCCGGACAGATACTACAGGGTTCCTGAAACTCATAAACATTTCTTTAAGGCCCATTCTGTTGACCTAGAGACAATTTCCCAGGGGCCCAAAGGGGTGGCCACATCCACGGCCAAAAATCCTTTGCCCTCAGACAGGGAAGCTAGGTCCCTGGAGAGGTGGGGCAAAAAAGTTTATACCTCAACCACACTGGCCATGAGGGCCCTTAATTGCCTTTTTCATATGTTTCAGTATCAGGATTTCTTGATGGATGATTTGCAGGAAAAAGTTAGCCTCTCCTGAGCCTTTAGATATAAAGGCCTTACAGGATTTGGTTCATAATACACAGCAGGTTAGCAATCATTTTCTTCAGTGTGGTTATGATGCATTGGAAGCTTCATGTAGGGCAGCTATGACAGGGGCCATCATACGTAGACATGCATGGTTGAAAGAACAGGCATTGCCACATCATGTTAAAGTAAAGCTTCTAGATGCACCTCTGGAAAAACACAAGCTATTTGGTGCTAATGCTCAGGATGTGTTGAAATCAATTGAGGAAAAGGCTAAATCAGTGCAAACAGTCAAAGATTTCCTCCAGGTTCAGCAGGAATTGGCCTTCTAAGAATTGGTCCTTTCCAGACACTGACAAGTTTCAAAGGGGAAAAAACAGGCGTGCCCGAGGGAGAGGGCAATACAGAGGCTCCTACAGGGGACGCCAATGGCAACCGACTAATCAGAGAGGTGGCGCAGGGACTTCTACTGCTCCACAGGGACAATCTCAATGACTTGACTTTCACACTGCCGACCAAGGCTCAAAGAGAAGCACCTTTAGGCGGAAAATTATCCTTATTTTCAAAAAATTGGCACATTTTAACAAAGGACAGATGGATTCTGGACATAATAGACCAAGGCTACAGGTTCCACTTCCATACTTTACCAACAAGACAAGGCATGCCCAACCTGCCACAAAATCAAAGGGCAGAGGCATTAGTGCAAGTTTCAAAGCTGATAAAAATCAAAGCAATAGAAAAGGTACCTACTCAGGAACAAGGCCAGGGATTTTACTCAAGACTGTTCCTTGTTCCAAGAAAAGAAAAGCAATGGAGACCTATACGGGACTTGTCCGCTCTAAACACTTTTCTCATTGTACCAAAATTCAAAATGCTGACGCTCCAGCAACTCCTTCCCATGCTGGGCAAGGGGTCTTGGCTGGTTACTCTGGACCTCAAGGAGGCATACTTGCATGTCCCAATCAGACACAGTTGCAGAAGATACCTCAGATTTCTTGCAGGGTCAGAGCATTATCAATTCTCAGCATTGCCTTTTGGCTTATCTACTGCGCCCAGAGTATTCACGAAATGCCTGGCATCAGTAATTGCACACTGCAGACTCCAGGGGATACAAATATACCCTTACTTGGATGACTGCCTTATACAAGCGGACAGCAAGCAAGCCTTGACCAAAAACTTGAATTATGTCATTCGCTTACTACAGGCTTTGGGATACACAGTCAACTTAGAAAAATCAAGACTACTGCCATCCCAGCAAATAATTTTTCTAGGAGCCAAACTAGACACAGAATCACAAATGGCTTACCTCACAGAAGAGAAGCAAGAACAATTACCACATTACTTCAAAAGCCTAGCAAAACTCACCCAGATGACTGCAAGGAAAATCCTGCAGGCCCTGGGTTTCATGGCATCTTGCATTCTACTGGTTCCACTGGCAAGACTTCACATGAGAAAATTACAATGGTACCTAAAAAGTTTATGGTCTCAACACAGCCACAACTTAGAAGCAGTTATTCCACTCATCCCATGTCTACAAAGGGAATTTCTGTGGTGGGCCCAAGCAAGCCAGTTAAACAAAGGTATGCCTTTCAGCAAACCTCAAACAAGCCAAACCATTACAACAGACGCCTCAGACCATGGATGGGGGGGCGCACATGGAGGGCAGATGCATTCAAGGGCAGTGGACCCCCCCAGGAAGTGCATCTTCACATCAATCGAAAAGAGATGTTAGCAGTAATTCATGCAATCGAGGCCTTTGGAAAATATCTACAACAAGGTCATATGCTAATAAAGACAGACAACACCACTGTTATGTGGTACATAAACAAACAGGGAGGTACTCATTCTTACCCCCTTTGCAGACTAACAATGACTCTTTGGGAAAAGTCCCTGAAACTGAACATACAGCTGCAATCCCAGTTTGTTCCGGGCAGGGACAATGTTCTGGCGGACAGTCTAAGCAGAAACATCCTGGACCCGCACGAATGGATGTTGCATCCAGACATTTTTGCGCAAATAACTCTTGCATGGGGGAGGCCGGACATAGATCTCTTTGCTTCCCACCTCAATCATCATCTGAAAAAGTTCTGCTCGAGGACACACCATCCACAAGCCTGGAGAATAGATGCTCTTTCATTCAGCTGGAACTCTCTAACAATCTATGCATTCCCACCTCTACCATTAATGACCAAGGTGTTTCTGAAGATCAAAGCAGAGCAACCCAAAGGCATCTTAATAGCTCCAGACTGGCCAAGGCAGCACTGGTACCCATTACTAAGGAGCATAACTTGCACCAAACCGTGGCCCCTGCCTCAATGGCCTCTACTCTTGACTCAGCACAATTACAGGACGGTTCACCCCAACCTGCAAACCCTGCAGCTGACAGCTTGGAGGGTTCCATGATTTCTCCCCATATCTCTCTCTCCAAGGAAGTTCAACAGATATTATTGGAAGCACGCAGACCTTCCACCAGAAAGACTTATTCAGCCAAATGGAAGAGATTCATCATCTGGAATACCAACAAGGGACAGGATGCATCAGTAATGAGCATCCCACAGATACTGGAATACTTGGCAGAAATGCTGCATAATGGACTTTCCTATTCTTCCATAAAAATTCACGCTTCAGCAATTTCAGCAAAATACAACACTGATCCACCTGTGTTTTCACATCCTTTGCTAAGACAATTTCTAAGAGGGATAAAGAATATCAAACCTCCCAGAAAACCACCAGTGCCTGCATGGGACCTCAACTTCGTGTTAGAGAAATTAACTCTTCCGCCTTTTGAACCAGCAGCATCTTCAGAATTGCAATTTCTTTCCTGGAAAACAGTTTTCCTGTTGGCAATTACCTCAGCAAGAAGAGTTTCGGAGATACAGGCCCTCATGGCAGTACCTCCATTTCTCATTTTTCATCAGGACAGGGTTTCTTTAAGAACAAATCCATCTTTTATGCCAAAAGTGATATCCAGGGTGTCTCTAAATCAAGCAATTCACCTGCCTACTTTCTTTCCCAATCCTCAAAATAAAGGAGAAAGGCTGCTGCACACTTTGGACATACACAGACAACTACGCTACTACTTGGACAGAACAAAGGCCAACAGAAAGTCAGACCAACTTTTTGTAGCATACGCTCCTGCAGTGCAAGGAAAGGCAATTTCCAAACAGACAATTTCAAAATGGATTGGACATTGCATCAGATTCTGTTGTTCTTTTCATGGAAAGGGTGTGCCAGCCAATATCAGGCCACACTCCAACAGAGCTACAGCCACCTCCACAGCCTTCCTAAGAGAATTGGCTACAAAGGACATTCTAGAAGCTGCTACATGGAGCTCCGTGCATACATTTTTCAAGCACTACAACCTGCCTTTATATTGCAGATCCCGAGCAGGCTTTGCTTCAGCAGTCCTGCAGGGCTTTTTAGCCACACCATCCTTATCTTAGAGCCTACCACCCCCAGCTTGGCTATGGTATTCAACCCATATGTAAGGACTGCTGTTGCATTCTTGAAGGACATAGTACAGTTTCGTACCTACCATAAATGTAGATGTCCGATAGATATGCAACTGCAGTCAGGTTTTCCCTCCCTCCTACCCCTCTGTGTATTGGGTCCACTTCCCTCCTTTTATACTTAGCTAGGGGATATCTGTTATGGTGTATCTGTTTATTGCTGTTGTGTATGTCTGGACTTTTTTATCCAGCTCTAAATTTAGCCTTCCTTGGAGGGCACCTGGCATCTGGGGCAAGAAACACTGAGGAAGATGGCGTCGGCTGATGCTTTTATACCCCAGCCGCTCTGACGTCGAGGAGGAGGCGACATCAGCCGACGCCGGACCCAAACTTTGGAATCCGGCCGATCGAGGGCTGCTTGAGGCAGAACAACCCATATGTAAGGACTGCAGTTGCATATCTATCGGACATCTACATTTATGGTAGGTACAAAACTGTACTTTCTTCACCCTCAACTCCAAACATTGAATCTTGCAGCTTGGCTAATCGCTTAAATTCCCCCTTAGCATCCCTCAGCAAACCTGTGATGGATATCATTTTGGAGGTGAGAAGACCTAGTACTAGAAAATCTTATGCTGACAAATGGAAAACATGTTGTGCCTGGAATCAATCTCCAGGGATAAGCATAGCAGTGCTCAATTTACCTCAGAATTTGCAATACTTAACTGAGATGCTTTACAAGGGCCTGTCTTTTTCTTCCATAAAAAATCCATGCCTCAGCCATTTCAGCTCATTACAACACAGAACCCCCCCTCTTCTCTCATCCTCTGCTAAAGCAGTATCTCAGAGGGGCCAAAAACTTGAGGCTACCCAGGAGAGCTCCAACCCCTGCCTGGGACCTTAAGTTTGTATTGGAGAAACTCACTCTCCCTCCTTTCGAGCCAGCTGCTACTGGAAAACAGCCTTCCTTTTAGCAATCACTTCGGCTAGATGGATTTCTGAATTACAGGCCCTTATGGCAGTGGAGCCTTTCATCATCTTTCATGCGGACAGGGTGTCACTCAGGACCAACCCATCCTTCATGCCCCAGGTGGTATCCAGTGTGGCTCTTAATCAGTCCATTAATTTGCCAACTTTCTTTCCCAATCCACAGAGTAAGGAGGAGTGGATTCTGCATTCATTGGATGTACACAGACAACTTAGATTGTACTTGGAGAAGACTAAATCTCGAAGAAAATCTGAACAACTGCTGGTAGCATTTGCTGCAGGAGCAGAGGGAAAGGTTATTTCAAAGCAAACCATTTCCAAATGAGTAAGCCATTGTATTCATTTCTGCTATAATCACCATGGTAAACCTATCCCCCAGGGGATCAGATCCCATTCCACCAGGGCTGCATCTACTTCTGCAGCCTTTCTCAGAGGTGTTCCTACCAGGGATATTCTAGAAGCTGCTACCTGGAGTTCAGTTCATACTTTGCATTATCATTTACCAATTTTCTCTAAATCCAGAGCTGGCTTTGCCATTGCTGTTTTGCAGGGCCTTATAGTCGGTCCTAATGCTGTATAAATCCATCCTCCCAACCATAGCTTTGGGAATCTAGCCAAATGTAATGACTGCAATAGTGAAACACGAAGAACATAGTACAGTTGTGTACACTTACCATAAATGTAGATGTTCGAGTGTATTCACTGTTGCAGTCCTGGTTACCCTCCCTTCAGCCCCCTGTTTTCTTTTTTACTATGCCTCTACTTTCTTTTACTACACTTAATAGCCTTTTTGGTGTATTTGCTTTTGTTTGGAGGTATATTTTTGTGTTTTAAATTATTTATATATAGTTTGCTCCCCATATGGGGGGCACCTGACATCTGGGGCAAGAAAAACTGATGTCATGGCGTCGGCTGCATGTTTTACACACCTGATGACCTGACGTCATGGAAGAAGGGGCAGCAACTGACGCAGGACCCAAGACTTTGTTAATCAAGCTGACTGAGGGCAACCTGCCAGCAGATTACCCCAAATGTAATAACTGCAACAGTGAATACACTGAAACATGTACATTTATGGTAAGTGTGCACAACTGTACTTTCCTCTTTCATTTGTTAAAAATCTTGTGTCTTGTAATATAATAAAGTCGACATCACATATATTGCACCACCCTACAATCCCTGTTTATACTATATTGTTGATACTATTTGCATTTACAGAAACCACTTTAAATTTTTCATTTTCCCTTTTCCTTAGAGTCACAGTTCCATAAGTTCATAACGAATTACTAGGCTATCTGCCTAAACTGGTCTTTCCACACCTAGCCAATTTCCCGCTCAAAGGTGAGAGGCAAACATTGTACCTTGTGTCACCGAAGCCATTATACCAACCCCCAACCATTAGCTGTATATATTCTTTTTCATCCATTTACTTTCGTTTTTCTTTTGTACTTGTCCCTTTAAATTTTCTTTTTCTGTCTTGCACCTATTTACCAACAAAATCCTTATTTTTGTTTTACTGCTGCCCAATTTGTCTTCATCATTTATTTTATAACTTTCTCCCATGTCCTCTTGATCTTTATTTTTATCACCTGATTCTTTTACGTCTAAAATTTCTTCTTTGCTCGTTTCTTCTCTTTCTTTCTCCTTTTCCATGCTATTTTTATTTTTACATTCAATCCTTAAATGTGCAGTTTTGTTAAATTCATAACATTTCAGTTCACATTTTTTCATCATGTCCCACTTCCCCACAAATTTAACATTTTCTTCTATCACAGTTACTTATCAAATCGCCTTTTTTTCCACAAAAAAAATGTTCTGCATTGTCCCCAGTGTTTTATAACACCCCCTATTTACCTCCACATTTGTCATGCTTGGTGTATGTACATTTTTTTCTCTTTCTATTTTTAACACAATATTACAATCCTATCAGCGAGTCCATAAAATAATTTTATCATAAAGATTTGCAGTATCCAGTACTTCTTCACAGAGTTCTCAAACGTCCTTCCAAAGTCTCCGTTCCCACCCATGTTCGAAATTGTACATGGATTTTCTTTTTTGTTTCCCTGTTAAATGATTTTATCACATAAAGATCTCATGAGTTGCAGTCTTTCTTTTTTTTTCATACTCCCCAAGAAAATTTTCCATTTAAAATCAGTCTCAAATATAATTCACAAAATGTCTCTTTAGTAATAAGAGTAAATCCTCTTACCTCATGTGCTTTTACACCCAAGGGAGTGATCAAATTGTCCCACACTTCATAATGGTGTATTTCTTTCTCTTCTTTTCTTTGAATCCTTACCATGTACTTCCAATTTTCTTCTTCCTTTTTGCCTTCTTTTACTTTCTTTACATAAGTTTTCTTTTCCATCTCACCACTATTCTTCAGCATTGTCTCTGCATCCTCCTTTCATATTTTATCCATAATGTCGCCCCTGAGAAGCATCTCCTTCATGTTCTGGTTCACACCGAATCACCATTTATTAAGGTAAATCCTTCTGCAATCATCCAGACTGGAGTAGTGTAATTGTACATTCATCAATTCCCAACTTATCTCCATTAAACAAATTTGTTTAAGCAACTCCTCAGAATTCTTTATGAATTCTCAGTATTGGCTTTCTCCTCCATTTCTCTTACCACTTCATTTTTTCTTCCTCTCTCCATCTCCGCACCTAAAAGAAAACTGGAAGTGCTTATGCAAAATGAGTCCCCATCACAACAACGACCAGTAGGGGAAGTTCCCCATGCTTTGGACAAATTACCCCTAGTAAGGTAAATACCTCCTTTGTTCTCTTCTAAAAAGAAGGCACTAACTTATTGGGATTAACCTGGTCAACAAAAGATAAATAAAAGATTTTCAGCTCCCTCCCCAGTTAGTGTCTTAGTGTTCTGTTACGATTTGCATGTGCATCAGGAGCCTTTATAGCTTAAGTGCTGCAATGTATTTTCTAACAGGCATTCTATGGTTATGTCAAGAATCTAAGTGGCAATGCTCAGATCTGCTCTGAGCTACAACAGAATAAATGTACTGATCCCAAAGATATTGCCAATATCCTGGCAGATCAATTTAGTGCCAACTTCACCTCCCTCTCTCCCCCCCTAAAGGGTCCATCTCAACGTTTTCTGGAATTCATAAATTCCAATGCCATGGATCAACTTATCCACACCCCCACCAGGGGCAGCAATATCCTAGACCTGGTTATTACCAACATGGGCAACCGGTGCTCCACACCAGAGGTCAATTCCTCGTTGGTCAGATCCGACCACAGGCTAATCACCCTAGACATCCACATCCCTCCCCCACCCCCCATTAGGGAAACCACAGTAAAAAATTTCTCCAAAGCCAACTTCACACTTCTTAAGACAGAAGTGGCAAACTTCACGACGCCCATGCTGATGGACAGTAGAGGTACGAGTGCTGAGTCCTATACAAATGCACTTTATAAGCACTTACACAAGTGCATGGATCATGCAATCCCTAAAAGAAACAAGATGCTATCCTCCAAAAAAAGGAAGCCAATCTGGTGGTCCCCTGCCATAAACAAACTCTACAACAGAAGAAAGAAACTGTTGCAAAAAAGAGTAAAATCCCATGATTGGAGAAACTCCCTGGTCAGCCTCAGTAAGAAGCTGAGATCCCTCATAAAATCCTCCAAAGCTTGTTATGAAAACAAAATCGCCACTGACTCTAAAGACAACCACAAAGCATTCTATAGCTATGTCAAGAATCTCAGTGGCAACACTCAGATCTGCTCTGAGTTACAGCACAATTGCACTAAATATACAGAACCAACTGATATTGCCAACATCCTGGCAGATAGGTTCAGTGCTAACTTTACCCCTCTGTCATCCCCTAAAGGGCCCATCTCTATACCAGAAGAATGCAAAGTTCCTGTAATCACGGCTGCACAGGTAAAAAACACACTATGCAAAGCCAAGAACACAGCATCCATGGGACCTGATGACATCCCAGGCTGTGTTCTACATGAACTACAGAATGAACTGGTACCCCACCTAAGTACCATGTTCAATCATAGCCTCACCTCAGGCTATGTGCCCACTGAATGGCGCACAGCAACAGTTATCCCACTCCACAAAGGGGGAGCCACCACAGACCCCGGAAACTACCGCCCCATTAGCCTAATGAGCTTGGTCTGCAAGGCTATGGAGTGTATCATCATGGAACTTATAAATGACATTGGTAATCTCCAAACTCTGGACCCCACCCAGTTCGGGTTTGTAAAAGGCAGATCTTGTCTCCTAAACCTGATAGACTTCTTTGAAGCAGTCACCAAAGCCGTAGATGAGGGTAAGGTGGTTCACACAGCCTATCTAGATCTCACCAAGGCTTTCAACACCATCCCCCACTCTGGAATTATAGATAAACTCACTAAACTAGGTATAAATCCCTATGTCACAAGATGGGTTGCCAACTGGCTCACTGACTGAACAAACACTGTGAAAGTAGCAGACGCCAAATCCAACTTCAGACCAGTGACAAGTGGAGTACCACAGGGTTCAGTTCTGGGTCCTCTCCTGTTTGGTATCTACTTCTCTGAAGTACAGGCCAACAAAGAAGGTCTTTGGCTAATGAAGTTCGCAGATGACTGCAAACTAGGAGCCATAATCAAAACTCCAAAAGATGTGGACATCCTACAAAAGGGCCTCGCTGAGACAGATGCCTGGTGTCAAAGCCATGGTCTCAAGCTCAATGCCAAAAAGTGCATGGTCATCCCTTTTGGTAAAAACTCAGTACTCATGAACTACCACATAGGTGGTAGTCTACTTAACACCGAAAGTGTGATAAGAGACCTTGGGACACAGGTGGACAGTAGTCTCTCCTTTGATAATCACATCACCACAGTATTCAGGAAATCCTTCTATGTGGCACACCTCATCACAAAAGGTTTCTCATTCAGGAAAAAAGAGGTCATTGTTCCCCTCTACTCGTCACTCAATAGACCCATTATAGAGTACAATGCCCCTTTTGGTATGTACCTCACAAGACATCTACAACAACTGGAAAGGCCACAGAAATACCTCGCAAAGAGGATTACCGGCCTCAAAGAGATGCCCTATGCAGACCATCTCAAAAAACTGCAGCTTTACTCCGTTGCATATCGCCTACTCAAAGGCGATCTCTGCCTAATGCACAAAGCTATGTCAAACCCAGAGCTTTTAGACATGCTCCACTTAAAGAAATCCCAATCCCTACGAGCTACACGCTCTAGGGACCTAAACCTTGTCACCACAATAAACAGAACATGCTGGAGGGATAGATTCCTGTCCCAGAGACTTCCCATACTCTGGAACAAACTACCTATCTATATCAAACAAAGCTCCTCATTAGCACTCTTCAAGAAAAATCTTGATGATTGGATGGGAGATAGGAAATTCACCCCGGGGATCACTTCTGTGGCTCTGCTCGACAGTGGCACAGGAAAATAATTTTCTTGCGTGGTAAAAGCCAGGGTACATTTGGCTAGGCTTATATAGGCCCTAGGGCCAATAGCCTAGTACCTACCTATGAACCTATGAATACCAAAAGATAGCCAAATTCTGGTAATCATGGCCACATAGGTAGAAACCGCACTCTACAAAGCTAAGAATACAGCATCCATGGGACCAGATGACATCCCGGGCTGTGTACTACATGAACTACAAAATGAACTGGCACCTCACCTAAGTGTCATGTTTAATCATAGCCTCACCTCAGGCTTTGTGCCCACAGAGTGGCACACAGCTACAGTTATCCCACTCCACAAGGAGGGATCCACCTTGGATCCTGGGAACTACCGTCACATCAGTCTGACGAAATTTATCTGCAAGGGCATCGAGCGCATTATCATGGAACTTATAAACAAAGACATTGGCAACCTTCAAACACTGGACCCCATGCAGTTTGGGTTTGTGAAGGGCCGATCTTGTCTCCTGAACCTGATTGACTTCTTCGAATCAGTCTCCAGAGCTGTGGTTGAGGGTAAGGCAGTCCACACAGCCTGTCTGGACCTCGCCAAGTCCTTCGACACCATCCCCCTCTGGAATCATAGATAAACTTACTAAGCTGGGCATAAATCCCTACGTCACTAGATGGGTTGCCAACTGGCTTACTGACAGAAGCCAGACTGTAAAAGTAGCTGACTCCAAATCCAGCTCCAGACAAGTAGAGTACCTCAGGGCTCAGTCCTGGGACCACTCTTGTTTGGCATCTACTTCTCTGAAGTACAGGCCAACACTAAGGGACTCTGACTAACAAAATTCACAGATGACTGCAAACTGGGAGCCATTATTGAATCCCCAGATTATGTGGATATTCTACAAAAGGGCCATACAGAAACAGATGCTTGGTGCCAGAGCCATGGGCTCAAGCTTAATGCCAAGAAATGTATAGTTATCCCCTTTGAGAAAAAACATTTACCCATGAATTACCACATAGGTGACAGTACACTAAACACCGAAAGTGTGATGAGAGACTTAGAGACACAGGTGGACAGTGGTCTCACTTTCGATAACCACATCGCCACAACAGAAAGAAAATCTTTCTATGTGGCGCACCTCATTACTAAGGGCTTTTCATCCAGAAAAAAGGAGGTCATTGTCCCACTGTACTCATCCCTCATTAGACCCATTATAGAGTACAATGCCCTGTTTGGTATGTACCTCACAAGACCTCTGCAACAGCTGGAAAGGCCACAGAAATACCTCACTAAAAGAATCACAGGCCTAAAGCAGATGCCCTATGCTGACCATCTAAAAAAACTCCAGCTATACTCTGTGGCATATCGTCTACTCAGAGGCGATCTCTGCTTAACATACAAGGCTATGTCAAACCCTGAGCTGTTGGACATGCTCCACTTAAAGAAATCCCAATCCCTCAGAGCAACACGTTCCAGGGATCTAAACCTTGCCATCACAATGAACAAAACATGCTGGAGGGATAGGTTCCTGACCCAGAGACTCCCCATACCCTGGAATAGACTGCCCATACATGTCAAGCGGAGGGCCTCCTTGGCCCACTTCAGAAGGAACCTTGACGATTGGATGGGAGATAGGAAGTTCACCCTGGGGATCACGTCAGTCGCCCTGCTAGACAGGAGTCCAGGGAAGTAAATATTGTGGGAAGAAATATCTGGGGAAGTGTTTGGCTAGGCTTGTATAGGCCCTAGGGCCGAAAGCCTAGTACCAACCTATGAACTGATCTAACCAAAAGTGCGTAGCTGTTTTGTACATTTTTTACTAAGAAACCAGCCACATAATTCTAGTCTAGTCTTTTCTGACATTACTTCAGGGATAGCATAGGGTGCATACATAAACTGTAATGGATTAGGACCTGCACATGCGCCATAGTGCACCTATTAACGTATGTAGATGTACCTACACGCATTCTCCTACATTGGGCATTATTGAGGGTAACGTTTTTTCACTGATGTCATGTAGCATAAGTCAGTGTTTTACATAGCTTCAAATTTTAAACTTTGTGTCGTAAAACAGGCACTGGACAGCGTAAAATGCAGGATGACTCTGGAGGCACGATATGCTATGCTGCATAAGGTAAACCACAGTTTGTAGAAGTGATCGATCAACTTGTATCAGTGAAAAACATGTAAAAGAAAGCAGGTGCTGAATCCTTTGCTAATAAAGAATAGTACTGCTGACAGCATTAGTATGCGAACCACAATAGTTCCTTAACTGCTGCTTTCTCCATCATTTAATAACTGTTTGTCTTCCTGTCATTCATGTCACAGTCTTTTATGCTGCTACATCTTGTGCTGTCTGAGGGAGACAGTTCAAAGTCATTTTAAGAAATAGCATCATCACATCTGGGCCTTAGAATTCAGATCTGAAACTTTGCAGCTTTAACATAACTGTGTATATGCAGGAGATTTAGTGCCCCATGATACACTGGTGTAAATTGATGTTCGGATCCCACCTTTGCTTTGGCTGAGCACCAGGCAATATCAAGAGTCATTCTGTTCCATTTGCACAGAATGTGACTGGAGTGATCTTAGACCCACGCCCATAATCAAATTAGTACTCTGTGGAAAAGAGTTGTCCATTTTGAAAACAACCTTTGATGTTCTTCGTGTTTCACTGTTGCAGTCATCACCTGTGGGTTATCCCTGCTGTGGTAGCCCTCGGCCAGCCTGAATACCAGAGTCAATGTTTTTCTGCATCAGCTGCTGTCACTTTTAGACTGATGTCAGGTCATCAGTGCGATAAAGTAAGGCAGCTGACACCATTACATCAGTCTTTCTTGCCGTGGAGCCCGTAGCAGAAGCAGTTTGCAAGTGTGCTGGTCGGTCGCTACCAGAGCTCGGAGTACAGCTGAAAATGACTAAAGCTAAGTACCCTGTTGGGGATCCTTTTTTCTTGCACTAACAATGTCCGAAAAAGTTAACAATTCTCTAGCCTGTGGAAAGCAGATCCCACACTGAGACTTGCGTTCATACTGCGTCAGTTGTTTAGGCCCAGACCACAACGTCCCCCATTGCCAGTTCTGTGCCCTCTTTAATGTGAGAACCATTTGTCGTAGAGCTCTTATTGTAGACAGGTATTTTCGTCCTCCATCTTCACAAATGGCATCCATCAGCCAACAATCCGTAGACATTCCGAAAAAGCTTAGGGCTAAAGATAGAGACTCTACCGCTAAGCAGGTCGTCAGTTCTCCGGAATTCAGTGAGGCACTTTCGCAGCCCCTGATGCCCGAAATGATATCTTCACAGGCCTCTACTGAGACCCTTTCGGTGTCCGGTATGCTGCAGAAATCTTCTTAGTCTTCCGAGCCTTTTGTTGTCTCTGCCTTGATTGAGTCCTGAGCTGTGACGCAGGCAGCAGCTTTCAAGGAGGCCTTTCTCACTACCAATTCTAGACAAAAAAACGATGTCTTCTCATCCGACTACTGTTTCTCTCAGACAGATGGATACTCTTAGGCCTAGAAGCCGGGCCACTCCTAGAAAATCTACCTCTAGCCACCATCTTACTCCTGCTCCACCACTCCAAGCTTAAATGCTTAAGATGGCGGAGGATCTTATCTCCCTTATCAGGGGCAGTCAGACCACAACTTCTAAAAGGAAAATACACTCTTCTGCTGAACTAATGACAGAGTAGGATTCTGAGGAATCTGACTATTCAGATTTTGAAGAGGAACAACAACCTCTGACTGCTTATGAGGATTCAGATGCAGAGGAATCCATTCCTTCTGCCTCCCCACCAGAAGACCTTTCCTTTTGGGAACCCTTTGCACCCTCAGGGAACATTTCCACTGGGAATCTCAGGACTTCCCTCAGTCTAAGAAAAGGCTAGGAGAGTTTCTAGACCTGCTGCAGCACAGACTACTGGCCCATCCCCCCTATCTTAGAAGTGGTGGATGATGTTTTCCATGAATCCAGCTTAGCCCCTGATGCCCTCCCACCTGCTCCCAGTAAAGCTGACTGGTATTACAGAGTACCGGATTCTCACAAATACCTGTACAGAAATCCTGCTGCAGACCTGGAGGTAATTACACAGGGACCTAAAGGAGCTAGGGCTAGTTCTGCAAAGAATCCTACTCCTTCTGACAAGGATACCAGAGCTCTGGACAGATGGGGTAAAAAAGTTTACACCTCTGCAACCTTAGCTATCAGAGCACTCAACCATCAGTTTCATATGTTAAAATATCAACAACACACTTTGGAACTATTAAAGCAAAAGATTTCTACCATTCCTGACTGCCAATTCTAAAGAGTTAGCAGATTTACTGCACTCTACTTGTCAAGTGGCAAAACACTCTGTGGATGTGACGCACTAGAAGTCTCTAGCAGGGCAGCAGTGTCTGGATCTGTCATTAGGAGACATGCATGGTTGAAGGAACAACCTCTCCCTGATCATGTCAAGTCTAAATTAGTTGATGCACCCTTGAATAAAGACCGCTTGTTTGGAGAAAAAGCAGAAGAGGTGCTTAAAAAGATGGAAGACCAAGCAAAATCAATGCAAACAGTAAAAGATTTCTTTCAGGTTTAACCTCCCAGATTCAACAGGAATTTTCCCTCTAAGCACTGGTCTTTCCCTGCACTTAGCAGACAGGGGCAAGGTAAGCCCCACAGGGACAGACCACCCAGGCCCCTATCCCAGGGACAGCAGAGAACCAAACAGTGGACCACTTCTGCCCCAAAGGCAGGGAGTTCTAAGCCATCCCTGTGTGGCAAAAACTCTCATTGACTCCCACTTCCCCCACTGCCCTCCTTTCACCCACCAAAAGCTAGGAGGAAGGCTGTCCCTCTGCAAAAAAAATCCGCTGTCTGTAACAACGGACCAATGTGTCTTAAAGATCATTTTTCAGGGATATAAATTCACTTTCAACAAACTCCCAATTCTTAGGGGGTACCCAGACTTACTGCCAAATCAGTGGGCAGAGGTATTAAAACAAGTCTGAACTCTCATATCCCAGGGGGCAGTAGAACTTGTTCCCATAGATCAGACAGGCAAAGGCTTTTATTCCAGGCTATTCCTTGTTCCCAGAAAGGAGGGCACTTGGTGCCCCATCCTGGATCTGTCCATTCTGAACACCTCCCCAGTGGTCCCGAAATTCAAAATGCTAACTTTTCAGCAGCTGCTGCTGCCTATGCTGACAAAAAATGCCTGGTTAGTGACCCTAGACCTTAACGATGCTGGCCTCCACATCCACATAAGGGAATACTGCAGGAAATTCCTGCACTTCTGAGCAGGCTTACAACACTTTCAGTTCTCTACACTTTCCTTTGGCTTATCTACGGCTCCCAGGGTATTCACCAAATGTTTGGCCTCGGCCATAGCATTTTGCAGAGAGAGAGAAATATACAGATTTACCCTTACCTGGATGACTGCCTCATTCAGGCAGAGTGCAAAGAAAAGCTGCTCCAGGACCTCCGCTTTGTCAAAACCCTCCTAACTTCCATGGATTTCACCATCAATGAGAAGAAATCAAAGCAAATGCCGTCTAGGAGGATCATTTTCTTGGGAGCACTGCTGAACACAGCATCCCAAATGGCCTTCCTATCCCCAGAAAAGCAGAGCTTCCTACCTCTCTACTTTACCCAGCTTGCATCCAAACGTCACCTCATGGCGAGGAAGCTCCTGCAAGCATTGGGGTACATGGCATCTTGCATCCTTCTAATTCCTCTGGCCAGGCTTCACATGAGGAAGCTTCAATGGTATCTAAGGAATGTTTGGTGTCACCACTCACAGCCTATACAGACTTCTCTCCCTCTGATCCCCTGTATAAGGGCCAAGTTTATCTGGTGGGCAGGGGCCTGTGCCAAGAACAAGGGTCTCCCCTTCATCCTCTGCCCTACCGGGCAGACCATCACCACCGACAAATCAGACATTGCTTGGGGAGCTCACCTAGCAGGCAGGTGCACCCAAGGTCGTTGGGATGCCCAGCACCTTCCCTTACACATCAACCAGAAGGAAATGATGGCAGTACAAAAGGCTCTGACATCATTCTAACCCCATCTCAGGCCAGGGGTTCTCCTTATCAAAACAGGCAACACCACAGTAATGTGGTACATCAGCAGGCAGGGAGGAACCGAATCTTACCCTCTGTGCATTCTAGCCATGATCCTCTGGCTGACTGCCTCCTCCATGGCATTACACATAATAGCCCAATACCTACCAGGGATCAACAACACCCTGGCAGACCACTTAAGCAGAAACTTACTGGACCCCCACAAATGGCAGCTCCACACAAAGATCTTTTTGCAAGTCACTCAGGAGTGGGGAAATCCGGAGGTTGATCTCTTTGCTTCGCACCTCAACCACCAGCTAAAGAAATTCTGTACTACGGAGTATCACCACCTAGCATGGAAGATGGATGCCTTGACCTTTCACTGGAACTCCCTCTTCATGTACGCATTCCCTCCTCTGCCTCTTATTCCCAAGGTACTGATCCGAGGTGATCTCTGCCTAACATATAAAGCTATGTCAAACCCAGAGCTGTTGGACATGCTACACCTAAAGAAATCCCAATCCCTCCGAGCTACATGCTCTAGGGACCTAAACCTGGTCACCACAATAAACAGGACATGCTAGAGGGATAGATTCCTGTCCCAGAGACTTCCTATACTCTGGAACAAGCTACCCATCTATGTCAAGCAAAGTTCTTCATTAGCACTCTTCAAGAAAAATCTTGATGAGTGGATGGGAAGTAGGAAATACACCCCGGGGATCATGTCTGTGTCTCTGCTCGACAGTGGCACAGGAAAATAACTTTCTTGGGTGGCGTAAGTCATGGAACCTTGCTGGCTAGGCTTACGTAGGCCCTTGGGTCGATAGCCTAGTACCTACCTATGAACCTATAAGATAAGGGAGGAGGGACCAAAGGCCATCCTTATTGTCCCAGATTGACCAAGACACCCCTTGCTGTGCAGCCTGACATCACAGCCTCCCAGGCAGCTTCCTCTATTCCCAGACCTCTTGATTAAAGTGTGTGGGGGGTGCTGCACCCAGACTTGCAGACTCTCAAACTATCAGCATGGCTAATACTCTTAAGGCAAGCAAGGGGCAGCTGTTAAGCAAACAGGTCCTAGACATTCAAATTTTTGTGGATAGAGCATCCCATAACTCCTGTATTTAAAGCCTTACCAAAGGTGCACAAGAACTTGCATACCCCCCCCCCAAGAACCATTGTCTCAGGGAGGGGATGGATTACTGAGAACATTTCTATTTGGTTAGAGTGTATGTTGAGACCTTGTCTGAACTCTTTGAAAGAGGTATTAAGATATACAGGACACTTTCTGACATCACTGAGTGAGAGAGTATAGGAGCAGGTGAGGAAGGGCATTATATCATGGTGACATTAGATGTGAAAAGTCTTTTCACCATAATGAGTAATGGTTATGGCATAGATGCAGTCTCTCGAATACTGGCAGAACTGAATTTGATGGAGAAGGGCAGAATAGAGTTGATTGCGAATCTTCTGGGTATAGCTTTATAAAAGAATGTATTCACCTACATAGGAAGTTTCTATTGGCAAACACAGGGGGTAGCAATGGGCACCCCCTGTGCGAATACATATGCTAACCTGGTACTGTCACACTGGGAGAACAAGTATGTGATGGGGGTCCCACAACAAATGGAGGGACAAGTTAGACAAGTTACGCCTATACAGGCGTTTCATGGATGATATTTTTTTTGTTGTGGAAAGGGGAAGAAACAGAGCTGTTTGATTTTGTTAAGTACTTAGAATCAACTACAACCTTTCTTAGATTTTCGGTGAGTTTTTCCAGCACAGAGATAAACTTCTTGGATGTTAGGGTGATCCAAGATGGGGGGGGGGGGGTTAAGACAACCCTATACAGAAAAGAATGTTGGAAGAACCGCATGTTGACACAGGACAGCATGCATCCTAGGTTCGCTTTTGATAACATCATTACTGGACAGCTAGGGAGAGTATCTAGACTATGCACAGAGGAAAGTAAGTTTGAAGAGGAAGTGAGACGCTGGGAAGGTAATTTTATAGAAAGGTGTTATAACAGGCAGAAGGTCCAGCGAATTATACAGACCAATAGAGATTTCAGAAAGGATATGTGTCCATGGTTGAAACGTGATGCAGGGAGGGTTCCTGCGGCCAACAGTGGACAGAGACAGAGTGGTAAAATGAGACTTATGTTCACATATAGCAACAGCATACATGGGGTATGTAATATAGTCAGACAGAAATGAAAAATCATACTTTCTGATGAGAGGATCAGGAAAGTTGTGTGGGAAGAACCTAGTTTTGGCTTCAGGAGGAATAAAAACTTGAAAGACTTACTGGGTAATGAGGGCAGACGTGACAAACAGCAGACTGAAGTTAGGAGAGGCACTAGACCATGTGGGTCATGTAAGGCATGCCATTACATTTAATGGGACCATTAATTTTGTTCATCATGTCACAGGCAGGGTATATTCTTTCAATGCCAGAGCTAACTGCAGGACCACGAATGTGGTCTATCTTGCTATTTGTCAGACATGCATTTGTTATTGCATAGGGAAAACGAACTGCATGTTTAAGCAGAGGATATTAATTTTATTTATTTTTTTATTATTATTATTATTTTATTTACATTTGTTGACCGGGAGAAATGAAATCATTTGTCAGCTATCAGGTTGAAAAATGAACATAATTCCCTGTATAGACACATATCTGGTCATCAAAGACATTATTTTAAAATTATGGTGATTTGGCATATGGTGAGTAACATCAGGGGTGGTGATATAGTGAATGACACTGAATATGAAGAGGCCAAATGGATAATAGAACTTAGACGTCCAGGGCTTAATGATGTCATTCCATTAAAACCTGCCTTAAAAAAGGCGGGTTCAGTATTCAGTACAGATTGGTTGATACTCCCTTTAAATGAGTGTTTGAATGTGAGCAATTTATCTGACGAAGGGCACAGCCCGAAAGCGCTCATCAAACTTTGCATTTCTTGTTTTGTTTTATTGTTTTTATTCAGCTGTTGGATTAAATTTTCGTTTTTCCAAGTGGTGGTAGCTGCTTTTTTTTACATTTAATACAAATTTAGGAAGAGGACGCAACTACTCTGTGTCCACTTCTTCCTACCTTACCTCTCTAAGTCCAGTAAAAGTAATGTGTCATTGACAAGACACTGAACCCAAGTGTTTTGTTTCCTCAGTATTCCCAGGGCTTTATTTCTATTTGTTATGTGTTTGTGTGTCTACATGTATTTATACTAACTGAGCATTTATGTATCTAGCATCACAAACAGTATTGAAAATGTAGAGAAGCATAGCCTTGCATAGGCTTCTGCATTGTCTTGGACCACTGGTTTCTGTATTCCAGACTTTGAAAGGGTTCAGATAGTTGGCATTCTAATGTGAATTCCCAATGTATAACTGATATAATGGGTGAATTACGTGTTGGTATAATGAAGAACAAACAAATTAAAAATAAATAAAACATTCTGGCCCAAGGAAACAAATATAGCCTGTGAAAACCAGCCTGTAAAAATAAAATAACACAGGCCATAAAAGCATGGTTGCATGCAGGTGTGTGTGTGTGTGTGTGTGTGTGTGTGTGTGTGTGTGTGTGTGTGTGTGTGTGTATATATATATATATATATATATATATATATATATATATATATATATATATATATATATATATATATATATATATAAAATATATGTACACACACACACACACACACACACACACACACACACACACACACACACGCACGCTATGCTTAGGTTCATAGGTTAGTACTAGAACCATTAGTTGCCTAGTCACAATATCCTAAGTCATAGGTACCCATTGACATTACTAATTTATACCTACCTACCTAGTTTTGACGTCATTCAATGAGGGCTTGATGGGGCCCAAACCAGGGCGTATTTACAATTGCCCATCCATTCATCCAGGTTATGCTTAAAGAGGATCATGGAGCTAATTTGCTTTATATCAAAATGAAGGCTGTTCTGTCAAGGAATTATTCCTTGGAATATATATCTATATTGCCAACAGGTCCTTTTTATGTTTTAGTGGATATTAAAATCTCTGAGTGGGTGTTGAAGTTGTTTTTAGTTTTGTCGATGTGTAGAGGGTCGCATTGGACTGGATCCTTTGAGGCTAGACAGAAGTCACCTCTCAGCAGTCTGTAAGAAACAGAAAAAAGAGAGAGACAGAGAAAACTTTAAGGTGCTCTGAGTAACCTTCCCTTGGTTATTTTGGTGAGAAAACAGTGGGGATGTTCTTCGTGTTTCACTGTTGCTGTCATCACATTTGGGTTATCTACCTGCAGGTAACCCTCAGCCGACCTGAATACCAGAGTCTTGGGATTTTTGCGTCGGATGCTGTCGCTTCTTCCATGACGTTAGGTCATCAAGGGTATAAAACATGCAGCCGACGCCATTACATCAGTCTTTCTTGCTGTGTGGTGCCCGAAGCAGAAGCAGTTCACAACTGCCGGTCGGCAGACGCCTGAAATTTTTATTTTCATGTTTTAGACCTGAAGTCTTCTAAAAGATAAGTACCCCATTGGGGATCCTTTTTTCTAAAAGATAAGTACCCCATTGGGGATCCTTTTTTCTTGCTCTAACCGATGTCAGAAAAAATTAATAATTGTTTTGCCTGTGGAAAGCAAATACCTCATAGAGATTTTCATTCTTACTGTGTCACCTGTTTAGGCCCAGACCATGATGTCCCTCTCTGTCGGTTTTGTGCCTTGTTCAATGCCCGAACTATCCGTCGTCGGGCAATTTTTGTAGTTAAATACTTTCAGTCTCAATCGCCATACTCTGAAATGGCATTGGTAAGCCATCCGACTACCGATCTTCCGAAAAAACATAAGGATAAAGACGGAGACAGACCGCATAGGTCCAAAACTGCAGACGATGCTACCGTTAAGCTAGTCGCCAGTCCGCTGGTACTCAGTGAGGTGCTTTCGCAGCCCCTGATACCCGCTTCTACAGATCTACAGGCCTCTACTGAGACTCATTCGGAGTCCGGTATGCCGCGAGATGCTTCTTCGACTATGGAGCCTGCGGATGTCTCTACCCTGGATGGGATCCGGAGCCGCTGTGCAGGTACCGGCTTCTGAGGGTGTATTCAGGCCTAACGATTTTCATATTAAACCGACGACTTTGTTTCAAGCCAAAAATACTGAATTTTTCAGGCCTAAAGTTCGCACTCCGCCTAGGAAACCGATGACCAAAGTGCATTCTCAGGTCCACAGGCCTCAAAAACAAATGATTAGAATGGCTGAAGACCTTATTACATTAATTAGGGGAAGCTAGCCTTCCCCCTCAAAGAGACCTAGAACTGATTTTTCTTCTGATTCTTCTGATCCAGGAATCTGATATCTCTGTTCCTTCTGACTACCAGGACATACCCTTATCTACCTATAAGGATTCTCATGCAGTGGATTCCATTCCCTCTGCTTCCCCTCTAGAAGATTTTTCTTTTGGTGAAACCCTGCATACCCTTAGGGAGCATTTCCGCTGGGAAAGCCAGGACTACTCTCAGTCCAAAAAGAGGCTCAGGGAATTTTTAAACCTTCCTCAGCACAGGCCTCTAGCTATTCCTCCTGTTCTGGAGATTGTAGATGATGTTTTCTTGGAATCCAGCCTTACCCCGGATACTTTGCCTCCAGCTCCCAGGAAACCTGACAGGTACTATAGAGTACCTGACTCTCACAAATTCCTTTTCAAGAATCCTACTGCGGATCCAGAGACCATTTTCCAAGGATCAAAAGGCATTAAGGCTACTACTGCCAAGAATCCTACCCCTTCTGACAGGGATTCTAAGGCTTTAGGCAGATGGAGTAAGAAGGTATACACCTCTGCTACTCTGGCCATTAGGGATTTAAATTGCCAGTTTCATAAGTTAAAGTATCAGCAGCATATTATGGGGCTAATTAAATAGAAAATTATGTTGATTCCTGACTGTGCAGAACACAATGATTTACAAGAGTTAATGCATTCTGCTGACCAAGTTAGTAAACATACTTTTCAGTGTGGTTTTGATGCTTAGAAGCATCTTGTAGGGCTGCTGTCACTGTGTCTGTTCTTAGAAGGCATGCTTGGGTTAAGGAACAAAACTTGCCAGATCATGTCAAAGCAAAATTACTGGATGCACCCTTAAACCAAGAGTGCCTGTTTGGCAGTAAAGCAGAAGAAGTTCTCAAAAGGATGGAGGAGAAAGCTAAGTCTTTGCAAACTGTTAAAGATTTCTTACAAGTACAGCCATCTAGATTCAGTAGGCATTGACCTTCAAAGAACTGGTCCTTTCTCGTCCCTTCCAGGCCTTCTCAGTCCAAACCCAGGGGCAGCAGAACCCCCAAGACTTCTGTCTCAGGTTATGCACAGATCTAAGCAGTGGGGTGCTCCCACGTCCAAAACAGGGAGTAGTAAGCCACCCCCCTATGGTAAACTTGCACAACAGCTTATCCTTAACTCCCCCAAGCCTTGCTCAAGTACTTGGACCTTTAGGAAGAAAACTCGCCCTGCATGCAAAAAACTGGGAATACATTACCCAAGACAAATGGGTTTTATACATTGTTTTCCTAGGATACAGATTCCACTTAACTCACTCCCAACCCTAAGTGGATGGCCAGACCTCCCCCCCCAAACCATTGGGCAGAGGCCCAAAAGCAAGTAGTTTCTCTCCTCAACATCAAGGCTATTCAACCTGTCCCAGCAGAACAGAGGGGACAAGGCTTTTATTCAAGGCTGTTCCTGGTTCCTAGATAAGAAAACTCATGGCGTCCTATCCTTGATTTATCTATTCTCAACACCTTTGTGGTGGTTCCAAAATTCAAAATGCTAACTCTCCAACAGCTGTTTCCTATGCTAGCCAAGGAAGCCTGGTTGGCAACCCTAGACTTAAAAGAAGCTAACCTGCACATCCCCATAAGGGAATCTTGCAGTTAATACCTTCGCTTCAGGGCAGGCTCTATGCACTATCAGTTCTCTGCACTTCCCTTTGGCTTATCTACTGCGCCCAGGGTATTCACAAAGTGCCTAGCTCCAGCCATTACTTTTTGCAGGCAGAGAAGTATTCAGATTTACCCATACTTGGATGATTGCCTGATTCAGGCGGAAAGTTCTGACTTGCTACTACAGCACCTGACATTTGTAAAGAGACTTCTAACTTCACTGGGGTACACCATCAAGAAAAGAAATCACACTTAGTACCCTGCCAACAGATTGTATTCCTGGGAGCAAGCTTGAACACAACTTCCCAGATGGCATTCCTTACTCCAGAGAAACAAATTTATTTGACAACTTACTTCAACCTACTGTCTTCCAAAACCCAGCTATCTGCAAGGAAAATACTGCAAGTTCTGGGGCTCACTGCACATGAGGAAACTTCAATGGTATCTAAAACGTCAATGTTGTCAATAATCTCAGGACCTGGAAACAATAATTCCTATCATTCCGTTTCTAAGGGCAGAGTTCCTTTGGTGGGCAGAGGCCTGCAACCGCAACAAGAGACTCTTTCACTCTACCCCCTGCCACCCAAACCCTAACAACAGACGCATCATACTATGCATGGGGGGCTCACATGGCAGGGCTCGTGCATTCAGGGCAAATGGAACCCAAAGCAGACACACCTGCATATCAGTCAAAAAGAAATGTTAGCTGTACAGAATGCTCTGACAGCCTTCAAAGGCCTTATTCTTCCAGGACAACTATTGGTAAAGACAGACAACACCACAGTTATGTGGTACATAAACAAGCAGGTGGAAACACATTCCTACCCACTCTGCAGACTAGCCATGGCTCTGAGGAACACAGCCTTGAGCAACCAAGTGCACCTACAAGGTCAATTCCTGCCAGGCAAACTAAATTCACTGGCAGACGACTTAAGCAGAAATCTCATGGACCCACACAAATGAAAACTGGAACCCAAAATATTCAAACTTTTGGGAAATAGATGGGGGACACCAGAGGTGGACCTGTTTGCTTCCCCTCAGAACTATCAATTGAACAAATACTGCACCAGAACTCCCCACAGCCAAGCTTGGAAGGTGGGTGCCCTGTCCTTTTCCTGGGAAAGCCTCTCAGTCTATGCCTTTCCCTCTCTGCCTCCCCTCTCGAAGGTTCTACTAAAGATCAAATGGGAAAAACCAAGGACAATCTTGATTACACCAGACTGGCCACGCCAGCATTGGTATCCTCTTTTGTGTAGTCTGACAGTGCTACAACCATGGCACCTGCCTCAGACCCCTTCCCTGCTGTCCCAGCAGGGGGGCCAAATTCTGCACCCTCAGCTAAAGACCCTGAACCTTGCAGCCTGGCTAATCCCCTGAATTCACCTGTAGCAACCCTCAGTAAGCAGGGGCTGGATGTCATTCTTGAGGCAAGGAGGCCTAGTACTAGAAAATCCAATTCAGAAAAGTGGAAAAGATACTGTTCCTGGAGCCAGTCTTAAGCGATGGCCACAACTGTGCCAATCTTACCTCATATACTAGATTACTTAACAGAAATGCTCCACAAGGGCCTATCCTTCTCTTCAATTAAGATTCATGCCTCTGCCTCCTCAGCTCATTATAATACTGAGCCACCCCTCTCTCTCATTCTCTGGTAGAACAGTTCCATAGAGGGGCCAAAATTTTAAGACCCCCAGGAGAGCTCCCACTCCAGCCTGGGACCTTAACTTTGTATTGGAAAAACTTACACTTCCCCCCTTTGAACCGGCTGCTACAGCAGAGTTGAAATTCCTCTCATGGAAAACAGCTTTACTTCTAGCCATCACTTCAGCAAGAAGAGTGTCTGAACTGCAGGCCCTTATGGAAGTGGAACTCTTCATTATCTTCCATGCGGACAGGGTTTCCCTCAGGACTAACCCATCTTTATGCCCAAGGTGGTGTCTAGTGTGGCTTTAAACCAGTCCATTCATTTGCCTACTTTTTTCTCTAATCCTCCAAATGAAGGGGAAAGGATACTGCATTCCCTAGACGTGTACAGACAGCTTAGATTCTATTTGGACAAGACTAAGCCTCTCAGAAAATCTGACCAGCTACTAGTCAGCTTTGCTGCAGGGGCAGAGAGGAAGGCCATTTCAAAGAAAACCATATCTAAATAGATAGCACACTGCATCCATTTCTGCTACAAGCACCATGGAAAACCTACCCCACAGGGGATAAGAACACATTCCACTAGGGCTACATCTACCTCTATGGCATTTCTCAGAGGAGTCCCTACCAGGGACATCCTGGAAGCTGCAACCCGGAGCTCAGTACACACTTTCACCGAGCATTACCACTTGCCTGTCTTTTCTAAATCCAGAGATGGATTTGCCACAGCAGTCTTACAGAGCCTGATTGCCAGGCCTAATGCTTCTTAATCTACCTCCACCCTTCCTTAGCTTTGGGAATCAACCCAAATGTGATGACTGCAACAGTGAAACACGAAGAACATAGTACAGTTGTGTACACTTAAATGTAGATGTTCGAGTGTATTCACTGTTGCAGTCCTGGTTACCCTCCCTCCAGCCCCCTGATTGTTTTTGCTTTCAACTATCATTTTTGGTTTGGCATATCTTATACTATGTGTGTTTGCTTTTTGCTGTAGGTGTTCTACACCATATAATTGCTTCATATTTTGGGGGCACCTGACATCTGGGGCAAGAAAAACTAATGTAATGGCGTCGGCTGCATATTTTATACCCCTGATGACCTGATGTCATGGAAGTAGCGACAGCATCCGATGCAGAAATCCACCATTCAGGCCGGCTGAGGGCTACCTGTAGGCAGATAACCCAAATGTGATGACTGAAACAGTGAATACACTCGAACATCTACATTTATGGTAAGTGTACACAACTGTACTTTTCTCAAGCTGGGTCATATGCGTAGTCAAATACATATCAATGTAGCCCATTATACTCTTTTATGGACCTGATGGGGGAGCAGCTTATACTACTTACAGAGACATGAGAGCACAGATTTTTTCTGGAAACTGATCCTGAGGATGGCACTTTAGCCCTTCATAACTAATGCCCAGGGGAAGCTTGCATTCATAATACGCTAAAGGATGTAACCTGTAGGGTCCTGAATAATGCCACCATAGGGGTTGCATAAGGTCATTAAGATCAACTGCCACTGCTTAAAGAAATATCCCAAGAAAGCTGTGAACTGGCTGTAGCTCTCCTGCTAAAGGGGAGGTGACAGTTCCCTCCCAGACACTGACCCAGTTGGAGGCTTCTGACCTCCCACATTACACTGTAATGTATTTTGTGTAACTACACATGTTCCAGAAAAATAGCCTCATGAATCCTGGAGAATGCTGTGTTCCATGCATCTTCTAATAAAGAGCTTCATGAATCTCGAGGTAAACAGAGGTGTATGTAAACAGTAGTTGTATATAACATGAGTATTTTAACAATCTGCACATTATTACAGTATAACTAACAGCTTATTCTGAAAAGGTGAATTCCCTCTGTGGCTACATCATCAAATTCAGAGGTGATATATGATTTCTTGAATGGAGGAGCCTTCAGGCAGAAGTCATATAGTATGTCTGGAGTGATGAGCTTTGTGCAATACCCACTTCTGCCTCTGCATTGGTTTCTAGGAAACTGTGCTGTCTTGTCTTTGTAAGCAGTATCATGGTCTTTAAGCTCACTCCATCCATTAGGCATGGCACCCCACAAGATGTATGACTAATGAGCCAAGCATACAGGGTGGTACCCATGTCCCTTATGGACAGAGGCAGTCTGTAAAACTTGTCAAACCCCACTTGCTGACAGGTGTTAATCTTTCCCCAGAGGACAGAAAATTGGGTAAAACCTGGGTTAAACTGGCTAGGCTTGAAAGAGCTTTTTAGCCATCAGCCTGGTAGCCTAAGAAAGTTGGCTGCAACTTCTGCCTCTGGATGTGACCATTTTAGGATAGTCATATAAGATGCTGGATGAGATCCATTATATACCAAAGAACATCCCTCCAGTCTGTCGTGAAAATTTTCTTTTTTTTTTTGAGGAAAGGAGAAAAGTTTGACCACCGTAGATCAAGGTTTAATATTACAACTTGAGGCCCTGGCATCAGTGAATGCTGCACCCATTTTAGTCTGTGGTGTCCTGCAGTCTCTGTGAAACAAGACTGTAAGATTTTGAGATTGGCTCTTCTGTTTAAGTTTTTAGCATTGCTAATGTTCACAAGGAGAATGTGCACTTGCTTTTCCAGGTAATGATTCTGCATCTTCATCTCCTGTAGTTTAAGATATTCGTCTGTTGTGGTCCTCTTCAGGGAGTGATGTTTGGAATAATGTATTGATAGTAGCTGTCTTACCTCTTGGCCTTATTGCAGGGAGAAGTTTTGATTTAGGTTCATAGGTTCTTAGATTAGTACTAAGCAAACTGCCCTTGTGGGACATTTTTAGCCTAGTCAATTAACCCATGTGAGAATCAAATTTAACATCTTCTTTAAATCATCCCATTTTAAATGATGACTTGACTGTGTATATATCAATAGAAAAGAAAACTTATGTTAGTAACACTTCCCATTGCTAGTATCTCACAGTAAACTGTTTTCTTTTTTAAAGATTATCATTCATTCCAGCATTATGTAAATTGCACAGTTTCTGCCTTCCCTTAAACCCCACTCCTCCTAAACATTATTAAACATGTATTGTTCACACGTATTCCATTTATTTCTATGTAATTTGTTCCTGTTCTTTTCTAAAGATTCCACCTGCAGTTCTTTTATGTCCTTTCCAATGTTAAGTATTTCAATTGTAATTAGTTTAGATTTTTTATTTCCATTTGCTAGTAATTGTCTTATTTTTTTTTTTTTTGTGAGCCAAGAGCCATAAACATGTCTAGGCCATTCAGATCATAAATCCCAGTATGAAACAATTGTTTCCTTAGTTACAATTGTCTGCTTCCCCAAAATTTCTCACTAAGCACTCTGTAGGGGAATTTTAAGTCTACCAACTCAGTGCATTCCCAAAAGATATGCTCCTAATTACCTCTCTCCTTACTATCACACCTCCAGCATTTGCTATCCACCTGAGGAAAAAATCCTCTAAAGTCTGCTTAGACAGTAAATGGTCACGCACTGGTCCTGAAGTATGCTTAGGGTATAAAATACCCATACAGACACGCTAAAGTCTTGGTGCCATACAGATGTCCTCCCATTACCTCTTTGTAAACTGCCTTTCCATTCCCTTTTCCCCATCTTTTCTAATGTCCTCCAATTCATTTTTATAATTACCAGGCAGTGTGTTTTATATACCATATTAATTATCATTTTTCATAGTAGCATCTGTTCTATACTCTGCTTAGAACTCTTATAAAGCTGGTCTTTCTCCTAGCACACCCCTGCCCTTTCTTAAGCCTGTACTGTGTTATCTAGCCCCAGTAGTGAAGGCAGTCCAAACTGTTGCTTAGCCTCAACCCACTGTCTTACCTTTGCCGCTCTCTTTATTTGCTCCCAACAGCTTGGTTCATTTGCTAACTTTCTCCAGTAAATTCCAGACCTTCTTTCTTTCTTTGTACCCCTAGTTGCAATCATCCCTATTGGTAAAATTTCTTGACGGATTTCTTGATAGCTGTATCTCACTCGGATCTTGTGGCCTTTTTGGGTGCTGTCTACAGCAACACAGGTTTCTACATTTTAGTGCATAGGCAGTAATTTCTCCTTCATTTTGATGAAGTTGCTGTGAGGGAGATTCAGAGCGTCCACAGAAGTAGCTAGTTAGGTCCGTGCTATGACTGGAACTTCCTTGTTAATACTTGTTTATGTTCTGCTGATGTCTTTCCATACAAACCCAAGAAATGATGCACATTTCAGAAAAAAGAAACACACTAAAAATACAGGCAGAAAACTTCTAAGTCTTAATTTTTATTCAAATAATGATAAATGACCTAAACTGGATGCAGTCTGTGTCTGAGTGGAACAGTTTGGGGTGCTGTACGGGTCAAAAATCTCTTGACTGGAGAATCCATACCCTTCATTTGTACTTTGGTTTCACTTCTGCCTTTCTTATTCCTATTTTTTTCATTATATGTCTGTACAGTCACCACTGAAGACCCTTTTGGTGACTCTCCTGTAATGGAGTGGCAATGACTTAGTCCTTGGCATTCAGAGTACCACAAAACTGATATTTTGCAAGGACAAAGGCATTGGTTTTATGTATTTGCTTGTATATTATTATTATTATTATTATAAGAATATAGTTTTTGAACATGTAATGGTTTAACTACCTTCCTTATCACACTCTGCAACACAAACAGTTCAGACATAAAGTCGCACGTTATCTAATCTGCTTTGCAGTACTCCTTGGAGACAAATTAGGTGACAAGTCAAATGTACAGCAGTACAGTGAGACTGAAAATGTACATTATGAAGTTAACAGTTAAATAATCTCCTCAGACCTCCCAGAAGAGATAAAAGCTGTAACTAAACTGAAAGTCGCATAGTAGTGAGCTGAACAACCTTGTCAGAAAATTCCAACTCAAGTGTAATCTCTGCTGTGAAAAAGAGGAGATGTTAATGGGGTCAGGATAGTACAGTGACTCAGTGATTAAGTTTTCTGCCTCACAGCTCTGGGGGTCTTGGATTCAATCCTGAACTCTTCTCAGTGCTGTTGCAGAGTTTACACATTGTCCCAATGCTTAACTGGGTTTTCCCCAGGTATTCCAGTCTCTTGCCAGATCCCAGATGTATTCTGGCTGACTGACTGCTCTAAACTTTCTATATATATGATGAATATATTGTTGCCTTTGTGCATCGTCTTTATATGCTGTACACATTGAATCAAATCATAGGAGGTTACTAGGCTAACAGCCCTACAGCCTTTTTAAGCCTTGCCATTCATGCCCCGATTTTCCCAATTATACAGTACTGTATTACCTCATTGTCTCAGGATTTCAAGTCCTATGCTTTGTACCTCAACATCCGTTTCTTCTTTTCCATGCTTCTTTTACACTGCATGATGATTCTGCTTAGATTTCATCTTTTCTGTTTGTCAGCCTACCAGTAATGCATGATTTTCATCCCCCCAAGAAGTACATAACATTGTATTTTTCAAACATGATATTCCAACCATCCTGTGGCCACCTACAGTTTAAGTTGCAGTAGATTATTTTGGAGACTGGCAGGCTAACCCCTTCACTGTTTGTAGATGCTGAACTACTTACTGTTCATGTTAGAATTGGTTTACCTGTCCAAGGTCAGTACAATGTATTCAGTAATTGCACCGTGCAGGATTTGCCCCTGCCCCGAACCTCATGGCACTTCACTTATTATTAACATTTTTTTTTGACTGTTTCCGATTTACCTCTGATTAAAGAGCCTGTTTCCTGTCTGTGTTGTATTAGTACCAAGCGTATATCTTTTTTAGTTTTCTTACCAGCCTGTTATGAGCTCTAGCAAAAAAGGTCTTGCTGAAATCTGCTTACACAACATGCACAGCTTTCCTCTTGCCTCATATGTGGTTGGTCAAGTTATAGATGTAGATCAGGCTGGATTGTCTGAACCTTTGTTTCTTGAACTCACAAAGTTATCGTGTCATCCACTGGAAAGAATTAATACTCAGGCACATCAGTGGCCTACGCTTGCTGAATTTTGACCTTTCCTGGAGTGAAAGTAAGACTAGCAGTATTGGAAATATTTGGTTCCTTCCCAAATCCACCTTTGTACAAGGGAGCTTCTATTCTTGTAGCCACACTGTGCCTGCTGATTAGAAATGGGTTCATTTATGATTTTCCAAAAAACACCACCTACCCTTTTTACACATTTGCATGTAAATATACTGGCATGATTCTGATCATACATATAGTGTGAAGCAAGGCATGCAAGACAGGTGCCTTGTACTTTACGTGTTACAAACGTATAACTTTCTGCCAGAGAATTCACTGGTTTGTGTAAACTTTCACATATGTTGTCTCACAGCAGATTTAAAAAACATTTTGAAAGGGAAGTAGTGTGCTGGTATGCAGTAACGTACAAATTTCAGGAACGATTTATAGTTGAGGCATGTGGCCTTGTATTCTGGAGGATGTAAAGACAGGGGGCGATTCAATTGATGAAGAGCTGTGGTCATGCTATAGGTGAGAAGGAGGTCATTTGCTAATTTTCCAATAAATTTTTATTCTGTACAATGAACCCTTAGTGTCATAACATTTTCCTAAATTTAATGAAAACTTTTAATATTTTTGTGTTTAGGTCAATACTGTGAAGCAAAATGTTAAGCCAATGATCATAGATAGAAAACTTGTGGAAGTTATATATCAGTAGCTGGTAAATTACTTTTGAACAATTTACTTAAATTCTTTTTTCCTTTTACCCTTTAGTATGTTTTTCATAGCTAATGGTTCCAAGAAATATGAGGGGTATGAAGAATGTCTAGATAGAGGGGGAGAGAATGTTTTTGCAGAAATCTGCTTACATTTTAGCATAGTTTCAGTTTTGCAGTTTAGGATTTGCTGAGGTTTCTAAGTTAAGCCTCTATAATCAACGTTGCACTGTGTACATTTTCTGCTCTGTGTGTGTAACGGTGAGCGCAGATGCATCATACCACATGTCTGTGTTGAAAGAGAGTTTCCAGAGTTTTGTAAGCCAAGGGGTGCAAGGCACAAGTCCTAGGTGTAAACCTGATAGGACTTGGCAACCATTGCATATTTGGTAAGGAGTGCGGCACAAGACAGAAATGGCTTTTGAGATGCATATTGAATTCTGTAGGTGCATGTACTACATAGTACCAGTGAGTACTATGTCTGTACCTTCATACGCGCATAGTGAGCATTTCCATACTTAACTCGTATCTGCATAGGAACTGTTTTTTGCAGCTTAAATGATCGTAATTGCCCCCAGTATCTGTTAGACTTTGCCTTTAAGCACCTCATATTAATTATTTTCTCCATCTTGCACTTTTTGTTTTAACATTGTAAGCCTTCAGCAAAACATCTATGTGTGTTTTGTCTCCCTTCCCTGTCTTTCTGTCTTCCTTTTATTTCTTCCTTGTCTTTATTTGGGCCAGATGTCCCCAGCTAATGCACAAATTGGAATGTGAAGATCACAGACTGGAAAGTGCCCATATGTAACAATGTATTGCATAATATCTTCAACAAAATGGCAGAGTCAAAATGTAGCTACACTACTGAGGTAACCTGAAACAAAATGCCTTTTCAGCCCTGCCCATAATTTAAGATGGTGTTGCTGTCAGGGTGAATGGTGTGCTAAAAGCAGTATTATTTTTGTGTTAGTCTTTGTCCCCACTGCCTGTCAGCCATTAGCCCCATCCCAGCCAATTGGCCCATTTGCTTCCCATTCATGGGACAAGGGCCGACTGTGTGAGGCCATCACTGTGGACAGCCATTAGTGTTATCTCGAGGTTTTTTCTTCAGGCTACATTTTCACTTGCAGCAGTTGGCTTGTGGAGCCAGAGAGGGATGCACAAAGTTCTCCAAGTGCCCACTACTCTCCCTACCTCATAAGGAGTGGTGAGCTGACCATGCCTTTTCACTCCTCTCCATCCTTGCCTGACTCTTGTAGTGTCAGGGTCACTAACCAAACCTTGGGCACCTGGGTCATTAAGGGCTCCATTCCTGTACACCATGGAGCCAGAAGCTAATAAAAAGAAAAAAATGTAAAAGAGTTTCCTCTTACGAGGAACTTGAATTCCTTTAAGAATCCAAGTTGGAAACTTCAGCATGACTCCAAAAAATGCAGAAATATCATAAATGTGGTTGTGTGACATAAAACCATCTTGATGGACCAAGAAGGAATAAGCTTATATCCTCTGTAACAATATAGAGACTGGTCAAGAGCCACCGCAGGCCTAATCCATATCTTCTGTGACCCCACAGTGGTTCAGGATAGAATTAATGTAGCCCTAATAGAAGGCTGAATTGTAATTAATGCCAGTAACATAACTTAGCTAACTCTGAATCTCAAATTTAAAAGTGCCCTTACTCAGTTGTGCCCCATGGAGGAAACCAAAATAGAACAACATGCCTCTTTGTGTCACATAAAGTAAAAACATGCCATTCTCTGCAAATTTAAAACATCTCATGAAGATGTTCATATTAAAATCAAATATGTGGAAGGGTCTATAGGGGGTAAATGTATTTAGGATAAAATTAATATTGTAGTCAGTGGACATATAGTGTTAGAAATTGTTCTTTTTTCTTTAAAACCATACATATGTATCAACATACAGGTCTAAGTGTAAATGTATGTAGAATGAAGAAGTGGAATGTAGCATGTTTAAAGAAGTGGTACCACGGAGCAATAAGATTAGAGATAACTTTTTGTGCATATACAGTAGGCACTAAAATATGTTAGCCAGCTGTCTAATTTAAGCTGTCATTTTAATTCATAGTGTGCCTATAGAATAAACAGCAAAACAGTAGGGTGATGGAAACTTAAAGCAGAAAATGTGCTCTTTATTATGATTGGTAGTTGCTTTGCTACACCTTCAGTAGAATTTGTTTATAATGTGATGCTCCAGCATTGGCCAAGTAGTTAAGGAGCCTCACTCCTCACCACTAGCACCAGTGGGGGATGTACATTGGGAGGATGACATGTACACACACGGTATTTCCAGATGCAGCCCTCTGCATCAAGTGCAGTTTCCATTAAGAGCACACAGAGACCACGGTCAGTCTGGGGCTGGTTTCTCCTTCTTTCTTCAGATACCCTATAAGACTCCCCACCGGCACAGCTTTAGAGTTGAGATCTCAGCTGAGTTGCCAAGACCTCCAGCACCCTCTCTGTTCAGCCAGTGCTGTGTGTTCCTGCCCAACTAGCTGACACATAACACCCTTTGAGGTTTGATTTACACACACAGACACACACACACAAGGCTGGCACAGGTTTACTAGCTATGACCCCCTTTGCCCAGATTATAAGGTAGTTCTCACTGCCACCAGCCAAGTCCTTATCAGCTGCTTTAAGGCCCTTAACAAAGGGTGTCCAATCTTACTGTGTAATGTTACTGTCAGTACAAATGGCAGTTTGACCAAGAACAAGGCTATTAGGAGTGGCCCACAGTGTCACTAAATAAATGTGCAAGTACTCTCTGAACTTAAATTTGTCTCACAAATATCAGCCACAATATAAAGCTTAAATATATTTACTAAAAAGAAAAAAAAAAAAACAAGAAAATGTTCAGTATATTATCACAGTTACATCAGAGTTCAAAATCACAGGAAATATTTAAAACAACATTGCAGGACAGTCTCCAGTAAATAAAGAAAAACATCTAAATTAAGCTTTGCAATATTCCCATTTCTAAGCAAATTTACTGTACCCTAGTTAACTTACTTACAGAGCAACAAGGGAGATGTGGTGAATGGGTCTTCCAGCTGATGCTGTCAGGTCAAAAACAAAATACGAAATGCCCAGTCTCTCTCTCAGAGGGTTCATAAATTAATATCCCAAATATTACTGCTGGGATAGCTTGCAGAATTACATCAGTTCTTGTCGTCTGACTCTATCCCAGGTGAAACCCCCCACTGATGCAGCTGGTAGCATTTAGCATCTGTCTGTTAAAATACATAAACAAGGGCTTTTCTTAGAGCTAAGGCAGATCCTGGAAGTCATAAAACAGTAAACACTTCCAAGACAATACAAAAAACTTCTAATTCTAGACATTGTGTCTGTTACTGCACTGAAACGGGAAGAGAACATCCTTTTATTACGTGGTCATAAAGTAATTTAATTTTTCAGCTATTTTTCTGAAATTAACTTCTTGTGTTGCAGTTTCCATTGTTAAAATATATACATCTAAAGAGTTACGATAGTGTAGATGCCTTTCTTTTCTATTATAATAGGGTACACTGTGGTTGCACTTTTATGCTCAGTACTGTACAAACCCTGTTCAATGCACACTTTTCTACCAGCAGTTTGATATACACATAACATACAGATGTTATGTGATCCTATCTCGCCTACATTCTGAATGATGGGTTCGGAGCCGATCCCTCGGCTCCGACTCGGCACGCTTATGCCAAAGAGCGAAGTCTCTTATTGGCTGAGCTTACTATATCCCAGGATGCACTACCACCAGTCCCCCAGATCTCGTTTGCCGCTTCCCTGCGAAGACGTGGTCTCGAGCTGGCTGGGCTAAGTAGTTTATTAAACTAACTTTTCTGTCAGTTTTTTGCTGTTTTTCCTCACAAAAGCTGTTTTAACAGCTATCGTTAACTTTGTGTACGATTTGGTCTTGGATTTGTTGTGTGTGATTGAGTTCAGTTTGTTTTCGGCCCCCCTCCATTCAGGGCCTTCCCGGACTGTTAATATTTAATTACAGGGTCTCTAATAGTTGTTCTACTTGGATTAGAGTTACCTGTTCTTTTTACAGGAAGAGTCGGCTTTATTTATTACTGTAAGCTCATATCAGTAGTTAAAATTTAGTGTACTTTCCTGTCAGAGTGACTAGTTTTGTGTATCAACATGTCTCAACCCCATAGGCCTTCGGGCTTTAAGAAATGTTCTAAATGTGCTTTTAAGATGTCTGTTACTGATGACCATCTTCTGTGTGTGTATTGTTTAGGGGCAAAGCACTTGCAGGAGTCATGCAGTGTATGTCACGCTTTTTCCTCTAGGGTCCTCCAGGAGAGGAAAAATAAATTGATTCTCAAAGGCTTGATTAAACCCTCTTTCGAAGAAGCCTTGGCTTCCTCTCCGACTCCTGCCAAAAAGAAAAGGGCTTCGGCTCCGACCAGTCCGTCGGACCCGACTGCCAAGAGACCTAGGCAGGCCTCTCCTTCGGCTCCAAAGACTTCGGAGCCGAGGTCGGAACGGTCTGCCTCGATGCCTCCAGTATCGACTCCTCGGACTTCGGAGCCGATGGCTGGGGCATCGAGAGGCGGGTCACCTTCGTCGGCTCCACTGCTCTCGGAGCCGACAAGGGTCGCCTGGCCAGACACTTCCTCCTCGGCCAAGTCTACCTCGGCACCGATGGAATCTGGTGTGTGTTTCCTCGGCGCCGATTCTCATCGAGTCGCCTCGAGCCGGGTCCCCTAGTCCCGTGGGGCCGAGGGAGAGGTCTTCGAACCCGCTCTGTTTCCTCTCGGTCTTCGAATGTCGGATTCTGATATAGACAGGGTGCTCCAAAGACTTTTCCAGTCCCCAGTCTTCCAAAAATTTGTTTCGGTTCCGACCCAGTTGGCCTCGGAGCCGATGACCATGACCCACCCCATTGCCATTCCTCCTCCGACTGCTTCGGCTCCGTCGGAGCAGGTGCTCTTGGAGCCGGTGGAGATCTCAGGGTCGGCTCCGACCCTTACTCCAACACGGGCCCTCGGGTCCGAGTTTGGTACGCGGACTTCTTCGGCTGGACCCGAGGGTGAGGTTTCGGGACCTTTGCTTTCGGTTCCGAGCCTCCCTCTCGGTGCTTCGCTTGGGACTTCCGTCTGCCATCATGGCCCCGGAGACCGGATTCTCCCAGGATTCTGGGGTCCGGCTTTCAGGGCCATGAGGAGTGCCCTGGCCAAATCCTCTTCGGCCATCTCTCCGGTTCTACCAGCACCTTCCCTGGGCGTGGAGACTGGGTCTTTGGCAGTTCCCCTGTCCGTAGCCAGCGGAGCCCCGAGGCCTGAGGTTACCCCCAGTGGGGGTTCCCCTCTTCCTGAGGGTTCTTCAGAGTCATCTCCAGAGGAACCCCCAAGGAAGAGATCGTGCAAGAGGAAGCACGTGGACTCCCCCGAGTCTATTACATCGGACACGGATATGGATGATGCGGAGGGGTCCCCTAAGTCGTCCTCGGACGATGTCTCCTTTGCAGACATCTTAGAGATCCTCAAACAACGAGGCGGCTGGATGTCCAAACCCCCCTCTGCGGACGAATCAGTGCTCCTCAAGGCCTTTGGGGCTCAGCCCTCCGCCTCCTGGGTGTCTCCGCCCTTCGACGAGCTTCTGGATTTAGTTTGTCGAAGGGCGTGGGAACACCCGGATACCGTGGAACCAGTCCCTTCTCGCCCAAACAAATTCTTATCTGCTCCCCGAGAAGGAGTTCCTTACTAAAGGCGTGGCTGTAGATGCCATGGTGGTGGCATCTGCTACACAACAGGACGTGGCAGAGGCTTCAACGGCCATCCATCCTCCTAATAAGGAGTCTAGGAGTATGGATAGGTACGGAAGCGCACCTTGACTTCAGCGGCCTTTACTTTAAGGTCTCTGAATTATTTGGCACATTTTACCAGGCTTCAGAGGGATCTGGTCAAGGAGTTGTCAGACTCCCTCTCGGGTAACCTACCTGAGCAGCTAGCCCAGTCCGTTAGCTCTCAGTTGGCTATCCTTACGTCAATTGCTAACTCGTCCATGAGGCTCATTTCTTATGCGGCCGAAGGCGGGTAGAGCGGCAGGCACAGGCGTTGCTCACGAGACAAGCCTGGCTCCGCTTGTGTCAATTTGGAGGCCTTCAAGTCTTCCTTCGCCGACGCTCCCTTTGATGGGTCCTCATTGTTTGGACCCAAGGTGAAAGACACCCTTACCCGCTGTGAGCAAGAGGGAAAAACGTTATCTGCCGTAGGGGCCCGTTATTCCACTCCCTTTCGGCCTTACCCCAAGGCCAAAGGAGGGGGAAAAATGTGGTTCCGAAAATCTCGCAAGTTTTTTTCCCAACAGCAGGAAGATTCCCCGTCCAGAGGCAGAGGACGGGGAAATTTTTCAGGGAGACGCCGTCCCAGAGGCGGCAGAGGGCCCCGCAATTCTGGAGACCGCGAGTCCTTTCGTGGCTCTTCAGCCTCCCATACAACATGAGGGATTGCCCGGCTGTGCTGCTCGAGCCAGTCGGGTGTCGTTTTGCCAAGCACCTAGAAGCCTGGGAGTCAATCACTCAGGACAGATGGGTGCTTCGGATAATTGCCGGAGGTTACACCATCCCATTCAAGTCCTCACCCCCTCCGTCCAAGAGAATCCCGGACCCACCACCCAGTCAAAGGGAAATAGCAGCCGCAGAAGCTTCAAAGCTGCTAGAAAAGGAGTCATCCAACCGGTCCCCACAGACCAAATCGGATCAGGAAATTACTCCAGGTTCTTTTAGTGCCAAAAGACAGGGGACCTGAGACCAATATTGGATCTCAGCAGACTAAATCTATCCGTCACGAAATCCAAATTCAATGGTCACGTTGCAATCCATTCTCCCGTTGTTGGAGAAGGATGTTTGGATGTGCTCCATAGACCTCAAGGACGCCTATTATCACATACCGATACATCAGGCGTCCAGAAGGTATCTGCGCTTCAGCCTGGGAACCAGTCATTACCAATTTTGTGCTCTGCCCTTTGGTCTCACCACAGCCCCAGGGTGTTCACCAAGTGCTTGGCAGTAGTGACGGCTCACCTGAGGAGTCTTGGATTCCAAGTGTTTCCCTATCTCGACGACTGGCTCCTGACTGCCACCACCAGGCATCTACTTATGGACAACCTCAAAGCCACCATCTCCTGGGTGTTTCCCTAGGGATTACATTCAATTGGTCAAAGTCTGTCTTGCTGCCCTCTCAGCGCATAAAGTTTATAGGAGCAGAGATAGACTCAAGATTGATGCGTGTCTTTCTTCCTGCCGAAAGGATTCGAACTTTACAGGGCCAAGTTCTAGCTCTGATATCAAGATCCAAAGCCCCAGCCAGGATGGTCCTACAGGTTCTAGGCTCAATGTCTGCCACGGTACTTTTAGTTCCTCTAGCAAGGTTACACATGAGGATTCTTCAGTGGCTCTTATCAACTCAATGGTCCTTCCAAGATCTTCCCTCAATCATCACATCATGATTACGGAAATATGCAAAGGGACCTTCGCTGGTGGCTTCAGACATCCAACTTGGATCAGGGAAAACCCTTTGTTCTCCCTCCAGTGGTTACCCTGACGACAGATGCCTCCCAGATAGGGTGGGGGCATTGTCTGGGCAGGCTAGTTCAGGATCCTGGCTTCCGGACTAAGCTCTTCTCCACATCAACGTGTTGGAGATGAGGGCTGTACTTCTATCCCTACAGGCCTTACACAAGTTCCTTCCTCAGGGCATCATCGCCATCCACACAGACAACATGTTGGTGGTTTGGTATCTGAACAAACAAGGAGGGACCAGATCGTATCCCCTTTGCAGAGAGGCCATGAGAGTGTGGGAATGGGCTGTAGCTACCAACCGCTTTTGGTAGCGACCCACATCCCGGAAAGTCAAATGTATTGGCGGACAAATTAAGCAGGACAATTCTCTCTCCTCACGAATGGTCTCTAAACCGCAGTAGCAGCCCAGGTTTTCAAGAGATGGGGACGCGTGCTGCGACCTATTTGCGACTCCACAAAACACCAAGTGCCAAAGGTTCTTCTCCTTGATTCCACATCAGGAAGTACCAGCCATGGATGCTCTAGCACAACCTTGGCCAACAGGGTTGCTTTATGCCTTCCCTCCAATTCCACTCCTTCCCAAAGTTATTCAAAAAGCTTCTCAGCTAGGGTCTTCAATGATTCTGATTGCCCCATACTGGCCTCCGCAGGTTTGGTTTCCTTACCTGAAAAAGCATGCAGTGGACGCATCCGTGGACCTTAGACATGATCCCGGATTTGCTAATCCATCAGTCGGGACATTGGCATCAGTCCCTTCAATCTCTGAAATTGACAGCTTGGCTCCTCCACTTCCGACCTTAGTTAGAAGTCACACACTAGACCCGGAAGTTGTTCACATTTTATCTTCGCCCACAAACCTACCACTAACAAATTGTACCTCAGTAAGTGGAAGAGGTTTGCTATCTGGGCTCAACTCAAGGGCTTAGACCCTATCACTGCTCCTGTCCCAGAAGTTTTGAAATTCTTAACATCCCTATTTAATCAGGGATCTTCTGTCTCAACTATTAAAGTTCAACTAGCTGCTATCTCTAAATTCCATGAATCCACGGATCCTCCTTTGATGAGCAGCAGGTTATGCAAAACATTCATTAAAGGTGCGAGCCTGTTAAGACCACCAGTTTTTCATCCTGCACCTCCGTGGGATCTTGATTTGGTGCTGCGCATTAACATCTCCCCTTTGAACCGGCTGCTACGTGCGAGTTAAAATATCTGTCATGGAAAACGGCATTTTAGTGGCTATTACTTGCAAGAAGGGTCTCAGAGCTTCAAGCCCTGTCTATTAAACCACCGTATTTGATTTTCCACAAAGATAGAGTATCACTTAGGCCTAATCCATCCTTTGTCCCAAAGGTCTGCTCTAGTTTCTGTCTTCAACAATCTCTAGAACTACCAGTTTTCTTTCCAAAATTCTCTAATGAAGCAGAATACACTCTCCATAAATTGGATGTTCACAGGCAATTACGCTTCTATTTAGACAGGACTCAGCAACTTCGTAAGTCAGACCAGTTGTTTGTGTCCTTCTCAGATAATAAATTGGGCCAAACCATCACAAAAGCTACAATCTCAAAATGGATCAGAGATTGCATAACTCAGGCCTATTCTTCTTCGAATAAGCAACTTGCATCATCTATCAAAGCTCATTCTACCAGAGCTATGGCTACTTCTATAGCTTTTCATTCCAAGCTCGCTATTTCGGAAATTTGTGCTGCGGCTACTTGGTCCAACCCGCACACGCTCATTTCCCACTACAAATTGGATGTGGCATCTAAAGGACGAGCTTCATTTGGTTCCACGGTACTCAGGAGTGTTTTCCAGTGAGCCACCCAGGATTCAGGTGCTAGGACGCTGTCCCATCATTCAGAATGTAGGCGAGATAGGATCACATAACATCTTTTAGTTATGTACTCACCATAACTTCAGATGTTTGGGATCCATCTCGCCACATTCCTGATACCCACCCTCCTTCCCCCTGCCTTGCAGATCAGAAGAGATTGAACGGTTTTGAGCTCTACTGTTTTTATCTTGTTTCATCTGACGATGTTATATAAGCAGGGTATGCATGTGTGCATGTATGCGGACAAACTAGATCTGGGGGACTGGTGGTAGTGCATCCTGGGATATAGTAAGCTCAGCCAATAAGAGACTTCGCTCTTTGGCATAAGCGTGCCGAGTCGGAGCCGAGGGATCGGCTCCGAACCCATCATTCAGAATGTAGGCGAGATGGATCCCAAACATCTGAAGTTATGGTGAGTACATAACTAAAAGTTATAATACATTTGTAACACAAGCATATGAATCACGTTGACATTCACAAGTGACATATAACTATTTACAAAATTCCAGCTAGCTGGGCTGGCAGGATGTCCTTTTGTGACATATAAAAGCATACGTTCGTCATGGTCCTGTATAGAGAAAGAAACACACTAAACATGCTAGCATCTTGCATCAAAAAGAGTAAGGTCTAGAGTCCAGAACTGCAAAATGGGCTGAAGTTGAAAATAAACAAAGGGTAGTCAGAATGACTTGAAACAAAGCTGTGTAAACCAGAAGGTGCTTGTTAGAGGAGATAGCAAAGAATACACAGTAAAGCACACAGCTGTAGTTTTAAATGTATCACTGTTCCAAAGAGAATGTACATGTAAATGTAGACTTTTAGCATAGTCCTGTATACTGAAAGAAAAACAATAAAACGCTGTAATTTTATATCAAGAACTAACATATCCAGAGCCCAGTGCAAAGTAAGCTTAGATGGAAATGTACTAACAGCAATTTGAATGACCTGAAGCAAAACTGGATGATCCAGCAGATGCATGGGAGAGAGGATGATACAAAACACCTAGTAAAGCACTGAGATTGTAATTTTTACCCAGAGTATACATGCAAAATGGACACTAAAACGTGATTGTACTGAAAGCTTAACTAAACCATAAAATGTGCATAATAACTGTAGTTTGACATTCATTATTGCTACAAAAACAGAAATTGTTTAACATGTACAGATGTTCATCATGGTTCTGTGTAGCAGAAATAAAGCTTTGAGAAGTTGCAGTTTTGCACAAAAAATGTAATTTCTTGAGTCCAAAGCAGCAAAGTAAGCTAAGAGTGAAGTATACTAATAGCAATTAGAGTGACACAAAGTAAATCTGCATGAATCAGCAGGTGCACAGGGAGGGGATGAGATGTAATATACCACTTTAAAAAGTAACCAAGACCTTAATACTACAGCCGTAAAAAATTTCTTTTAATCCAAGAGGAATATGTTAAGTTGAAAACGTGGGCAGTGTGTTTACATTTGTGCTTCTTGGAAAGATCACGGACACTGCAGAGGCAAATCATGAATATCTAACTGTGCACTAAGTAAAGGATTAAACCCTGTCAGACTGGTGAATTTTTGTATTGATTTGTATGCATGTATAAAACTTGCATAGGTTTTTCACGTACAAATAGTACCTGGTGTGTAGCTGCACTGAACCTTTTTAGTAGGTGTTTTAACTCGTCTACGTTCTGCTGATACATATGTTTTAAGCTCCAGTTTCATACTTTCTCACTGTCCTTGACAATTTTGGCTACCACAGTTCTGATCACCAAGCATAGAATTATTTAGAAGTGTGACCACTCACCCCCATATCTTTCACATGATAACTGTGTTAGCCATAACAGCCAGTAATGAAACTGCTTTTCAGGGTTGAGCAGTCAAGCAGGAATTCTCAGATGATGTGTCATTCATTATCCCTTTTTTCTCAGTCGGACACAGTTGTAGCCATTTTTCTGTAAATGCTGATGCACCCCAAAGGCTGTGACTGATTGTGGACATAAAGCATGCAAGTTCTTCTCATCTCCGTTGTACTTTTCTTTCCAGAATCTTTGAGCCTCTTGAAGTGAAGTGACAGTTCTTGAAGTAATAATAGTGACAGATTATTTGTTTTCTTTTAGAAGCTGTTTGGACAGATTACATGTGATGTAGACTATCTGTATACATATGTAATACCCATGTCTCCTTTTATTAGCTGTTCTATTGCAGCTCTTAGTACAGTTTATACTCTCTTCCCTTCTAAACATTCCCTCCATATTTGTATATACCATTTATGTTGTTTTGGGTGGACCAGGTTTACCTCACCAATAACACCTTTATTATGCATGTACAGTCCTGATCCTACTTGTTTTTAAAACTTCTTGTAGGTATGTATATATAATATTGGTTATGTATATGATGAGATGTGTCACTAGACTGTATAATTTAGTTGTACCTTTAATGTTACTTTACTGTTACTATTTTTTAGTTGTACCTTTAATGTTACTTTACTGTTACTATTTTTGTAACCCTGGCTGAGCCTGCAAATGGCTACATTTGATCAGTGCTCTAACCCGGGAAAAAAAGTTAAATAAATAAAAAGAATGTAACATCTAATAATAAGAACCTTTATGGCCTGCTCTCTAGTTCAGTATGTAATTTCTTTGAATTATAGAGTGTAGTTGTTAGCTATGTATTAAAGATTTTCATGTTAAAAAAGTTGCGAGTTCATACCTAAACAGTGCCGTTGTAGAACTTCATGCCTTTTCAGTCTTTAAAATTAGTTCTTTCAGTTTACTGAAAATGATGTTTGTATGTCTGATTTTTCTTCAAACCAAATCCAAGTTATTTTTATTCTGTTTTAAACTGAGAAAGCTGGTTTCCTGAGTCCTTCATCTTTAAAGTAATTTCCTACTTTCATTTACTTTCACTGAATGGTTTTCTGTTTTTATTTCTGTGTGTGTTTTCACTTTAAGAAATGATTTGCCAGTAAAAGTAGTTTTGAACACGATTTTGTGTTGTTCACTGTGCATAATTAATGGCAGAATACAATAAAGTAAAGAAACTCAAGTTCTGTGATAGAAAAGCTCCTCTACATGTCTCAGAAATGACCACAGATAGGCTAAAACGTTAGACCTGTACATATCATAGATGTGGAAGGACAGGACCTTTGGTATTCCCTGCTGGTGCCACTGTTGATGGACCAGCAACAGCCTCTGTACAGGTTGGTGTTAAGTTTGGGTCTCAGAACTCCCCCAGGTGTGTGTAATTTACACAGTAATGCACACCTTTTTGGGTATGATTGCTTGCTTATTAGTTCCAACTTAGAACCGTTACTGAGTAGCAGTTTTAGAACTGAAGTTGTCCTGCCTCAGCTAGGGATGAGAGAGGTGAAATATTTTAGATGTGTAATGTGAAGCCCCAGAAAGAAAACTAGAATCACCAAAAAATGAACTTTTCTATGCAGTATTATGCAAGTGGGTGCATTCTTGTGGTTGGTGGGTACTTTGGAAAATTGGTACCATGTTTTTCATATGTAGCTTATTTCTTTCCTGATTTGACAAAAGGGAATATGCCTCTTAAGACCAGCTGGACCTCAGTGGAAGGTAAAATATTTGAAGGGTGCTTTTACGTTCAGAACCCACCTTGGAATCCTCAGATTTCATCCAGTCCTTCATAGTTTACACTGCTGCATCAGGAGTGGACTTACAGGCAGCTTTCCTACAATTTTGAGAGAGACAATACCCTGTGTGAGCCAAGACCAGGTATGCCACGGCTGAGAAAAAACTTGGCAGTCAGGCAGACACTTTCATTCCCAAATTAGTATCTCCTGTGCAGGGTCTTTGTTTTGTTCACAGACCAGGCTCCCCTAATGTGGTCATACAAGAAACAGGATGGCAATGCCAAGGTTTGTTGGTGAGTACTTTCCCAAAAACC